>NC_139698.1:44962543-44992543 GCF_964188405.1 Protomyctophum parallelum
GTTCCATTGTGGTTCCTAAACACATGGTGGCACACTCACAGTGTGTAATGTAGTTATTTTAAGAGAATTCATTCACTTTGCCACAAGGTAATTGAAAGGCCATGGCATACTCTGTTCCCTGAGAGAAGGATAATTCACCAGTGGTTTTCAATGGGAGGAAATGTTGGAGCACAAAAGGCATTTTATGCATTTTTATTGCAATGGTATCAGGGGATCTCAACGCTGTTAACATCTCTGTGCATTCTGAGGTCAGTCTTGTTTTTAATATTACATTATAGTATACTGTGTGTAGCAGCCCAAGGAAAGCTCCTGGTATTAACTCGATTTCAGGCTGTGGTTAATGGTTACTGAAGAGATAGACACAAAACTAGGGCTAATATTAGAGAAACCTATATGTATGTGTGGATGCAACAAGTGCTTAACTCCTGGCCGCTGATCTGAATGTGCACCCGTGTGTGTGTGTGTGTGTGTGTGTGTGTGTGTGTGTGTGTGTGTGTGTGTGTGTGTGTGTGTGTGTGTGTGTGTGTGTGTGTGTGTGTGTGTGTGTGTGTGTGTGTGTGTGTGTGTGTGTGTGTGTGTGTGAGAGAGAAAAAATAAATCTATTATGAGAAAGTGTATAAAAGTTCAATGCGTTTGTTTCTGTTTACGCCAAAAGGAGACATTAGTCTGCTGAAAATATTCAGCCAACAACACAAAGCCAAGAAGTGCAATGAGTAAGATTAATGAACCTGAAATATATTTGACAATCTAAACCAAGAATATATACTTTCATAATTCACTGAAGTAAAAGCTTTGAAAGACTGTTCTGCATGGTGGCAATGGTTTCGGTTCTCCCAGAAATAAAAGTCTGCAGTTTGTGCTTAGGCTACTTGAGCGACTTTTCTGAAATAAATATAAAATGCCAGCGATTAGGCCTGGGCCGTGGCTCAGCGGTCCAGGCACCTTGGCTGGTAATCCAGTCTGGCAGTGTGCCACGGGTTCGACTCCCGATCCCGACGGCCTTCACTGCATGTCACTCCCCCATCTCTCTCCGCATTTCCTGTCAACCGACAGTGATTCTATCGCTCTACAAAAAATAAAGGCTAAAGCCACAAAAAAACATTAGAAAAAAGCCAGAGATAAGCTGCTCACAGAGAGACAGACAGGAAGGAAACTGACACTACATAGTGCACACAGCTGGAAAGGGCCCTGCATGTCATCTACACCGCACAATGCAACTAGTCACAACTCCTTGCAAGTTGCAACAAAACTGATTTAAGGTCAACCGCACCAATGCAACTGCTTGCAACTGCCATTGAGGATAATGGTTGCAACTAGTTGCATGTTGCAAGGAGTTGCATGGCAAATCATTGGTGTGGAGTGGGCTTTAGAATGCTACTAAATGGCAGTATCACATGGGAGGACCACATCAGAAACGTGGACCTCTATGGGGACCTATACCACGGGTCATAGACCAGGTCAGAGAGAGAAAGATGAGGCTGGCACTGCATTAGGCACCTGGAACTGGTGGCAAGCAAACTGACAACCCCAGGGCACAGCCAGAAAAGGAAAGAGGTGCACCACCTACTGTATGTAGATACACTGCAGAGCAGAGCTCACAATGCAAGGCTCAAAACCCTGATGCTAGACCGGAGAGTGTGGAAGAGATTTAGGAGTCCTGAGTTGATGTTGGCTAGTCCACACACTTGCATTCATTGCCTTGCATCGATTATTACTGGGAGATTGACCAGTTCTTAAAATATATTGCTTAGATTCGATTTTCCATTACGATCCATGCAAGTTTCACTTTACCAGGCATTTGACTTTTGTGGCTGGAGGTGCATGGTTCTGTTTCATGATGGCATGCATGAGCGAGCTGTGATTGGTCTACTTTAGGGGTGCAGTACGTTAGTTAGACTAGTCATTGGTCCGACAACCCACCTCAAAACCTAACCTAACCATAACCGCAAGCACGGAAGCAGTTCGACATGCGTCCGCATGTCGAACTAATGCTCCGTCGGATTTACATGCGGTCCCCCTACTTTAGACGGGACATGCCGTCTAAAGTGTAAGATCTGTATTCTGTTCTAGACATTTCTTGCACGATGTCAGATATTAATGGGAGCAGGAATTAAAAAGGGAAACCTTTTACCAGTGATTTGCCTCCTCAGTCCTCAATACCTATTTACGGTACATTTCAGGGAATATTCCTGATGACAAATAAAGACTTGCAGCCATCTGACAGAAGACATGGGTTAGCAAACCATGACATTACAGAGATGACATATTTAAACTATATGGCTGACAAAGGATAAAAACATGTAATCAGATTAATCACAGTTTAAAAATGTATTAATCATGATTAATCACCATTTGAACTATGTCCAAAACATGCAATGTCTTTCCGTATTTTGTTGTGGGAATGGAAAGATAAATGACAGAAGGCGGATATATACATTTGTATGTACAGTAACTTGTGTTTTTATTCTCTTTCCCTCTTGTTTGGATCTATCAGCCATCATCAGATACCAGAGGGATGACTACTGCAGAATGGACTGGATTATGGGATGTATGGGGCGGGTCATCTATAAGCATGCATTAGCTGCGTTAAACATTTTAATCTAATTAATTTCACAAATTAACTAACTCAGTTATTTTGTCATCTCTAGTTTAAACCCATGACTTGTTTTCAGTTTACTTTAATTTAGTGGTTTATTTAAATTTAATTTCAGAAAAATACACGAATACACAAAAATACACAAAACCAAAAGCAAATATAGTAATTAAAGTAATCACAGCAAACAAAATCTAAACCATGGCCCAGGATATAGACCGATTCAGAAACGAGTCTCAAGGCAATGTATTTCCTGTAGGAGAAGACGACATATCTGCGGTTTCCCCACACCTCCTTCTACTACAGTGAATGGAAAAGTGACTGATGTTAGTCTGCCTCAAACATTACTCTTTTACCTGCTTTTTACTAACACTGACATTACAAAGATGCCCAGAACATCGGGCTGAACCTGCTTAGTTTATGGCTGCTCCAACAGTAGTGGCAACATAAAAAATAAAAAAAACTGAATGTCAAAATATCTACCGCGGTGGCTGAGACCAGAGCCATATAGTAATGGTTGAGACAAAGCAGTGAAAGGTCCTGAAAGATACATAATGTCAGTCTTACCCAATACCCAATCTTTCTGTTTTAGGAACACAAGGCTGCTGTACTTTTTACCTCATATTAAGCATTAAAGTATGAGGTATAAAGTACAGCAGGAAATACGTTGCCTGCGACCATGAGACCCATTTCTGAATCGGTCTATACGCCTATGTCCTCAACACCACTATGGCATATGGCCCAGCAAACAATCTGGTAGATACAATATGGCATGGTGGGAAAAACAGTGAAAGGTTGTTAGGTTAGGTTAGTAGTTAGTAGTCCTACAATAGTTTACATACATCTGGTTAAAATACATACAAATACCAAAACATACCCAGTCAATATACTCAAGGCTCCGAATCCCACAGCCATGGCTATGTGGAGGCTCTGGAAATAGAGGGTAAATTAGGCTAACAGTTGACTAACATTGTCCCCATGTCAAAAACCCATTGCCCTACCCTTTACTGACTCCGGCAGCATCCCAGCCCCCCCTCACAAAACATCACACCTGCCGAACTCTGTAAATGGAATATAAAATGGTTTTCTTACCAAGTACTGTACTAGGCTGGAGTGTTCACCTCATGCCTCCAGGTCCCCAACAAACACTCAAATCAGGCTTCTGGCCAAACATTAGGCCTCAAACCTGGTCACCCCTTTAATGAACTATAGGGATAAGGACTGGAGTAACGTAAAGTAAAGTGAATTATCTTAGCAGTTTCTCTTATCTATCAGTAACATAACCCTATTCTGCTCCTCAACAATACGTTGATGTCTAATGAATGCATAGTAGTAACGTATGGTTATGGTACTTGACTTACCATCCCCTTGAAATCATAGCAATAAATATATTTTTTTCCCTCTCCTTCTAATTGGCTTGTATTTGTCAAGATACAGTTAAAGAGAATGCTTAATTAATTAAACATGAAAGTAACACCTTCCCAGAGTGTTTGAGAATACATATGTAACCGTGGATTTTATCTCCACACAACCCTGTGTGTCCCCCCAACCCCTTATAAAAAACCCACCATGAGATTTGATGAGATTTGTTCTCTTTATCACGTTAATTAGCACCTCCCTCCTGTCCCCTTTGCAAATGAGGGGTAGGTGAGGAGGTTCGGGACTTGATGACTTAAAATGCACAGAGCTAACGACTTATTCATACCCTGCACAGCTGTTAAAGGCAATTTAACTGCCTCTGCTCCCTACCTCGTAGCGCTTTCTGCAGATGCTTGCTTACCAGGAAGGGAAGTGGGTGGGGGATGTGGGCAGTTCATTGATAAAAAAAAAAGATACAGCGTTGTGAGTTTTTTTTTTCCTAGGATAGTTGCGGTAAGGAGCACTTGTTACCCCGCCGGCTACTACTATTAGGGCAGGACGAAGCCCCGCCCTACTAATAGTAGCCAAGGAAAGCACCGCCCGCGCGGAGCTTCACCTTCTAATACAAACTCAAAACCCAGTACTGCCAGCTGCCTTGCTATAGTCTAGTAGTGGATTATTACACCAATTTGCAATCCATGCTTCACAAGTTCAAATCCCACTGCCACTGATATTTTGCAGACTTTTTTTTGGGACAATATAATTTGGGAGGTTATGCCTGGTTAGGTTAAGGTTAGGTTTAGGCATAGTGTTTTGTGAGGTTATACGATACGATACGATACGATACGATACGATACGATACGATACGATACGATACGATACGATACGATACGATACGCTACGCTACGATACGATACAACTTTATTGTCAGCTTGCACTGAAATTTGTTTTGGGTCCATGTCGTCACTGTTCAAAATACAGACAAGACATACAGTCATACACAATACATTACAAAATATACATTACAGGACACAAATCACAGAAGCAGACAGGAACAAGAACAATAGAACATATCCTCTTGGTTTACCGATTTTGGTTTAAAAGCAGAACAGACTGGTGTACAAAATAGTTCTTTAGCCTGTTTTTCTTAAATTTAGGGACTCTAAACCATCATTTAAATAATGTAAGGGGTCAGAGGTCAGAGCAGATACTCTTCGCCAGTCTAAGCATGCTCTTGGTCTGGGCTTGTTTAAATGAATGTAACACGACCTCAGGCCTACCAACAATTTTATGGTTAGGTTTAGTTAGGCATAGTTTTGTGAGGTTATGGTTAGGTTAAGGTTAGGTTTAGTTAGGCATAGTTTTGTGAGGTTATATAGGTTAAGGTTAGGTTTAGTTAGGCATAGTTTTGTGAGGTTATATAGGTTAAGGTTAGGTTTAGTTAGGCATAGTTTTGTGAGGTTATGGTTAGGTTAAGGTTAGGTTTAGTTAGGCATAGTTTTGTGAGGTTATATAGGTTAAGGTTAGGTTTAGTTAGGCATAGTTTTGTGAGGTTATATAGGTTAAGGTTAGGTTTAGTTAGGCATAGTTTTGTGAGGTTATATAGGTTAAGGTTAGGTTTAGTTAGGCATAGTTTTGTGAGGTTAGGCATATAACCACTTGTGTGCGGTCCAAAACAGAGCCCAGCGCTCCCTACTCTACTGACAACCAATAGCGTACAGCAATGGTTCTCAAAGTGCGAAACTGAAGTTATGAGTCTGTTACGTTCACACTGGCAGACGCAAAGATGCAGTCTACCTTTCATTGTCAATGGAAGCCAGCGACCTGACGATGCAAAGACGCAATGATGCAATATGCTGTGTAGCGTATTGTATCTTTTGCATCTGCCTGTGTGAACGCAGCATAAGATTTGTTTTTCACACAACGGTGCAGAACACCCACTTCGAATGGTATCAGCCCATAACAGGTTACTTATCAAGACCCCCGCAAAAGAAAAAAAGAAAACACCTGATCAGTTTGATGTTGCTGTGTTTGGAACTATGAGCACATTTCTATGCATGCTGTATACCTTTACGCTCCTCCATTGCCCATCTGTCACCATGCAATTATGATCAGAGGAAGGGAGTGTCTGCATAAAGTATGTACACCTCAGCTCACATGCAGATTACCTGAGGAAGTGTTGACTTGCACTGTCTCCACTGGATCTCTATACCCTGATTAGGAGATCATAACCCCCCCACACACACGCGCCACATGTGCACCCATGTTTCATTTCAATGCAATGAATAAGGTAGGCAAGATGTAAATGTTATGAACAGAACGAACATATCACAGCAGAGACTGAACTGAATTGTGCTGGTTGTTTATTGTCCCTTTTTTGGCTCTCAATCTAAAGCATATTTGCTATTTCGTGTCCCAGGCTCTGTTCGCCAAGGTGGCGGCCTCCAAGAGCCAGGTACGCACGCACGCACACATGTACAGTACACACACACACACACACACACACACACACACACACACACACACACACACACACACACACACACACACACACACACACACACACACACACACACACACACAAATTGATTGTGCACTCAAGATCTCAAGGTACGCATGTGCTGTATACTGTATGCCTCAACCAATTAGTCTGTTAGCTAGGTACAGTAATGGTTTGCTTTGCAAAGGAAAATGATCCAGCTTATCTGCAGAATGTACTCTGTCAAGGTTGATATACAAAGCAAATCATTTGATGAGTGGCTGTTTTTTAAGGACAACAATGAACCACTAGTTTTGAGATATGTGATGTAACTTTCACTGTTGAGTCTGTTTTGGTCACTGCGTTAAGTGGAACCATCATGACAAGTAGCTTCTGCCGAGTGCTGTTGTTCATCGATGAGTTATTGCTGACCTGAGATCAGATTCTAAAAAATGTCTATCCTGTCTCAATCCTGACAGTTTTCTGAAAAAGCTATGTTTCTGTGTCAGTAGTTCTTCGATTTTTCAAAAATAGCAGACCTACAAGCTCGTAGCGCGTCTGTGGCGCGCTATGAGCTTGTAGATCTGCTATTTTTCGATAGCTAAAGCATAACGTAATGCTAACACCAAAAGGGGTTCCCACCCAAAATAGGTTAAAATTAATGCGGGGAGACAGGTTTAGAACTCAATTAGTACTTCAAAATAACAAGAGGCCACTTAACTTCAGCTCATGCAATTCCTCCTATAGAAAACCTGGCCTAAAACAGGCCACCAACTCTGTAAACAGCATTTGAGTTTTATTGTCACTGTAATTATCATGTTTTTCTTCTATGTAGCCTACAGTAGGCACTGTGGTCTCTACGGTATGATCAGACAACTTAACCACTTTCAAACTGGCATAACGTCCGATATCTCAAACCCTCACCCTAACCCTAACCTCCCACGGGGACAGCACCCTTCACCAACCTTAATCCGATCGTTTTAACGCACCCCGGCCCTCACCAACCTTAATCCAGTCGTTTTAACGCACCCTTCACCAACCTTAATCCAGTCGGACCAATGCTATGTCTAACCAATGGTATGTCTAAGCAAAGGATGCCTCCCACGTTGGGTGTTTTGTCATTGTCATTCTAGGCACAAAATAGGTAAAAGATGTGATGCGTTGTGAGCTTGTATATTTGTTTTGACAATGCTGTACAATGAAGTTCAAAATAGGGCCTACTATACAGTATAGTATAGTATGTGGTTAAGTGACAACCATATTTAGAGGACGCACTTTATCCAGAGCGACAGTAAGCATAAGCAAGGTAAACATATACAGTACATGAAATGCATAGAAACAGCGTAGTGCCTCAGTAATCTAGGCTCTGTTTTCTGAGAGCAAAGGAATGACTCTGAGACTTCACTGAGGACATTATTACTTGACTGACGAACGCTGACGGAAAAACCATGGTTTCCCTTAGTCGCAATTTGCAACTCTAGATTGTTTTTATAATGTGCTGAATCTAAAGTTGCAACAAACCAAAAAAGATGAATAGGAAGTGGATGGAGGTTGTTGCAACTCTAGATTCAGCCCATTGTAAAATAATCTAGAGTTGCAAATTGCGGCTAGGTTTCCCTGTATAATGAGACATACTTTGAAGGTAACCCTATAATTGTAATTTCGAAGCTCAAGAGAGAGACCCTCATGGGCACTTTGTGTTATGGTAAAAAAAGAAAAAAAAGAAAGAAAAGAAAAAGATGAACTGAAATGTGAAAGGCATAGTACCACAGAAGAAAGAATAGAGTCTGCACATTGGTGATGCTGAAAAAGCTCCTCAAATGCTTTATTGCGTAGTCAACATTTCGATCTTATTCGATCAGGAAATATACCGTAGGCCTACCGTACATGTACCAGAACAGATGAATACATACATAGTACCGCAGAGCCCCCCATATAGTTTTGCCATGTCTGCTTCTCCCTTCAAACAATGTTTATGTCTGGGTCAAACAGGGCCAGTCAAAATATCCCACATACAATATCTACTGTAACTGGGACCATATGCAACTAAGGATAACCCCAACTTTACAATGAATCGGAGGTTATTTAAATTTGAGCAAGATTTTGATATTTCCAACGCTCAAGTCAACAGCAGCTGTACATACATTTCTTCCAAAGTTAGATGAATATCATCTGACTGAACACATGTTGAGCAGCATACTGAAAATTAAAACAAGATAATAAAATTAATTATAATACAAGGCCAGGTGTAAACCTTTTTCTTCTTCAGATACATATTCATGTGTGAAATGTTGTTCAAATTAATGTGTACAGAAGGATGGTTCAATCCCCCTGAGTTGGTCCATGTTTAATTTTGTCTCTTAAAACCGGAAGGCAAAGAGCAAGATCGAGTGCAGGAAAGAAAGCAACCCAACGATTAATGTTATTAATTTCGTCACACCAACCTTCTGTTTCTGTTTCTTCACATTTCCAGAGAGGTGTTCCAAAATGTTTGGCCTTACCAAGCGCATCATTTGAAGAGTGTGCTTCCTGAATTAAGCTGGGCGATTCTGTGGAGATTACTATCAACACTAGAATAACTTTATTAGCCTTTCTGCCGCATTTCCTGTTTGATTTACTGCGGCTCTTGGGTAGGAACTGAGGACTCCCCTGCATATAGGCCGTTGTTGTGCAGCAGCAACCTGGGTGTAACGCCCCAATTAATCTGGAGGCAAACGTAGCAGAAACATTAGCAAAGCTTCGGCCTATAAATCAACTCCACTAGGGCTTTAAATACAGTACAGGTTGGTGTGTAAATGTACACACTAGAGTACTTGTGTTACTTTCTGTGTTTGGATCTTTTAGCCCACTTGATACAGGGCTGCCAAAGTTTTAGATTTGATGAACAAAAATGTGTCACTGTGATATGCCAGCCCAGCCGATGGTCGGAGCCTCCAAGGAGTAGACAGGTCCACAAACACGTTTCAGGCATTTATTGACCTCCAAAAGTGTCTTTAGACAGTGCAAATACAAAAATAAATAACTACTGGCCAAAATAACGTTCCAGGCCCAGGCCGTAGCGTAACGGTCTGGGCACCGGACTGGTAATCCAGTCGCAGTGTGCCGCGGGTTCGACTCCCGGACCCGACAAGGCCTTTACTGCATGTCATCCCCCCATCTCTCTCCCGTTTCCTGTCAGCCTACTGTCTGTCCCTTCAAAAATCAATAAAAGGCGTAAGCCGCAAAAAAAATAAAATAAATAAATAAATAACGTTCCACAAACAGGAAACAACATTAACACTTAAGAAAATAACAAACAGTAACTTTTACAGGCTTAAATGCCTCCTGCGATGAGGCCCTGGCTCACAGTTTTAACCTGTTGCTCTTTCACGACTAGCCTCAAGTGAGACTGAACTGCCTCCACCTGCAACAATCCTGCTCTTAAACAGGTGGGGCAAACCATCCTCTATCCTCCATCAACTACATTTCACACATTTCATTTACTAAGACAACATAATGCAACGTAAAAGGAACAAACACCCCTCCTCCTCCACAGTACTTGGCACCCTCCAATCTAGAGATCAATGCCAGCCCTGCAGAGGGGAGACAGGTGACAAATAATGCAACCTCAGTGTCAATACAAATATAAACATATTTAAACCTCTTGCAATCATTGTGTGGAATAATAACAATGTAATTTGTACAATATATATATATAGTGCACGGGCTGCCCTGTGACAGTCACCGACTCACTGCACTACATGCCAAAAATACATTTATTGTCTCCACCAGGCCGAAGGCATGGTGAGAGAGTATGTTTTGCACTCCTTCCGTCCGTCCGTCTGTGAACAGCTAATCTCCGGCACTGTTAACCCGGTCGATGCCAAATTTTGCACACACACTCCCTGGATGCCAACGATGAACCTCTGCCCCAAAACTTCCAGAACGGCCTGTTATAGCTCCACCAGGAGGCAGACTTTTGAAAAACAATTCTTTTGATATTACTCCTCCAGAGTCTGTCCAAAAATTCCGCAAATCATTACACAGTATCTCTATAGTCATGTGTTCAAGATAGATCTGTGTGATATTTCATATTCCATCCTAATTGGCTAACAAAGGCTTTCAAAGTTTGCAGGATTGGCCCTTTTGTAACAAAACTCATCAAATCATGAATGCAGTGTGCAATTAAACTGTACTCTGTCGAGTGCCTACGTGCTTGTTGCACACAAGTAGGACTAGTGCGCAAGCAGAGTGCGCAAGTACTGTCGACCACTACAAACTGTCAAATCTCAGCTTCTCTTTGAAAGAACATTTGAAATAATGAATTATTTTGAGATCGGTATAACTGGTATAACTAGCTCTCAATGATGACGTAATAAAGATGTGGATTAAAGGACCCAATGCCAGGGTGTAATTGGTTTTCGATGGTGACGTAATGACGATATGTTTTAGTGTCGGGAGGATTAATGGTAATGCTCCTATTATGTATACATGTATGTAATCTGACACCACTGCCATATCACGCACAAGTAGTCATTACGTCATTCGCTGGCACGGCGCATACACATCAAACGGCGACATATCATATGCATCGAAGCATTGGATGAAAACTATTACTTGCGCGTAATTCCATTCCATTAGGCCTATTGTTTCTTTGTGTTGTAAATGTAATTGTAACCTTAAAGTACTAATCAGTAGCTGCAAATGAGCATTATTTGGCCACCACCAACATTCACACTCCCACAGCTGAACTAACATTAAGTTCTATACAGTAGGTCGCATTTACTATGAGTTGCATTTCTCGTCAATCCGTTATAACTTGACGGACATATATGGCCGCGCATCATGACATCATGTCTAGTCACCCACGCCTCCATATATGGTCACGCATCATGACATCACATCTCCATATATGGACATGCATCGTGACATCACGTCTCCATATATGGTCACCCATACGTCAGTCTGACATCACTAAACCCTCTACACCCATGGCCATGGTCATGAACCCTGGCCATATAGAATGTCAATATATGGCCATATTGTGACAGGCTCATGATAACCACTTGCAAAAGAACCAAGTTGGTACAACACATGGATCTCCATATGTGGAGCTGACTATCATCACCTGGATCTATATGAAGATCACAACACTGACCTCATCAAACCTTGGATAGGCATACATGGTTTGACATACTAGATCTGCATATATGGAGCCGGCCAGCAACTCTACATCTGACCTCACTGACACCAGATTAATAGTTTAACTCCTGCTCCTCAACTGTGCCGTATTAAGAAGTTCTGTTGTTTCATCACAACCTAAGGCTTTAGGGCAAGCTTAGGCGTCTTAATGGTTATTATTGTCCCTTTGTTTTTTATCTTGTTCCATTATGAGTTTAGCAACATTGGCTGAACTTTAGCCTGAACTAACGTGTTAGGTTTCTGGTCTAGAGGGGCGGGTCGCGGCTGAGATTTGCGCACGCCCTGATTGGATCTCATCGATCTGTCCGTCACCCCCGGCCCCTCCTCTCCCCCCTAGTGCAGCGTTACGTCACATCATTTGGAGCGACGCCCACCCGGAAGGGTTGACTCCCACTTTTAGACCAGAGCGGCCAATGCGTTCCTCCAGGCTTTCAATTTTTGCACCAACAAAAATGAAAGCCTGGTACCGAGGCTAGCTGAACTTGATCTTGGCTGATAGGACATTTACCTTGTTTCACTTGTAGAATACCACCCACCAGTCTAGTCTGCATTAACAGTAGTATAATAGTGTTCATTTGGTAACGTGTTTGCAAAGGTGACCACCATGAACTATATTTCTCAGTAGTCTATACCTCAAAATGTCTCCAGTGTAAGTGCAGCATGCCAGAGTGAGAATGACTATATCAATGTTTTCAGAGAATCCTCTACATAGTGTGATAGCAATAGAGGCAGCATTAAAAGTGTGGGTTAATGGAAAATGATTATTCAGAGCCACCATTGCTACGGCAATTATGATTCCTATTTTTGACACTTGCAGAATTAAGTCTTTGGAATGCAGGAATGTGTTTTTGGAATGTGCTTGATTCAATGGGCGATCCAGTTAAGAGCATAATACGTATTTTGAATAAAACTTGTGTGTGTATGCTTGCCTTTCTTCTGCTGTGAGCCACCGATTAAACCAGGAACATTCATTACAGTACAATTACTAGTGCCTAATAGTTTTCTATATAACAGTGGTTCTCAACATTCTCATCTTTTGACCTCTCCAAAATAAATCAAATTAACAGACACCTACTCACCTATTCCCTGTTACAGCTGTGACTGTAGAGTGGTGAATTTTTCAGGTTATATTTATATATTTAACTTATTTCAGTGTAAGAGTGTACAAGTATTCATTACTTCACAATAATAAAAAAACAAAACACTTTAGTTTAAACAAATCGAAACAATCAATTTGCAAATAACAAATTACAGTTTTTTATTCCATCAATTATCTTGACCTGTTGAAGAGTCTCAACACTGAAGATGAGAACCACTGGTATAGAATGTAGGTATCTGTACAAACTATATGACGGCAATTATAATGAAAAAGTATTTCACTAGTTACTGTACCTTTGCTCGTTGCTGCTTTCACCTTTGTCAGTATAAAAGTCACCCACAGCCAAAGTCAAAATCTGGAGATAATGAGGCTTAATGCGGTGCCTTTCTCATAATGTGCTGTGTAGTCTACCAGGAACATATTGTAACATTTGGTGACCACAGAATCTCCATAATACATTTATAAATAATGACATGCCTGTGCTATACGGTTGTGTTATTTTCTTTCCCTTGGAACACACACAATGTTACACTCTGGCTTTTTATTCATGAAACAAAAGAGCAAAAACATTGAGGGGGGATGCAGATGTGTCTGGCACATATCAGAGGGTGTTAACAGCCGAGGGGTAATATTCTGGTGGTGCAGACACCCAGCTTCACCTGGGGTTTAGGGAGAGGTCAGGACACCTGTGCTGTTTTACACGTTAGCTCCCAGTAGAGGGCTTTGCCGTTACAGGTGTTCACACCTAACATTTATTTATTTCATATTTCACAGGTGTTCTCAAATACTCAGCAAGAGAAGGGAAGATGCATTAAGAAAAAGAGTCGGTCTGATACGATAGTAGGCACAACATAATGTTGATGGAAGGTTTCAATTTGTACGTTGAGCTCTTGCACAGAATTCATATATTTACAATAAACAATCAATGATTCATAAGATGTGATATTTACAATTATTACAAATACATGTCTTCAGTGATTGCAGCCGGACAATTCAGTAGTTGACACTGAAATAGGTTTTCTTAACGGTGATTTCCAAAAAAAACTAAAACAATTTGCTTTGTTTCTTCATTTTCAGAAGTGAAAGCCTTCTGATATCAAGAGAATCTGGTCAAGTTAATGCCAAGAATCTGTTGTACAATACAAACAGTTTAATTGTGTAATTAACAATCAATAACCACTCCTAGTTAGAACATTTCTGCATAAAGAAACCGAGAAACACTTATAAAACAGTCAGTCGTAACAAAATAACTGGTGTTCTCATTGAAATAAACTCATAAAAAAGAAACTTTTTTTTTATACAGAATATTTATACAGGAATAGCTTTTGAATTGGATTGTTAACCAAAGGAAGACACATCGCAGACATCGATTTTCACACAGATTGCATATGTTTTTCTTTCTAAGGTGTTCTATAGGTTAGTAATTTTACCTAAGCTTATTTGCATGATAGTAAAAATTGCATACAACATTAATTGTGAAGCGTGTAGCATGAGTTGCTTAACATACAGCACTTTTCATAGGCAACCTTTAAAGCACATTTCTCCATTTAAAACGTTAAGACACTTTTTGTTTTTACTGCCCATCAAAATTACATTTATAAATAGAAAAAAATGATTGATGAAGAAAAAAAAAGCGCTATGTAACATAAACTTTTCAGGAAAAGTAATTACATCAGAAACACTGCATGAACTGCAAATAAATAATGTAGGACAACATAAACAGTGTGTGATTCACATTTCTAACTGTGGTAATTCGTAACGTTACAGTGACAAAGGTTTCGCAACATAATCTAACTTCGGCAGTGCCATATAGTACAAGGCATTTGTTGGCATAGTTTCTTTAAGACTGTATCTTTTTTTTTTCTTCTTTTTTTTTTTTTTTAAGTTACAATATATGTCTATATATATATATTTATATTTCTTCCCTAACAAATAATATGCTGAGATTGAGTTATTCTCTGTGGTGCACCTGGGCTTGGGTGTTTGCGTTCCAAAGGTTGGAGTGATCCATAATCACTTTTTGCGATTTTAAAAGAATGACTAAACTGCCAGCAGGCTGTAGACTTAGTACCTCGTCATTAAGGCCTTGTCAACCACTTGGTCCTTGATTTCATATGCTTTTTAAAAATCCAGTTAATGTACAACATACTGTACGTAAACACCTATTAAAGTCCTATCAAACCCCATGGGGAATTCCTTTTTTTATTTGTATTTCTTTTTAGATATAATCAGTAGCTCAAAAAAGAGAAAATAAATCAGTGTAAAATGACAGACATTGAGTGCAGTCAGCAAATATCCACGGCAACGTAGTTACATTTTTCTGTGTGTGTGCAGATTATTTAAATGATGCATCAGTCTTTACAGTGTTTAATAATACAAGTTTTACAAAAAGAAAATAACACTCGTATTACTCAGTCAGAAATGGGCTTTCCAGTGTGAGAACACTTGCTTCGCATAGCCTGTCAGTCTGCAATTGATTGATATAAACACTATTCATACAGTCCAGACGCTGCATTGATTAAAAACACTACTCTTTAATTAGCAGTGTTGTGGTACTGCAATGGCCAGAACATTACCTTCCAGCATAGCCACCAGTCTGTCTGTGTATGAGAACACTCAGTACATTGTTCGGACCACATTGACAAAGGAGTACTACTCCTTGGTCTCATGCTCTGACTCCGACTGTGCCTCAGCACGCGCCAGGTGCTCCTCGATCTTGATAGAGAAGATGGTGCTGTTGGTCTGCATGCTCTCGTCCAGCTCATTCAGCAGCTCTCCGCCCTCCCTGAAGTCCGACATGTCCTCCTCAAAGGCAGGGCTGCTGCTGGCGCTGCTGGTGCTGGTGTTCATGGTCGCCGTGACGCTGTTACTGGGCTCCTTGGGCGCCTTGGTCGGGTGGTTGACGTAGAAGCGCTGGTTCTGGAAGAACTTGATGATGGTCAATTTGGGCAAGTCCAGCTGAGCCGACAAGGTGTGGATGGCCTCCTCGTCTGGGTACAGGCCCACGTCCTGGATGAAGCTCTGCAGGATGCCCAGAGCCTCCAGGGAGATCTTACCCCCACCGGTGCGGGACTTGATGCCCCCTCCGCGGCTGCCTTCGTCTTCGGTCTCGGCCGGAGACGCGGTGGAGGGCTGGCGAGGGGGTAGTCGAGGGCCGGCATTGGGCTGATGTTGTTGCTGCTGCAAGGGCTGCTGGGATAGTAGGGGCTGTGAGGGGTGCTGGGAGGGGTGCTGGAGGGATATAGGGTTCTGGTGTTGATGCTGTGACTGCGGCGGCAACGCCTGGGGTGGGAAAAAGAGAAAACAAGAGACGGGGATGTTATCAGTGAACACTTATCGGCGCCTTAATAAGGCCTTTCATTAAAATCAATTGAGTTGTGAGAGAAAATGGGCCCACTGTGTATAGAACAGGAGCTTCGTTGAAGGAATTTTCCATGTAATATCTTGTTGAATGTAATCAGTTCTGCAGATATGATTTTTCTTTTTTCTGTGCTTCTTGTTTTGGCGCGAGATTGTGTTTCTCATTGTGGGGAGTGGAGGTGGGAGGAGGGGTTGGGGTTGGGGTTGGGACTGAGGGGGAAAAGGACCTACAAAACACATATAGAAACACAGATATCCACATGCAATAAACCTTTTACACACGTTCACTCTTACACACTGAGAATTCACAGGGAAACTAGCCTCTGCTGCTTATCAGGCTCCATTCAAACACTATAGCCAGACAGTGATAAACAGACTGTGTGCACAATTCATGTGGCGATGGCCCGGCTGATTTGCTTCAGAATGAGAATGCTATCGATAGCTGTCACTCTGCCGTCAGTATCCCGTTAATGTAAACACATGACACATTGCTCCTAAAATGTCTCATTGTTTGGCTGGAGTGGGAGTGAGTGGGCAACCCGTGGTCCCTATTGACCATGCAAAATGTGTGCCCTTTTATTTTCACTTCTGAGTCAGACACTCCAGAATTGGTGTTTCATAATGAAGTTTGCAAAGCAGCACTTTATCGACCGCCCATCGTCCAGCTGCACAGCTGCACTCAAATATGTCATTTTATGGTACCAATATAGTTCAGGTTAAAGCTGTGTGAGCCGATTTGTTCAATTCTATGTCCCACTGTATCACAGGTCTCTTGTGTAGAGGAGTGACATGGATAATTGTGGCTAACAAAATGCAGTTTCAAAAGGCAATGGAAAAATCTGGCACTTTACAGAAACTATATCATGCTACAGAACTCAAATAGTTAAACAGCAATAATATAGTATGTAAAGTAAATAAGTGAAAGTGAATCAATGCTGAACCTTTTTCATAATGTATTCACAAAGTTATTCACAAAATCAGCGTGCTCTAATTTTGGTGCAAAACTGGATTTTCTAAAAAGTCATACCTTATTTATTCAGAATAAATAGCAGTCTTTCTGAAACACTGGCCATATGTTTCCAAGTAACCAAATAAGTGATCAGCCACTCAGCTGTGCCTCCGGCTCTTTAATAAAAGTATTATTGTACTTCATTAAGACGTTTCGACATTGAACTGAATCTCACGGTTCTTTTCCATTCATCTGCCAGATGTCCTCCATAAAGCAACGCTGTTAAATAAGTTAAGGCTAATGATATCTTTGAAAACTAATTTCATTGAGAAAGTAGGAAGTTTTAACTGTTGCTGTATTCATAATTAACAAAGCTCATGAAAACCTTTAGTGTTGCTTATTGCCAGATAAATGAATTAAAACGTGTTAAAAAATAAGTTGCTGCTTTTGATGTAAAATAATAGAAATCATAGGGAAATATGTGCAGCAGTGTGAGTGCTGTGTGTGTGTGTGTGTGTGTGTGTGTGTGTGTGTGTGTGTGTGTGTGTGTGTGTGCATGCACATGCGTGCGTGCGTGTACACGTGTGTGATCGTGTGACTCTCACCTGTTGCAGGTCTGTGGACATGAACATCAATGTCGTCGTCTGTGGGCACATACACCACAATTGATATTGGGTGCGTGTGTGTGTGTGTTTGTGTTTGTGCAGGACTATCAATCGTTGTTTAAAGTATCTACAGTCACATGAACACATACCTCTGTACGTGTGTGTGTGTGTGTGTGTGTGTGTGTGTGTGTGTGTATACACAAGTATGCCTGATTGATATTTATCTACAATAAAGCATCATTCGCAGTATGTAATAATTCATTTTATCCACATAATTGCTAAGAGTGTGTGTGTGTGTGTGTGTGTGTGTGTGTGTGTGTGTGTGTGTGTGTGTGTGTGTGTGTGTGTGTGTGTGTGTGTGCCCGGGCCGTGCTCACCTGCAGGGGGTCGGTGGACACGTGCATCATGTGTGGCGGCCGCTCGGCGTGGTGCTGCTGCTGCCCCGCGCTGCTCTCCTGCTCGTAGATGGCGTCGCGCTCGGCCTGCGCCAGGCTCAGGAAACGGCGGATCATGGACAGGTTCTCCCACAGTGTGCGGTTCTCTGGGGACGGGTCCTCCTTCCAACGCAACAGCTCACACAGCCAGCCCTGTGGGGAGAGAGACAGAGGGACAGAGAGAGAGAGAGAGAGAGAGAGAGAGAGAGAGGACAGGTTATGCTATAGTATTGGATTGTTATTATCTTGGAAATAGTAGTTTTAGTGTATATATATATATATATATATATACACACAGTACTTGAATTAACTTGATACTATCCAGCCCAATTTAGTTGTTACACCAATGCCCCTTGAACTATAAACTACCAACTCTGCCCCTGTTGGGGGCTTAAGACAAGCATTTGTATCTTCCCATATGAATAGTCACAAGCAGAGGCATAACACGGTGGACCCTCCCCTTTCCGCTACCTGCTGAACAGGTTACCAGACCAACCTCGGCCAAATTCTGTGCGACGGAGCATCCCAGTCTCCAGTGTTCTACACAGTGGTGGGCGGAAAGGGCTGGGCAATTATCAAAACCGATATTACGAACCAAGAACCGATATATAACTGAATAATTGAGGAACACGTTCTTATATAGCTGTACATACATACATACATACATACATACTGTACATACATTTTTATTACATTTTAGGTATGCGGTCTAGCTTAAACTTGGACTCAGGGGGGTGGACGCCTCTGCCTTGCATAGTCCCCAGTGAATAGGCAGTTTTCCCTTCACTGGTAACCCTATTTTGGACTTATTTTTAAATATATGAAGGTATTGCGGGCAGGGATTTTTACAAAAAAGCCCCCCTTTTAAAATACATACACACATACATACCTACATACATACATTTCAGAAGTTTTAGCAGTTTTTAAGGACCCACTTTTAGGCCAGTGCACCAGAGCAAGCTCTTGCCTTTTTTTAAACCCTACCCATTTTAACCAAATACATACATACATACATACATACATATGGCTGCTTTTTCATTGGCAAGGCACATTTTAATTTAAGTTACGGAATAAATTAGCAGGGTTGTTCATCAACTTTATAGTGCTTCACTTTTAAATGGGAATCAACTTTAAATTATGCTACATTTAGTGTTAAAATTGATCAAACATAAAGGTCAAATGTTCCATAACAGCTGGACCAGGTGTTATTTTGTGTTTTGCACCACAGGATAGGAGGACTTTGTGATTTAGGCCAAGAAATGCTTTAGAGAAAAAAAGAGGTTCTGTAATCATTTAATTTAATGTGACATGAGACCAATGACTGTAAAGCAAAAAACAAGACACAGGAGAACAGCACCACTCGCAAACAGCAGGAGATGCATTTGTTTGAAACACTCCAGCAGAGGGCCATGAAACATAGAGTTTTAGGCTTCCAGAATACTTTTAGTGGTTATGTGTCTGACAAACACAGGTCCATGTGTGTATCTGTGTGAGGTAAAAATAGAGAGTGGGAGAGAAGAGAGCGTATGTGCAACTGAACACTCTCTCTCTTTCTCTCTCTCGCACGCACGCACGCACGCACGCACGCACGCACACACGCACGCACACACACACACACACACACACACACACACACACACACACACACACACACACACACACACACACACACAGAGATGACAGATTTACTATGAACTCTATATTGGAAATGCGATGTGATGTACAGAGTGGCCTAAACAGGGCCCCCCAGCAGGACAGCAAGAGTGACGTTGAAGGTAACTGTGTGGGAGGTAAAGAGAGAGCATGAACACACGCACGCACAGAATCAGTGAGGGAAAGAGGGAGAGAGAGAGAGAAAGAGAGAGAGGGAGAGGGGGGGAGGGAGGGTGAAAGAGAGTGTGTGCGCTTGCGCGCGTGCGAGAGAGCACACACGAGAGAGAGAGAGAGAGAGAGAGAGAGAGAGAGAGCAGGAGGAGGGATGGGAAAACAAGATTGAGGCAACAAGAGAGTGATAAGGGAACAGGAGATGGGGGCAGTGAGGTAGGTGTGTGTGTGTGTGTGTGTGTGTGTGTGTGTGTGTGTGTGTGTGTGTGTGTGTGTGTGTGTGTGTGTGTGTGTGTGTGTGTGTGTGTGTGTGTGTGTGTGCGTGCGTGCATGCTCGTGCAGTGCTCTCTTGGCGTGTGTATCTCAGCTGGTACTCCTTGTCCTGGCAGCGTGACAGAGAGCACTGCTGTAATCTCCTGGCCAGTGAGCGGCAGCACCTTTCATTTCCACAGGATTACACCATGCTGCTGGTCAGCGCGCGCGCGCACACACACACACACACACACACACACACACACACACACACACACACACACACACACACACACACACACACACACACGCAGTGGGAAGAGCCACACCGCCACACACTGCATGCGAGAGATAACTCAGCATTTCTGTTGTCCCCTGTTCCAACGCCTCCCATAAGCCACATCAAACCCAGGAGGGGTTGTGGAGAAAGCAGAGAGGGAGAGAGACAGAGAGAGACAGAGACACACAGAGAGAGAGAGAGAGAGAGAGAGAGAGAGAGAGAGAGAGAGAGAGAGAGAGAAAGAGAAATGGAGTGAAACTGGAAGACTAGAGACATAGGATGAGAACTAAGCAGATAAAGAGAGCTAGTGACAGAAAGGAGAGAGAGGGAGGGGGGGCATAAACCCTGTGTGCCCACCTTGTTCCTTTGCCACGTTTATTGTTGCGTTTTTAATTTGCATGCAGAGGGATTTGGACGGTGTTTCAGTACGGCTGTCAGTGGCTTCGGCTGATTCGGTACTGAGGGAGAACACCCTCCCTGTTTTACACACTAGGAACACACACACACTCACATGCAACAAACGCACGCTGCAAATGCACGTGAACACACCGACACGCGCGCACGCACGCACGCGCGCACGCACGCAGACCATCACGTCAAAGCCAGAGGAACAGTACCCCAGCCCAACGAAGGAGTAATCCAACTCAAACACTCCCCAAACCGGCAGGATTAAACCTAAAGTACGAGAGCCAATCACACAAAAGCACCACGTGAACCCCATTCCAAACGCCAGGAAGTCCACTCCACAAAATGTGGATGAGTTTATTAGTTGACGAGGGTGAACGCTCCTTGGCGTTCCTTTCTCCTTTGCTGTGTGTGATAGATAATGTCTTTCATTAAACAAAAAAAGAAAAGACAAAAATAAATACATTTTGTGAAAAAAATATATATGTGTGAAGTGGGAGCTAATCCTGGTGCTGGCCAACATTGTCGACAGTAGACTAGTCAGCGTTTTGCATGAAGGTTTAAAGAGCTTTGTTTGTATTTGTCTAATTGCATTGCTTCCACAGGCCAGGCAAAGGCAGTGAGGCCAGGCAGAACAAGAGAGAGAGAGAGAGAGAGAGAGAGAGAGAGAGAGAGAGAGAGAGATAACTAGAAGTTGGCAATTTAGATTTTATACGAGCAAGCCTCAAAGAGGAATGTCTGATGATAAAGATGGGTGTGCCACAGACACCTACTGTTTTTACCTTTGCAAATCTGTTTTGACTTCCCATGTTTTGTCAACAGTCACTGTTAAATGGATTTACAGACTTTCTATCACTGCTGCATTAATCAACACTGTACAATGATACCAACACAAGCTGATAAGAGGTGCTTCACACTACGCTGTGGTCGGCTATAGGAGGAATAATATTTCACAATCAGGATCCTTTTGATTTCAAAAGGACCACTCTGCCTCCTGGGCCACTGTCTCTGCCTCCTGAGTCACTGTCTCTGCCTCCTGGGCCACTGTCTCTGCCTCCTGAGCCACTGTCTCTGCCTCCTGAGCCACTGTCTCTGCCTCCTGAGCCACTGTCTCTGCCTCCTGAGCCACTGTCTCTGCCTCCTGGGCCACTGTCTCTGCCTCCTGAGCCACTGTCTCTGCCTCCTGGGCCACTGTCTCTGCCTCCTGAGCCACTGTCTCTGCCTCCTGAGCCACTGTCTCTGCCTCCTGAGCCACTGTCTCTGCCTCCTGGGCCACTGTCTCTGCCTCCTGAGCCACTGTCTCTGCCTCCTGAGCCACTGTCTCTGCCTCCTGATCCACTGTCTCTGCCTCCTGAGCCACTGTCTCTGCCTCCTGAGCCACTGTCTCTGCCTCCTGAGCCACTGTCTCTGCCTCCTGATCCACTGTCTCTGCCTCCTGAGCCACTGACCTGAGCCACTGTCTCTGCTTCCTGAGCCACTGTCTCTGCCTCCTGGGCCACTGTCTCTGCCTCCTGAGCCACTGTCTCTGCCTCCTGGGCCACTGTCTCTGCCTCCTGAGCCACTGTCTCTGCCTCCAGAGCCACTGTCTCTGCCTCCTGAGCCACTGTCTCTGCCTCCTGAGCCACTGTCTCTGCCTCCTGAGCCACTGTCTCTGCCTCCTGAGCCACTGTCTCTGCCTCCTGAGCCACTGTCGCCAGAGTGCAGCTAAGATGCACACAAATCTAGTAAATTACCATAAGCACTTTGCCATAACACATTGTCACTAATATCACTACTACTATCACTACAACTAATGGTTTTTACTTAACCCATTTTGACCTGAGATCAGATTCTAAAAATGTCTTCTACATCCTGACAGTTTTCTGAAAAAGCTATGTTTCTATGTCAGTCGTTCTTTGATTTTTCAAAAATAGCAGACCTACAAGCTCATAGCGTGACACTCGGTGGCGCGCTATGAGCTTGTAGATCTGCTATTGTTCAATAGCTAAAGCATAACATAATGCTGCTAACACCAAAAGGGGTTCCCGCTCAGAGTACATTTTAGGTACTTTTGTAGTGAAGTACCTTTTACTCCGTTATCGCAGAGACAAATATTGTCCATTACAATTATTCGACTTTAGTAACTTTACTTACTAGCTACTTTTATTATAAAAATATAATGATGATGTAGGCCTATAATTATAGGTTAAGCTACCCAACACACAAAAGTTATTCAGATTAGCCCTACCTTTTCCAGCTGCAACGTTAAAGTGATGAACACACTAATGGGCCAATCGGCATAATCTTTTACTTTACTTTATTTGGTATTGAAAGTATATTTTGGTATTGTTGTAAGTATATTCTGGTACTGCATATAAGTATATTTTACCTAGACATTTGCATGAAAGTAATCTGGCATCCTGCGTTTCAACCAAAATACACAGTAGCGCAGTAGCTATAGCTAAACCAATGTTTATCAGGGACAGATGCTGTTGACTGTTGTATGTAACTAGGTCATAATAACTACACATTCAAATCCTCAGTTTTAATTTATCCATGTGTAACTAAATGGACCCTTCCGGATCCAGTTGGTTAAATTTGTACTCTCTCAGAGTTAAATGAACGCTGAGAATTTCACTGTGTACTAGACATAGGATTATCGTCACACAAATTGCACAGTAATCCACTGCCTCCAGGTTATTAATTATTGCAGTGGAGAGTGACTAGCCTCTTCTTGTTTTAGTACAGCACCAATTTGACCATGGCCAGAGGGACCAAGGGTCAAGAGGTACAGAAGTAAAGGCTAATAAAGAACTGTGGAGCAGCGTCCTGAAGCCGAGCAGAGACACACATTGTATGACCCTAGTATAAATAGCAACCAGACGTTCTGATAAAAATATTTTGGTGCCAACACAATGGCTGAATTCATGCGCGAGATTCACCCAGCTATGCAGCGCAGCACACCGTGTCTGTGTATGTGTGTCTGTCTGTCTGTGTGTGGCTCTGTGCATACGTGCGTGCGTGTGTGCGGCAGTCACAAGCTGCCAATGAGAGCATAGGCCTGCTCTGTCACAGAACAGCATGGTATTCACCCCCATCCCCCCTCCAACACACAACCCCTCACCCCAGCAACACCATTTTACCCCCCCCCCCTCCACCCACCCACCCGATATGGATGCACAGTACTGCATTAATAAATGACTGGCTTTGCAGCAAGGCCAGGAGAGAGAGAGACAGTGTGTGTGGGGGAGTGAAAGAGGAAGACAGACAGACAGAGGGCTGTCACATGGCATAGCCAACACCTTCCCTGTAATCTCATTTGCTCGTTATCAGGCCTATCAGCCTGACCTCAACCACAGCAGTGGGGGAAAAAATAGAATAAAGAATAAGCCAACAGATGTCCATCAATTCACCATTCCGGGGGTTTGTTGTTTTCCCTCTATCCTCAGATTATGACACGATCAAATATAGATTTTCTATCCCTCAAAAACAAACTTGGGATCATCTTGGGTGCATCAAGTGTATCGGTTGGATTTCATAGTTTTGAGCCTAGTCGTGGGGTTGGGGGGGGGGGGGGGGACATGAAGGGGGTGAGTAAACAAAAAAAAGGGTTTGAAGAAAATTGTGGCCATTGTTGTGGCTAGCTTGTGGAGTTTGGGACTGCTTCAGAGGCAGGCAGACAAACCTCTCCAGTGTCTAAATGGGAAAGCTAAAAGTAGGGAGGAAGACAAAGCATTATTGTCTCTCTCCCTCCTTGAACCTGGCAGTGGCCCAACACTCTGGCAGACAATGCTATGCAGATAAATGCAGCCGATAACACGGTGCGCTCAAACCTGTTTCGCCTCCCCGAGTGAGCCAACCAGTGAATGCACGCGTGCGTTCGCCCCGCAAAGTTACGTGTGCTGCGTTGTAAATACATTATGCCATTGGGGGAGACGCCCATCTGTTTACCCAGGAGCGGGAAGGACTTATAACGTTCTTGCTGCCTGGTTACATATGCGGTTCTTGTGCAACAATAAGCAAAGATTGGCTGCACAATAAAAGTGACGTATTTTCCTTTTCTTTTTTTTTGATCGGATATCACTAGCTGCATATTCAAATGATGGCAGAAAGTGAGACAGAATAAGGCAAATCAGGTCAGTGGCCTTAACTGAACTGTACAACAGCAGTTGATAGCACAAGAGGTCCTACAACACTCTGGTCATCCTGAAAACAAATACGTACTTGTACGATGCACCCACCATGTCACAGATGAGCCTCTTCTACATCGGCCCCGATTTCCCATCACGCGATCGGATCAGGACAAGCCTACTCTATAACATTATATATTTGCTGTAAATAGCCAATCTATACCAGTGTTAATTTCGTCAACTAAAACTACCTGCCTTTTTTCAAAAACTAAAACGAAAAATAAATAAAAATAAAACTAAGCTATTATGACTAAGACTAAGACTAAATATATTGACAATTTAGTCAACAGATAAATACTAGACTAAAATGTTAAGCTAAAGTAGCAGATCCACAAGCTCAAATGTGTTTTGTGCTGAGTTTCGAGCTTGTAGATCTGCTACTTTTGATGCTACAGTATGTTTGACACTGTACGAAAAAAACAACAACATAAATTTAGAATATGGATATAAGAACTAAGAGGTTTCTGCCCGACAGCAATGAGATTCATTCCAATTCTGGGATTCGGAACCGTGACCACAAGCACACTTTTACTTTTGTTTGTTTCCACCTCCCCCATAACTGTACAGCCATCTGGTAGAGCTCTCAGCATGGGGTATGATCCAGGGATTTGTATAGACTTATTAGTTAATAACCAGGGGAGTACATTTTTCTGAGTATTGGAGGGTAAACTGACCAGTTTATGCACCATTTACTATGTAAATCTATCCTTTAAGTAAGTAGAATTGGACAGATTGTATGATGATTTTATGATTTTATGATTTTATGATTACACTCTATAACATACGACGAATTAGACCGTTCCTCACCCAGGAATCAGCCCAGCTCCTAATCCAGACAACAGTCTTGTCAAAACTCGACTATTGTAACTCCCTCCTTACTGGCCCACCAGCATGTGCACTTAAGCCTCTCCAGCTGATCCAAAATGCCGCAGCTCGCTTGGTCTTCAACCAGCCAAAATTCTCACATGTCTCCCCCCTGCTCCACTCCCTCCACTGGCTCCCGGTCGCTGCCCGCACAGAATACAAAACTCTGATGCTGGCATTCAAAGCAACCAAAGGTATGGCTCCCCCATATCTTGCAAGTATGATTGAACCCTACAAACCCTCCCGCGCACTCAGATCAGCCAACGCAGGGAAGCTGGAAGTACCCTCGCTAAAAACGCCGGGACAACGCTCCACACGTCCCAAACTCTTCTCCCTTCTGGCTCCAAAACTGCGGAATGCACTTCCCATTGCAGTCAGAACTGCAGCATCACTCCCAATCTTCCGCCGTAGTCTGAAAACTCACCTTTTCAGACTCCATCATGGCCCATAGCACTTACCCTATGCCCCCTTAGATAGCATTTCTGTAGACTTAGATAGCATTTGATACAGACTTATAGCATGTTATGTAGACAGCACTATAATTGCATTGTATATAGTCATAGCACGCCATAGTACATATTTATAGCATAGTAGTATATATATATAGTTTATATGTATAGTCTCATAATATAGATATTCCACTGTTACTTTCTTAGCTTACGCATGTTTTATGATAAATGCTTTTTTGTGATGTATTCCCATGCTTTTTGTTCTTGCTTAATGTAAGTCGCTCTGGATTAAGAGCGTCTGCTAAATGCCTAAATTGTAATTGTAAATTGTATGATAAGATGTTCCTCTACGCCACTGTCTCCATTTTCTTGTTTCAAAAGATATATTTTTTAAGTAAAAGAAAAAACGAA
This sequence comes from Protomyctophum parallelum, assembly GCF_964188405.1. Classification (NCBI taxonomy): domain Eukaryota; kingdom Metazoa; phylum Chordata; class Actinopteri; order Myctophiformes; family Myctophidae; genus Protomyctophum; species Protomyctophum parallelum. The sequence continues at coordinate 44,989,257 of NC_139698.1, forward strand.
TTTTATAACTTTATAACTAAGACATTTTATGAATAACTAGAAAAAGTGCCCTTCTGGGCACAGGTCTCCACCAGGAGGATAGGACTGTGTGAGATGTTTGACAAAATGTTTAGGAGTAATTTAAACATGTTTTCAATTTTCTTCATTTTGTTGAGGAAATGCAGAGCCAGAAATGCAGAGCATCTCTGAGGATAGAATTCTGGATGAGCAGGACATGTGCAGCATTTTGAACGAAACGGGCCACTCCTGAAAACTTTGGAAGGCAATGTTAGCTAATCAGTGCAGAATCTGAGAAATCCAACAGACTCGTCTTGATCACATGACTACAGAGATCATGTGTATACCGATTTGCGTGAGATTTGGATGAAATCTGTGCGACTAAAATAAGCAATGCGTTTAGCAGAAATCGGCCTCATGTTGGCGCTATAACCGGCAGATGTGGAGGGATGCAGGGACAATGTTTTTCCATGGCTTCTAGGGAGTGCGCATACATAAGTTGTATACAGATTGATGCAGTTATAGCTAAAAACAGGAATTGGCCTGTTATAGCACCACCATGAGGCTGATTTAGAAAAGAAATTGTGGCATGTCGTCCTCGGCCTAGTGGAAATGTGCGTGTATAATTTCACGGAAATTGCACACTGTGTTTGTGATTTGTGGCATTTTGTTCGAAAAGGACCGATCATGTGAGCTTTGGAAGCCAATATTAGCCAATCAGGATGGAAGATGGGAAATGGTGCAGATCCGTGTTGATCACATGACTATGGAGATAGTATGTACCGAATTGTGTGATGTATGGATAAAATGTGTACGAGTAATCTACAGAAATTTGTTTTGCCCATATCGGCCTCATGGTGGCGCTATAACAGGCCGTTGAAGAATATCGGGCCAACGGTGGTGGAGATTAGCTGGTAACGGACGGATGGAAGGACGGACGGACGGACACACACACACACACACGGACGGAGTGCAAAACATACTATCTCCCCATGCCTTCGGCCTGGTGGAGACAAAAATAAAAATAATTCAGAAGTAGTGAAAATAGCAGATCTACAAGCTCGTAACACGGGGCGAAACGACACATTTTGAGCTTGTTGATCTGCTACTTTCACTAGTGATCCCAGGCAAACATCTAATTTCTCTTTTGGGTCACGGGCTAAAAGGTTTGGGAAGCACTGCTCTATACGCCACCAAATGTTTTCAGTACTTCATATTTAAGCACTTCATATTTAAGCACTTTCAACATATCATGAATGTCTTGGACTTGAACAAGCTCGTTTGTCATCATCCTTGATGGGGAGGTCAGAGGCAGAGAGTGTATACCAATTTTCCAATACAGTATGAATCAATCATGCCAAGACATATATCTATATTCTCGCTGTGTATGTAGGAGTCTTGTCCTAACACTGAACATTTTCTGAAGAGAGGTCGCGACCTCTCAGTCACAATAAGCAAGCGGACAACAACAATAACAGAGTGACGGCTAACACAACACACATTGTGATGGAAAGGCATGACGGTGCAGGAAATGGCCCTCTGTGTCAGCACTTGCTACCAGAAACAATACTAACCAGTTCTATGTGGCACTACACGTCATGGCTGCTGAGCTCATAAAATGTGCAAGGAATTTTCTAGCAATCAAATACAGGCAGACGGAGCGTGGAGAAGAATGGCCAGATGTAAATGGCCAGTCCGTCTAAAATAGAGCACATTACACATCTGTGTGGTTCCCTAACGTTTATTTATCCAGGGAAGGTTGACTGAGCATGCACACATCCTGCTTCACACAGTTATACTTATTTATCCCCCCGGCTTCATACATTTATACGTATTAATGTTCTACACTCTACACATACAGTTATACGCTTATTTATTAACTACATTCTTGCTTCATACAGCACATCTATACTTCCTATATGAATCCGCGGAGAGGTGCCCTGTGGGCCAGCGGTAGGCAATCAATGCTGAAATGCGCTTAATGTGACGCTGCAACTATGATTGCGCCCCTCCGTAGATTCGTCTATATATTATTATCATACAGTTATACTTATTCCTCCTGATTCAAACACTAAGTGAGAAAGTGGCTTATTGTTGAGCAACGAGGATGTCTATCTATGTGGCTTTGAATCTAAACATCAACAACACTATTACAAACACATCAGGCACCTACAAGGAGTCTGATTCCATCAATTATAAGTGCTTGATTGAGATTTAATTCAAAGCTGGGGTTTAATTGCTAATATCAGAGCATAATTAAGCTGATAAATCATGACTGATCTTATTGAATTAGCGATTGAAATAGCGCAGAAAGTGCAAATTGTCTATGTCGGCTAAATAAGTATTCTTAATTAGTGTATAAGTTTGCTTCAGATACCAATAAAACAAGCATAGAAATGTCAAGATTAGCAAGTAGGCAAATATTTCAATTTAACTACACCCACTAGCTCCAGTGTTTGTGAGGGAGTGAAAGCGAAATTGTGTGTGTGTGTGTGTGTGTGTGTGTGTGTGTGTGTGTGTGTGTGTGTGTGTGTGTGTGTGTGTGTGTGTGTGTGTGTGTGTGTGTGTGTGTGCGTGCGCACGAGTACATGGGTGTGGACTGATAAGTACTAGACACTATTTGGAATTTTGGGAATGTTCACTTGCAACAATTTGCCATCTTTGTTTTGCAATTCAAACTGAATGCGTTTTGTTCCGCTACAGACCTGGATACTCTTAATGAACTGAAATCTTAAATCACCATTTCTTTCTTCAGAAAGGTCCAATTTATATTGTCTTTATATATATTGTGTAAAAGAACATTGACTTAAGAAGAAAATAAGGTAAAATGAGTCCATCTTTCATGAAGAGTGAGTGAAAAAGAGAGGAGTACAAGACAGAGAGAGAGAGACAGAGAAAGGTGGGGCGCACAGAGAGAACAAATAATGCTACGTAAAGTGACTGCACACAAGCACCAGCATGAGCACTTGGATAGGCCCTAATGTCTCCCCATGCAATTCCCCTTCACACACACACACACGCACACGCACGCACGCACGCACGCACGCACGCACGCACGCACGCACGCACGCACGCACATACACACACACATACACACACACACATGCAGACACTCACTGTATCTGCTGGAGCTAGTGGCTGTAGTTAAATTGAAATATTTCCCGGCGTGTGTCAGAAGCATGCAGAATGGTAATTATGACAGATCTGATTAGGCGGGCCGAGTCGGGCGGCTCCGGGCTGCAGGTGCGACCTTGTGCATTCCTGCGTGTGTAAATAAAATTAATTACAAG
>NC_139698.1:44997543-45010043 GCF_964188405.1 Protomyctophum parallelum
GACCCATTAGGACCCCTGGACCTTGCCATGCTCCAGACTCCAAACCGACTGTTACGTTCTGGCCAACTAACAAACAGCAGAGCTCATCACATTTTTTTTTGTTTATGAAGCTAAAACAGACCTTCAGCTTAACCTTCACTTCACTGCTTACCCTGCCCTAACCTTAACCAGAGTGAAAACACACCATCCATTTCTCATCTGACATTTACATAGAGGCACTTTTGGACTTGGTCGCTTGACCAGTAAGTGGAAACCAGATGCAGAAGGCTGGTTCTCTGGGCACAGCAGACTGGTGTGGTGCAGGGAACTGCCCAAGTGGTGGCACTGGTACTGGGGGCTGGGTAGTAACGGGGGGGAGACCAGCTGCCCGGGGAACGCCCATTACGAGATGGAGCCAGAGATAAGTGCTCTCCCAGGCCCCCTTTCACAGACGTAATTAGCACACTTCTTATCTGCTGCTCAATTCACATTCACACCCGCCCGCCATGAATGGAATGAGAGAGAGACAGAGAGCAAGAGAGAGAGCGAGAGAGACAGAGACAGAGAGGCAAGGGAACGAATAAGACGAGGCGCAGTGGAAACCTGTTCTCAGACAAAATGATCATTTGAGAAGAGAGGTATTTGCGAGTTAATACCATGGTTGCTTCGCTCTTCCTTGCTCTCTCTCTCTCTCTCTCTCTCTCTCTCTCTCACTTTCTCTCTCCTTCTCCATCTTTTCAAGGAGTCTTTGAACTCCTGAACAAAAACAGTGGTTTGTGCATCAAACTGCAATTTGGTAAAACAAAACTATCTGAGGCTATAATCATCCTAATCAGCAAGAAAAAATAAAGCCTGCGCAGATATTTCACGATAATTCTGCCCTTGGTGATCTATCCCCCCTGCATTTTCTCCATCAAGCGCAATTGTGAAAATCTTCCCAACTGTGCTTCTGACAGACACGTTGAAAACCTTTAATAATAACGCCTTGCTCCGCATTTTCTTTAATTACATTTAATAAAGAGTTAAACTATGTGACAGTGTTTTGTTTTTTTTGCTCGATGCGCACACAAGCTGGCATTGTGTGAGTGGGCTGTTGCACTCTGGGAGAAGATAACAGAGGCCCCCTTCGTCTAACTAGGGGAGCCATTCAGGGGATGGTTAATATAAACAGGTTTGTTTTGTGTTGAAACACTGGCGGCTGCCTGACTCTGAACCCACAATAAAGGAGACATATGTCATTATGCCCATAAATCACCACCATGGGTTTTATAACGGACAGTTACAGGTTGTTTTCTATCTCTCTCTCTTTAGATGTTTTCCATTCATAGTAGGTGGTGTGTTACGTGTGCATCTAGTTTTGGTTGTGTTCTGGTGGGGTTTTTTAGGGGTGTTTTGTCAACCTCACTTGGAAATGGAACTACAAGTTCCAGAGGTGAATTCAGATGTGATGTGACACTCAACTCTTATCAAGTCTTATCAAATCAAAATAAATATTATCAAGGCTAAATACTGATGGGTGTGTGTAAAACTTGTCAAGCTTTTTAAATATGAATATGATTTTATTTAGAGATGACACGCGCACATGTGTGCTTGCGTGTGTATGTACCAAATCTCTGGAGAAAGTACCACTGCCCTGAACATGTAGTGTTGTTGTTGTTGTTGTTAGTAGGAATAAACACAGAGGCACCCGAGAGGATGTGGACTAAGACAGGGGAGGAGCCAAATAGAGTTCCTGTTTCTACACAAAGAAGCAGATGGTACCCCCAGTGGCAGTGGGAATGGGTTCCCAGATTGATAAGTACCTGGCTTTTGGAGGCCGCCACCTTGGCGAACAGAGCCTGGGACACCTTGGCTCTCTTCATCTCCTGCTGGATCTCATCATAGATGGTGGAGTTGATGTTGAGGATGCAGCTCTCTGTCTTGCCGTTCCACTCACTGGGCAGAGGGGACGGCTTCACCTGGTGCAGAGCAAGGAAATCGTTGCACTGCACAAAGTCAAATGCAGTGTTAATACAAATAGAAAAAAAAACATTACCATTATGTTCTATGAGCACATTCTCTGAGTTAAAAATGGAGGATTTTACAGTCTATGACATTACTTTGATTGATTGATTGATTGATTGATTGATTGATTGATTGATTGATTGATTGATTGATTGGTTGGTTGAATACTTTATTCACAGTTTGCAAAACGTACAATGGTACATTGTACAATGATGCTAAAAGGATAACAAGCCCTGAGGGCTTGTTTCCATTGTTTCCACTTCAAAAGCTCTTTCTACCCCGCGCCTCTATTGACTAGATGTGATGATTGTATTGCAGTTTAACCAAAAATATACAGACAGTTGCTTGGTTACATGACAGTCAACCAGAGCACAATGGTTGGTTGTCTAAAGATTGTTCATCACAAGTATATCGCATACAGTATGTAACAACAGTCAATTGACACTAAATCTATACTTATGTGCCAGAACAACATACTGTATTTTCTTTGTTACTGTTGTCATTTCTGATAACTAGCCTTCCTAAGTCCACTGTATCTTTGTATTTGTGTGTTATGTACAAATGTATTGTCATCTTATTACATTTTGTCTAAAGCCCAAGCCACACCAAAGGGCCGGGTCGGGACGGTTTTTATGGTAAACCACAACAATGCAACGCATTGAGTTGCATTGGTGTGGTCTACCTTAAATACTGTCTTGTCCCGACCCGATACTTGGTGTGCTTTGGGGTTTAGATTTATCCACATATTGACTGAAAATGAGAAAGCTTTCTGTTGTAACATTGTAACATTTGTATTTGAAATATAATAACTTCATAAGTTGTACGTCTTATTCATGTGAGATTCTATGAGGACCACTGTACCATTTTAATATAATAATGAATGGCATGATGGGAAACGATAATCTAGTATGAGTCATTTCTGCTGTAAGAATGCTTGCTTGTGTGTGTGTGCGTGTGTGCGTGCGTGTGTTGTTTGCTTACAGGGGAGATGCCAACAGGGATTCGGGGGTTCCAGTCTTCAGGTCTGACGGTGTTACAGTCTTCTCTCCTGGGCTGTAAGGGGTCAAAAACAGAACATGTCCATGTTTGTTCAGGCTCACAAGAGGGAATTGGACAAAACAAGAGCACGTGCAACCACGCACACACTTGTAGGCCGTCACATGTGCATACATGAGCACATGAACAAGCGTTCACTTGCACTCTACACATATATGCATGCTGATGTACCCGCATGCTCACATACACAAAGAAGTATTCTTCTCTGTAAGCACAGAGTGTAAAGATATTCTTACGTCAGTGTCATTGTTTGCTGATTAGAAATTAAAATGCTAAAGCAAAATATCAAATCATGTTTCATTCAAGGGCTTGTCGTGTCTTGAGGAAACCTTTTCAGAGGGTAACAAATATCCAAATAAAAACATTACCCAAGAGCCATTAGCATACAAATCATTCGATATGAAAAAAAGAAAAAAAGAGAAAGAAATCCATGGGTATGAGAACATGTTATTCAAATCAACCACTAATAACCCACACAGCTACATACTCGCAAAACAATGTGCGCTTGAAGAAACATATATTCAAACATTAGTCTAGACACCTAACATGAGCCCCTTTTGGGACTTTATAAAAACAACAACCCCCAAAAAGGAAGAAAAAAAATACCACATACAGTAATCCTAAAATGTTGTGGTGAAACTGGAATGTTGAAGCATTCCTGGATATTTAGGGCCATTTTACGATGGCTTCAATGCAAACTTGTCGGTCTGAGAGGTAGGTTACCGTGTCAAGTTAATTGCTAAGGCCGGGACATGCGCTAACTGGCTCGGTTAGTTGAGCCACCCATCGGTACACGTGACACAAGACGTATGCCTGCATCTGTTTTTATGAGGCCTATAAAAATCCTCCTCTGTCTCTGACTCAATTGCCACCCTCACTGATTTATGTGGCTAAATTCACACCACATTGCTCCATAGGAGAGGCTGGCATATGGCCAGGTATAGGTGTGTGTGTGTGTGTGTGTGTGTGTGTGTGTGTGTGTGTGTGTGTGTGTGTGTGTGTGTGTGTGTGTGTGTGTGTGTGTGTGGGCGTGTGTGTTTGTGTGCTGCGCACCATTAGTATGTGTGCTTGTCAACTGCCTTGTGTAGTGGCACACTGATTTACAATCATGATATATATATCTATGTGTGCAAGTCATTCAGGTGGGAATGTGTGACAACTACAGTTATATTGACAGCGTGTCAACAGAATTGTAAAGTCAAAGATAACATAAAGGGTAAAACCGCAGGCTTTTTCTTGTCTGTATTTGGCATTTTGACAATTAAATGTTCTTCTTGTTGGCCAGCATGTGCACCAGTAAAGCCCTTACCTACGTATCAATTCTATTACTGTTATGTGATGGCCTCTGATGACCCTGCAGGCAAACCTTTGTGGTTTGTGTTCAGAAATACTAAAGGTTCTCTGTAGATACTCAGATTGATGTAAACAGGACACAAGCGCACTTCTGATACTAATGTCTTGTAATTCGCGTAATGAAATGATTGAATCCTGAAAAGGTGGAGACACCTCCTGATCCTAGGCATTTTGGAAAGAGGACTGATGCAAACAGAATTAAGGCCATCAACAGAGGTATGTCTGATAGCTCAGACCCTGCTTTTTAACTTCAATGCATCATCATACAAAGGTCCACTCTCCCACTATGAAGCGTTGTCCTGAGCTGACACAGTCTTTCCATTGTAAGGACAGGCAGTGGACTGTAACGTGTCAAAACCACTGGTTCAGAAATGGCCTCTGTCATACTGGCTTTGTAAGGGTTAGGGTTAGGCAGCTGCTGTGATCTCAACATGCAGTTAAAAAGGGGAGTCTCCATTTTGGACCTGGGTGGCCCTGAGCTCGAAGGAGAACCTCTTTCTCTAAGTGTTTTTGCTTTTCTCCTCCATCTCTTTCAAAGCTGCATCTTCAGCACAGACAGGGCAGGACAGAGGAGGCCTTTGTCAGCCCCTCTCACCTCCCAGACACACTTGACCGCACATCAAATGGGCTTAAGTGGCAAAAAGTTGCCATATACCTTTTTGAATGAGGAACTTTGATTTACAATGCGAGTAGAAAGTTGTGGCATGACAGGCAGAGAAGATAAATCAGGAACAGACGGACTGATGACAGACAGACAGAGTGGTGCTGGATCTGTCAATGATCTTGTCATCACCGTGCCAGGTTTATTTTTAGAACGGGAAGGTTACAGTTAATGGTGCATGATTGGCCATAGAAAAGGTCAAAATTAGCCCTTGTTTGTGTAGCCATCTCCTCCTCTGAGTAGAGGATGAGAAGGATGCAGGAAATAATTGAGAAGTAACATGCCGAATGTGATGTATGCTATCTAACAGAGACATTCGCTGTGTCCAGACAGCTTGACGGTCTGTCATACATGTATGTGACTCTGAGGTGTGTAACAGAATGCATAATGTGGTGGCTCCGGAATGTGTGAGTGGCATGTGTCTATGAGTGGCATGTGTCTATGAGTGGCATGTGTCTATGAGTGGCATGTGTCTCATGACATTTGCAGAAGTCCTCAACAATACATTATGACATCCCAGAACCGAAAATAGACGATCTACAAGCTCACAACACGTTGGCCACGACACTTTGTGAGCTTGTAGATTGGCTATTTTCAGTGCATAACAACCGCCACAAAGTATGAATCAAGCCTTACACTCCGTTGCAAGACCCTTTTGTCAATTGTCGCTCGAAGAAAACTGAATAAAAGGCAGTGTCAACACTGTTTTCAGTGGAATAATTATAGCATTTATGTCTTAACACACTCTCAACATGATCAGACCTATATTTATGTACTATACAGCTCTTGCAGTACCCTGTTGCTGGATTTATGGAGGCATCACCTTATGCCCTCACAATTTCCAACCTGGCAATCGATATATACAACAATAAATTAAGAGTCGTGATTGATTGGTTGTGGTTTGAAACAGCTAGCTCAGCAGTAAAGGAACCATACATTTCAGCTTATGTATGCTCCATTTTTACATGTGCTTTACTTCCTAAACTTCCGATCTAATATGCGATCTGAAAGCCAGTTGTCTCTGTGTTTCTTTGGGTGAAAACCTGGTTACCTGGACAGGCCGGATGGGTGGGGTGCTGATGAGTGGTGCGGGGCCCATGGCGGACGCTGCCGACAGGCTGCGCTCCCTCTCGTCCTGGTAGATGCGGTCTCGCTCGGCTTCGGGCAGCTGCAGGAAGTTCTGCATGGCACGAAGGTTGACCAGCAGAGACTGGGATGCTGTCTTGGGGTCCTCTTCCTTACGCAGGATCTCAGACAGCAGGCCCTGCATGGTGGCGGAGGGCAGAAGAGGAGAGAGGAGGAGGCAGAGACGACGAGGGGGTGAGGATATGAAGGGAGAGGGGGAGGGGAAGGAGGGTTGGGAGAGAAAGAGTGAGAGAGGCCCTGGCTGAGCAAGTAAAGCCTAAGTTATACTTCGTTGTATGATGTTGCCACCAGAAAATAGCCACTCTACAAGCTCACAGGATGTTGAGATGTGACGCGTACCGTTGTGAGCTTGTAGATCATCAATTTCAATCGTAATATGAGCCATCAATGTGAAAGAGTCTCTGTAATGACAATGAAAATGTGAAGCTTTCATCTAACTTTAACTTGCTAGTAAGCTAACATTGCCTGAAGGCTCATACATAGTCTGGATTTACGGTGGTGGGGTGACCACCGAACTACAACATGACGTCACGAGCTGCGGTGAAGAGCAAACCACCACCACCGCTCCAGCCCTTCTCTCTGTTTTTACTCACCACCGCTCAACGTTATTTCAGCTCCGGTGGTCACCTCACCACCGAAAATCCAGACTATGAATAGGCCTTTAGACACCCTGTATTTAGCTGGATTTACAGAGAAATTTACGGTGGGTATATTGCTCACATGTCACGTCTAATTTGTGTGTGAAATTCACAAAACAAGCGTAGGATCTTCAAAACTGTCTAACACTGGGCAAGGCTGTTTTAGGGCACATTGGACAAAAAAGCCTGGATATGGAATGGCAGTAAATCATGTATGCTGTTCAACAGACTTTGCAATGCACGTTGCAACTGTTGGGGGGGTAAGGAGATCAAGGCATGCAAATTAAGAAAGTTTGAGCACATTTACCACAAAAATACAGGTAATCGGCTTTTGCCACAAACGGTACAACCAAAAGGTCTCTTAGCTTTTTCCACAGAAAAACATAAAGTGAGTGAAGGGCCAAACATTTGACTATTGGATTGAAACTTATACTACACAGTACGCTGAATTATGTTAAAACAGCACGAACAGACTACTTTACAATAGGGCCAACAATGTTTTTGTATGAGCTTTACTATATCACTCATTATCAAACATATTGCATTATATGTGTTATATGTGTAAATATGGACTCAAGGCAGACTGTTTTACTGTTACATTATAAACATTTAACATTTGAGTACATACGGATGGAATATGGAATGCATGCTTGTACTGAAATCGTAGACTACATATGAATTACTAATAATTAAATGGAGTCAAGTTAAATAAATTTCCCTCAAAACTATGAGGACAATGCTGCCTTTTAAGATGTCGATTATTTTGGGGGTAATTTAGTTAATTCAGCTTGAGACGGTCAAAGGCCCGCGTCTGGCCCTCGGTGGCTGTCTGGCTGTACTTTGGCATTCAGCGTACTGCACTTTTTCTCACCAACACACAATGCAGCCAGAGCAGATTGCGTAATTAACTGCAGCCCTTGTAAATGAGATGCTAGCTCTGCACAGTATAGCGACTGCAGCATGTTCTTTCTGACCGGCCCACCACAGCCCATGCTGCGCTTTAGATCTAAGTAAATCCAGCTCACAGTATTGTTCAAGAGACAAGAGGGGAGTCACTGGCCTGTCTTCTGCTTCTCTGTATTTTATGTTTGTTATTTGTGTGTGTCTGTGTGTAACCCATAGCGATGATTTGAATGGCTGAGGGCTTAAAACGTGAGGATAAAAAGTGAGGACAGGATGATGTATTAGAGGATAAGAGTGCTCCTCACCTCACACAAGTGTGATTTTACTTTTATTTGACCAGAAAGTCCCATTGAGATGAGAAATCTTTTTTTTTACTAGAGAGACCTGGTCAAGGTAGAAGCTGTACAATTTTACAACATATATTACAATGCAATATCGATCTAGAGATTGGTATTGAGAGAAAAAGGCAAAAAGACTGGACATATAGTAGTATAGAGCCTTGGGGGACTAAATATATAGGGATTATGTGGTTAAAAAGCAACCACTTGGAGCATAGTTGGTAACTACCAAAGCTTGGACATAGAAGAGTACAGAGGTAACCTGAAAGTTTACCCAGTATCTCTTCATAGATACAATAAATAAACCAGTGTTGTCGTCTGGAAGTGGTCAGTGATGTACGCATTCCCAGAGAATAGGTTTATTACTTGCATGCGCAGACATCCCTCTTGTACAGCAGGCAATCAGCTTATCCTCCGCTTGCTTTTCAATGGAGATGAATTCTGTCATTACAAGGCCCCATTATGAGAGACGTATGATTGGGCCTTTTCATCAGCTGTTGGTCACACACTGTGTGAACCAATGCTGTGCTTCCTCTTGCTATCAATAGGTGTGATTTTTGGCAATACGCCAGGATAATGAGATATTTGATAGCGGATGGTGATCCTCAGAAAAAGAGTGGCATCACAAATAAAGCACACATCAATGTCAGTGTAAAATTTATAATGTGCACAGCATAATGTGACTCTGTGTTCAATTCAGATTTCAATGGGGAGGCCAACGGTAGCCTGGCAAGCATAAACAGATACAGACATGAAGTCATAGACAAAGATAAGCTTTCACAGAGAAAGGGAGTGCGTGCACGGATTGTATAGAAGTATTTGGGAGATGGAGATATGCGTCTGAGTGTGTGTGTGTGTGTGTGTGTGTGTGTGTGTGTGTGTGTGTGTGTGTGTGTGTGTGTGTGTGTGTGTGTGTGTGTGTGTGTGTGTGTGTGTGTGTGTGTGTGTGTGTGTGTGCGTGCGAGCGTGCGTGCACGACGTGTGTATGTGTGTTCATATGCCTGTACGTGTATGCTTCTGTCTGCCTGGCTGCCGGTGTGTCTGCGTATGCATTCTTCAGTCTGCGCATGTTTATCATTCCTCACCATCAGCCCTTTCCGTCTATCTCTCTGGTCAATCTGCGCCCCACCCCCCCCCACCCCCCCAACCAACACCCCGCCCCCTTCCCCCAAAAAAGACCAAGTACCTCCCCTGTTTCGTCAGATCCACCCCCTGCATCCACACACATACAGCACGCACGCGTCATGTCACTGCACGCCTCCCCCCTAAATCCCCCCAACCATTGCTCTTGTCTTTTTATTAACACACACACGCACGCACGCACGCACGCACGCACACACGCACGCACGCACGCACGCACGCACGCACGCACGCACGCACACACACACACACACACACACACACACAATAAATAATCCTCCAATGGCATTCTCTTAGGCACATCACTAGGCTGATTCTTCATATCAATTAGAGATAAGACTGTGCGTGTGTAAGTGCTTGCCAATTTGCACAAAAACAGTCTGTCTGGTTCTGCCATTATACTGTACGTGCTCACACACACGCATATGCGCACACTCACACTCACACTCACACACTCACACACACACACACACACACACACACACACACACACACACACACACACACACACACACACACACACACACACACACACAGATCCTTATCAGTGTATTATTTTTTTACACAATGACTTCAAAGGGAGTAGAGGTGTAATGAGGTTTGCTATTCATCCCCCCCTCCCAAACATGCGCAACATCTAAACACCTTATCGGTGTGTGTGTGTGTGTGTGTGTGTGTGTGTGTGTGCGCGCGTACGACCCAACCCAAATGAAATTGTGCGAGTGTGTGTCTGTAATGTACATGTGACTGTATGTCTGTCTCTAACTCCATGGGAAGTGAGGACGCTGTCGACTGTTCGCCGCTTCACCTCCCAATGTATGAATGAATGAACCATTGTAAGCGCTTTGAGTAGGCACGAGAAGTGCATAGAAAAGCGACATGAAAATGCAATTCATTATTATTATGTCTTCCCTCCTGTACCCTACATTGACCTGCATTGATTGGCCCCTCACTCACCTGGGTCCTGTTGAAGGCCACACGTGCGAACACGGCCTGCGAGATGCCCGCCCGCTTCAGCTCGTCCCTCACCCACTGGTAGATGTCCATGGACACCTCGGTGTTGGAGGCCACCTGGGGCTCCAGAGGCTTGCTGAGCGAGCTGCGGTTGACCGGTGGGTGGTTGAGGTACTGCTGCGATAGCGACTGCTGCGCCAGCAGCCGGTTGACCGCGTACTGCTGGTTGAGGATCTGCGCCATCACCAGCTGCTGGTTGACCAGCTGGGGGCTGATGGGCGTCGACACCATGCCCGGGTGGTGCATGCCAGGCAGCTGGGGCTGCCGGCCCCCCGCCGGGCCCCCGTGCGGCGGCGGGCCGTGGGGCATCGGGGGGACCGGCGAGGAGGGGTTCTGTTCGGCCGTGCTGCCCGGGATGGGTTGCTGCTGTTGCTGTTGTTGCTGCTGCTGCTGAGAGAAGCCCAGGTGGTTGTGGCTGTGGTTGTGGCTGTGGTTGTGGTTGTGGCTGTGGCTGTGGTTGGAGCCGGGCGGGGAGAGGTCAGATAAGCTGTCCATCTCTGCTGTAGGGAGGAGAAGCAGGAGGAAGAGGAGGAGGAGATGCAGGACAGAGGAGAGGAAAGAGAGACGAGTCGACTATCAGTACAAATTTTAGCCTGTGTTTTAGCCTGAAACATGAACATTAAGATGAAAGGAACAACATGTACAGTGTACAGTAGGTCTGGTTAAACACATAAGTTGCATATTATCACTATTATTATTATTACTTATATGTAGAATTGCTCCATATGGATATTAATATATTATGCTTTTAACTAGTTTTAAAAGTAGTTTTTATAGTTTTATAGCATCTATGTAGCATCGTGTCTTTTAACCACATTCACTTTCACAATTCTTCAACAATAGAGAAAATAGCATGTCACGATGTGTTACTTTGTGAACTTGTAGATTGGCTATTTTCGCTACTTTTGCACATCACTCTTATAATTTAGGAAAATACATAATATTTGAAATATGGCGATACGGTACAAGGTTTCTGCCCTACAGCAATGATATGCAAATACATACATGTGGTTAACTGATGCCTGCTGTGTTAGTCATGGTGTTCCCAGTCATACAGCACAGTGTACTGTAAGCCTGCTTAAAGAGGGCTGGATGGATGGAAGGCATACTGTACATAAAGGAGCTTCAGTGTGTGTGACCTGTGTCTCCCACAGCTCGTGTCTCCAAAATTAAGTTGAGGATTCTGCGGGCCCATCATGTGAGTAATATAAACAAGCTGAGAGGACCACAGGAAGACTTTTCTGCATGTGCATGTGTGTGTATGCATGCACATACAGTACAGCAGTGTGGATAGGTAACGCGGTTGAACATGTGATATACTTGAGTTTGTGTGTGTGTGTGTGTGTGTGTGTGTGTGTGTGTGTGTGTGTGTGTGTGTGCGTGCGTGCGTGCGTGCGTGCGTGCGTGCGTGCGTGCGTGCGTGCGTGCGTGCGTGCGTGCGTGCGTGCGTGCGTGCTGCGGGAGTGCGTGCGTGCGTGCGTGCGTGTGTGAGCATTCATGTGTGTTAATGAATAAATGCCAACTGAACCACCCATTGTTCTTAATACAACAATAGGGTGTGCAAGCTAGCCAATAAATATAGCTTTAATAAATAAATGCAGGGTTGGGCGAGAAGAGGCAGATGAATAAACTAATGAATAAGATGTTACCCTTGAAAAGGCCTTGCTTGCATAATATACTCTACCTGCAATCACAGGCCCGTAAGACCTGAAAATAAATGCATCACTTGACAGCAGTTGGGGGCTATCTCCCGCTCTGGGAATCTTTAAGTCCATAATAATAACTTGGAAATATTTTAAGATGGCTTTAAATTATGTGCTTAGCAGAGGAAAACAATGATTTGAGATCTAAAGGGTGAAGCATTTTGGAGTGGCTTGAATGTGTGGAAGGGTTTTCGTCTCTCGCATACGGTATTCGTGCGCTGAGGGGGCTGCTGCCAGGGATTCATACGGATGGCAACATTTACACCTTAAAAGTGCACAACAGCCTGCACATCCCACAGAAACGCATCGCATGGTATTTTGAAAAGCACAAATTGGTGTTAAGGCGGAGAGAGAGAGGGAGGGAGAAAGACAGAGAGAAGAAGAATCTTCAACGAGCTGAATATTTCAGCGAGGAGATAAAAGATTAAGTGCATGGATGTCTTCCAAAAATATCCACAATAATCGTGTGTTTTAGCTGCCTGTTTCTTAACTGTCAGTAAACACAAGATGCCTGGCCAAGACGGGTCTATTGACTGTTTGTTGAAAACAAATGATGAGGAGGAAA
>NC_139698.1:45022543-45185605 GCF_964188405.1 Protomyctophum parallelum
GTGTGTGTGTGTGTGTGTGTGTGTGTGTGTGTGTGTGTGCACGCGCGAGTGTGTGTGTGTGTGTGTTTGGGTGCGTGTGTCTGCCTGCGTTCCAGCTTTGAATGGGGAAGACACCAACAGAGGGAGACAGAAGAGAACGGGGGGAGACGCAGTGAACAGCTCTCTGGAGGGCTGCAGAACACTGGGTTACTGTGCAGCTGGCACAAGCAGCAACACCAGTGCCACTCAACTTAGCGTGCATGCGTGCATGCACGTGCATGCATGTCTGTCTGTCTTTGTGTTGCGGAATAGGACTGTGTGCCAACGTGCACACACGTTTTCAGTTCCACGCACTATCTTGGCGGTTGGGTGGTGTGTTGATAAGTGCACACTCACAGCCATGCATGATTTGAAGCTGCCGTTGTGGTTGTGGCTCACACAAGCTTGTCTTTAAAAGAGGTGGTCAAGTTGTTGAGTACACAGGTATGTGCGTACATGTATTCGTGTGTGTGTGTGTGTGTGTGTGTGTGTGTGTGTGTGTGCGTGCGTGCGTGCGTGCGTGCGTGCGTGCGTGCGTGCGTGCGTGCGTGCGTGCGTGCGTGCGTGCGTGCGTGCGTGCGTGCGTGCGCACATCACTAACCTGTGCAGCTGGATCTTGAGTGTGACCACATGGTAAACGTCCTGTAGCATGTCAGCAACTGTGGCGTCTGGAGCATCCGTGACGTAGGACAAGGGGACAGGGTTCCATTTGCCCACCTGGATCAAACCTGGACCATGCAACACACACACACACACAAACACACACAAACATGCACGCACATATGAACACACACACACACACACACACACGCAGACACATGTATCAGAGACCCATGCATGCACAGAAATGGACACACACAGAGAGAGAACAAAAATCAAAACAGTGGGCATTAGACTTTTGCATCTTGGCTGCCTGATCAAAACAATGCAATCCAGGATCATTTCATGACGGTGCTCAAACTGTGAACTTTAAAGAAAGCATTGCATGTGTCCATCAATCAACAACACAGTCCTTCTGAGGCTGCCTCTGAAACAACAGCAGCCCACACACACACTAGAACTCACGACTTAGGTGTGTGTGTGCATGTGCGTGCGCGTGTGCATGTGCGTGCGCGCGCGCGTGTGTGTGTGTGTGTGTGTGTGTGTGTGTGTGTGACAGACAGGCTATAATAAAGAACGGGCTGTGAGGCACCTTGAAATAGCCATGTCTGGCTGCATGTGTTCAAGTACAATTAGCAGACCCCTGGTCCCCACTTCGTTACCACTCCCACTGAGCGCTCACATAGTGTGTGTGTGTGTGTGTGTGCGTGCGTGTGCGTAGTGAATAGTGAGACAGTGTGTTTGTGACCTACAATATTCAACATTCAACATCTCCTTTGTGGGATCACTGTCAGGATGCGTTAATGTGGCTACAGATCTGATGCCAGCGGACAATTCGCTATTGCGTGCAGTGCATGCATTCGTGCGTACGAGCGTGTGTGTGTGTGTGTGTGTGTGTGTGTGTGTGTGTGTGTGTGTGCATTTCTGTATGTCTGCATTTTATGTCTATGAATGTTTATAATGCTGAAAAGAACAAAAGCAAGAAGAAGAGGACAAAATTATAAGGGACTGGAAAGGGAGAGACAGAGAGAAACAGGAAGACAGAGAAAATTTAGGGGAACAGAAAGGAGATGAAAACACAAAATAAGAGGAAAATCCGGTGTGCTCATTAAACTATATATGAGTTGGTTCGACACTATCATTATGGGTTATGGGTCTGTAACTCTGGGAACTCCAGAACTCCCAAAGGTGAGTTAAACGAACACTCAAGAAGAGATAGATATCACTGTATGTGTGAGCCTTGCCGTTACCTTTGGCCTGGGCGGCAGAGCTGTGGGAGTATCCCAGAGAAAGCAGAGCCATCTCGATGAGCTGGTTGAACAGCATGTCTTTGCGCACCAGCACAAACTCGGCGTGCTCCTCCTTGCTGTCGAACTCCATGGGGCTCTCGTAGTGCTCCACCACGCAGAACACGGGTAGCATGTTGCCTGAGGAACACACGGTGAGGTTCATCCATCACAAATGGTGACCATCATCTTCAGTAGCGAGTGGGGATTAATATTACGCGTGGATGATGTAGTCGTAGGGTTGTAGCGTCGACAGATTATGGGTGAGTGACAGTATTGTTAATGGGGGGGTCTGAGTGGGGGGGGAAATATATGTCAATTGTTTTCAAATTACTTCTTTGTACTGTAAAGAAAATCAATAAAATATGTTTAAAAAAAATGAGGGGGTCTGTATGGCTAGCGCACATAACAGGGGGCTCTTTTGTAGCATTTGTGCTCCATCAGTCAATCTAAATCAGTATTGTTCTGAATGTGAGGAGATCGATACGATAGCATTAAACACCTTGTTTCACATCATAGAACATATGTAAGTTTGCCTAACAACGTGAAACAAGTACAGTAAAGTAAATGATTGATCTCTTCAGATAAGAACAATAGGATTTACGTTGGAGAAATATACATATACTGTATATTTTTTTTGTGGCGCCAGCCCCTCCTATATACAGATTTTGTTTTTAGTTCAATGTTTGTTTTAAAAACGCCATTGACAATAAAGAGAATTTTATTTGTTTTGTATCAATGTTTGTTTTACATCATGTTGTAAGATGATAAGGTATAGTAGCCTATAGTTATTTTTACCCACCTATGGTACATGATGAAATTATTGTGGCAAGAGCCAAGTGAGGTGAAGCACTATGGCTGGCTTTCATTAATGGCTATAGTCATTGAATTGTATCTCCCTTTGCTTAACTCCTATAGCGCCATTGCCGAAGATTCTTGTCAATTGAAGCCTAATTTTGATACTGACGCTTAACGCCATTGCCGAAGATTAATGGCAATTGCGCTTTTATAGTGCATCCGATCGATCGAGCCATAATGCTACTTACGTTAGCCGGTTAGCTAGCTCTGTTGTTAGCACAGCACTGGATCGTCCATTTTAGATCGTCGTTGCCATAATAATCCATTCAATCCGTTTCTTTCAATCGCCTGTACAGTATCTCCTATTCCTTGTACCAGATGGCATTTTGGTCAAAACAGCGTTTCTTTGACGGCACAGAGCCGGCGATGTGGAGCTCTCCAGTGCACCGGCATAGATCGATCATGTAAACAAGGCCTTGAACTGTGGCTTTTCAAAATAAGAGCTCAAATTAAAATAATGCTGGTGTGAATTAGATCCTAATTGTTCAATAAATGCTAGTGGAGTAAAAGTTAATTGTAATGAATGTGAAACCATGACAAAAGGTCTCCAACTCATCTTTTCATTTTTGGGGTTCAAACTGTTGCCCCTGTCAATGTGTTGTTATCAGGTTCAGCTGCCTCCTGACTGCCAACAACTCCAAATATCATCCCATGATGCAATGCTCCAATTCCCATGTGCCATTGAATTTTACTAGTCTGTGTCAACAGTGGGTCTGCCGTCAGGTGGAACGAGAAATCCTTGTCCAAAGATTGCCGAATGTTCAGAGGATGCGCTGTGCAAATATCACACACTATGCTGTTAGGCTAAAATAACATCCTTGAAATTTAAGAAAGTTTCCGTTAATTCTGAAAGGTTGGCCTTTCAGAGTCTCACTCTCAAATATGAATGCAGGAAGTGATATATTCTGTGGTCTACTACACTGGCTTTGAGCAGCAGAATGATGCATCTAGGTGTATATAATAAATAGATTCATAGATTGTTAGAGAAATATGTATGGTATGTTTTGTCCAGATTTAGTCTTGGTTCAGAATGTGATGTGAGGTTCTTTTGTATGCACACGTACATACACACACACACACACACACGCGTGTGCAAGCACACGCGCACGCACGCACGCACGCACGCACGCACACACACACACACACACACACACACACACACACACACACACACACACACACACACACATACATATTTATTGATGAATTGAATACATGGATTAAAGTCTCACAACTGAAAAATGGCGTATGGCCAAATCTACATAGTTCCAAACAGGTGAAGAAATCCCATATTGACCTTTGATTTTATGAAATATCCAAGACCATTAGGGTTTTATGGAAGAAGCTTCTGAACATATTGCTAGTTTGACCACTTAAAATTATAATAATGACCAGTCTACAAGCTCTCAATTGAGAGGTTTTTCTGGCTATTTTCGCTAACATGCTTTCATAGAATAAATGCATGGTTTCTATTGCACAAAATATACTTCCATAGAAGATATACTGGCTTCTATTGTGCAACATGCTTTCATAGAAGACATGCTGGCTTCTATGGAATCTAAATGACTGAAATCAGTCGTGGCGACTGAGAACTTTAATCCATGTGAATATACATGGTGATTTGAATACACAGGACCACAATGGAAACAAGCCCTCACAGCTTTTTGTGTTATCCTTTTAGCATCATTGTATAATCGTACCACTGTACTATTTTCAAACAGTTAATAAAGTATCAGTGTCAGTGTAAGTTAAAATCTTAAACTGTAAATCATGATTCCTGACTGTTAATTTAACTTTGAGAGCTTACAAAGGGAACCAACTGGAACTTGTACACTCTCAAAGTTAAAGTCACAGTTGTGATTTTACTGTGTAGTTATCAATATGTCTGCACCGATGTTACCAAGTCAAATTCCTGCACATTTGTTGAACTTGGCCATAAAAGTGCATCTGATTCTGATACTTTCCAATCCCAGGCATTCCAGAAGATGCACACAGCTCTGGCAAACAATCAATAAGCCAGCAGATGCCAGGGAATGTGCTGAAAGGGACGCTTTTCTCCTCCCGCGATTTTAATAGATAAAGATCTAACAATAAAGACTGCTGTGTAGGTTCATTTGGGGGATCAATACTGGCTTTGTTTTCAGGGAGCCCAGAGAAGCCCGCGGTAAATATTGTTTCGGGCGCAGACACAATGCCTGCTATGGGCTCTGTGCGTAGTATCAGCAGCAGGACAACGTGTGGACAGTCAGCATCACGGCCTCCTCTGAAAACGACTGAAACAAATGGAGGCTGTTGGGAACGGAAGGGAGGAGATGAGATGGGAAGGTGGATGTTGGGCGGGATCATCCTCAAAAAATCCTAAGTGTTCTAATTAATTCTCAGACTGTACAAATGTAACCAAATGTAACCAATTTGGTTACATTTGCACAATCTCAGTTACAAATGGGCAAATTAACAGTCAGGCTTTTACTGGGTAGGTGGCCAAAAGAGAGGGGGAAAAATGAGATGAAATGAGATGATGAAGGTGAAAAATTAAGTTCTCTCAAATGGAGCACAACATGTAGATTAAAGGAGCAAATAAGAAAAAGTGTTCATTGGAGGACACTCTGCAGCAACATTCCAGGAGTTCCTGAGTCCCTGTGGCACAAAGAAACGATACAACCGACCAAACAGATGAGCTTTAACGGCCAAATGCTATTACAACTCCAAAACCTGCAGGTTTTGAAACTCCTTACGAGGCCCTTGAAAAAACATGCAGCCATAAAAAAGTTTCTTTTTTTGGATGGCGACGGCGCCCTTCGTGTTACTCACAAGACGACAACAGTTATATTAAAAAGCTATGTCATAATCCCAAAGTAAAGGCTCACTTTAAACAGCAATGGGTCTTAAAGGACTGAAACGTACCCACAATAAACAAATATGGTGGGGTGGGGTGGGGTATGGAGTTGGAGAGTGGAGACAGAGAGGCGCGTTGACGCAGTGCTAAGCAGTACGGCAAGAGAAATAAATTTCAGCCACTCCTGTATTAGCTAATAGCTATTGTCTGTGCAAATTAGTAGGAGTGTGTGTGTGTGTGTGTGTGTGTGTGTGTGTGTGTGTGTGTGTGTGTGTGTGTGTGTGTGTGTGTGTGTGTGTGTGTGTGTGTGTGTGTGTGTGTGTGTGTGTGTGTGTGTGTGCGTGCGTGCGTGCGTGCGTGCGTGCGTGCGTGTGTGCGTGCGCGTGTGTGTGTATGTGTTAGTGCGTGCACGGCACCACACATGCACAAACGAACGCTAGAAGCATTGTAAGAGTGCTTTAGAGTTTTGGAGTGTGCAGGCCAGGGGTGTTATGTGGCAATTCACTGGTAGTAAACATATAAACGTCATTTAAAGGAATGAACAGCATTCAAGACTGATGGATTATCTTATCTCTCTCTCTCTCTCTCTCTCTCTCTCTCACACACCACACACACACACACACACACACACTCACCTTTCTTGTGATAAGTCTTGAGCAGATGCCCGGACGGCTTGTATGGAACCCCGGAAAGTTTGGCCCCGGTGCTGCCTAGACGCGCTCTCCCCAGAGGGCTGCCATTCTGCTCCAGTCGGGCCAACTTGGCTGGCGGGGCCTTGCCCTCTGCCATGCTGTTGACCAGCTCACAGTTCTCCTTGCCCAGGCACGCCTCGCTGAGATGCTCCATCATTCTCAGCACCTCTGCTCACTATCACCTAGGGCGATGTAGGAGAGAAAACAATGCTTTAGTCATACAAAAAAGAAAAAACACTAATGATGAATCATTCAAATATATTGCATCAGTAGTATCGTAGTGTGGAACGTCTTCAGGTTTCAAAAAATATATATATATAGGTTGAAAAGGGAATGGCCATTTATTTTGAGCTAAAATATAATAATAATAATAAAAAGATAAATCTAAATAATTGAGACCCATGAAACATTGCACATAACTTGTTTCATACTCAAAGGCTCTTGTGACGTTTCATACCACTGTAATGTTCCCACTTTTCAATGCATGTATTATGTATGCTTGTCCTGCTACAGATTCCCATGCGGAGGGGCAAACAAGCAGCCGTTTTAGTGGAAACACATTCATTTGCTGAGAGATTCCACTTGGATGAGTAGTGCAGTTCACGGAACAGGGCTCTGCCGTGGCAACAAACCAGGAACTAACATTATTCAGATTCTGAGACACTTTCTGTGCATTATTACTCACCAGACAGTTCGGAATTGGGGAAGGGTGACGCACACACATACATGTTACCACATACAGGATACAGCTAAATTGGACTATGACTATTTCATTGTCTTCTTTTGCTTCCTTACAATCATGGACGATATCTGATTACAAACTTAATTTTGAAAGATGTGAATTAAAAAAATACAGGCTGAGTTAGAAGGTGAAGTAAAACTTCTTGCTGACTCATCATGGTCAATTCAAAAGTCAAAGTGAAGAGAGGAAAGCAGGAAGATAGCAGGACTAGATAGAAGCAGGAGTGTGAGCGAGGCTGTGATGCTGGTTACGCACAGGTGCTGCACACAGATAGCCAGTGGAAATGCAGGAAGCTAACAATTAACACCCATGACTATGACTACAGCTCCCTGGGTATATGAAAAAGGTTAAATAACTGACATACAACATTTGTTTCAATGTGCCACAGATAGCCATTTTTAAGTTGTTCAGTAAGAAACCCCTTCAGATGTAGCTTACCATTGATATGGTACTACAATGAATGCATTGTGTTCAAGGAAATTAAGTATAATACAGTTATCAAAAAGGGACAATATCTCCCCACACACCTTTTCAAACTCCCATTCACAATATGCAATGAGGCGACTAATTCTGTGAATAGATGGTAAAATAATTCAGACCCGGATATGATTGGGATCCAGGTCAGGATTTGTATTTATCTTAAAAACAAAGCAATAGTTCAAATGGACATAACAGGACATTGCTGAGGGGAAGAGAGTTAGATATAGCTGTCAAACCAACCTGAAACGCTGCACTTCAGCACTGGAGAGCATAGGCTATAATGCAGTCTTGAAAAGCTTCTTCAAGTTTTGCCAGGGTAGAAAATAACTTCACTTCTTGATTCTATTTATGTTTGCATGATACCGAAAAATTACTCTAAAAAGATGTGGCGTTTCTTTCGAAATGCCGGTACGACTGGTATAAAAAGAGCGACACGAATCTGTGTACAACAAGAGAGGAGGTCGAGATGGACCGTGATAGGAGAACATTGGTATGGCAAGCACTTATGCCCTGCGATGTATATAGCCCTATCTAATCGCCCTAGCCCTCCTAGACCGACTAACCGGGAAACAAATAGTAATTCTTTCTTATTGTGATGTAGACAATATAAATAACATTTGATACAAAGTAACTAGATAACTGCGTCCATCGGTTACAAGTGCAGCGACTTCTGCTTAGTTCACACAGCACTAACAGTGCAGCAGCGTAGGCTCCATCCACCGCGATTATCAAGCAGTCCTAGCCCGTGATACGCTACAGCACATCGGACACAGTAATGAGCATTGTCGAAGCCGTTGAGCCGTCTCGATCCTATCCTATACATTTACGAGGAATCCCGAAGAGAATATACATACAAAAATACAAGGCGGTCGATTAGCTTTGCCTGCTATTAGTCTCCAATAGAAAAATAATCGACAGTGATCTTCTGTCTCGCATAGATAGACGATGTTGATGATTCGATATGCGGACCAAAACAGGTTAAAAAAGTGCTATTTACTTTCCGACGTCGAGAAGAAATAAGGCTTGCTATAGACACATGAGAGCTGCTTGCGATAGGAGGTGTCCTGTTCGTTTAGATTTGCGTCCGGACGGAGCTCTTCTTTCTTTCTCTTTCCCCCCTCTGTGTCCCCATTAAATTATTAGTTGTATTGACTCATCACTCCCCTCGCTGGCGCTGGCGTTGCCTCGGCTTTCCCTTTTCTCCTCCTCATCTCAAAGGAAAATAACCCTCAAAACAACATGATTTCGACCGCATCTCGGGTCTTCGGAGGCGGCCGCCCGCCACAGCCGAGGTCCTGGCGGAGAGGAGAGTCGAAAATAAAGTAAAAAGTGGGGAGAAAACACAGAGGATGGTGCGATTTCCGGCTGTGCGCGCAGGAATTTTTAATCAGCTTGATTAGAGTGAGGCGGTTCTGCATTTATTACTGAATAACACGCACACATTCTCTAGAGGGGCTATGGAGATGGACAAATAGCCTCCATAGACATGTTTCTTAGATAAGATAATTATATTATGAACGGAGACGAGTCGATAGGTCCCCCCCCCCCCCCACACACACACACACACACACACACACACACAATAAAATCCGGTGCCTCTATTGATAACGGTTCTCACTCTGATTGCTGTAGTGTTGTGGTGCTGTAAAGTGTAAATAAATACAACATAAATATTAACTTTTTTCTCCTTTATGTCTCTCAACCTTATAATTGCCGGTTACAGTAGCACTGATATGTTGTTAATATTTCATAAACGTCTCTCAGTCTCAATGACAGGCTGTAATGTCAAACAGAATGCCAAAATATTAGATAAGGTAATCTCTGTTGATATTGTCAACAAAAAGCCTGATATAGTGTTTGCACCTTAGGGTGCCTCCATGGCTCGCTTTGTCAGACTAGTAATAATAACTGGTGTAATGGGTGTGCATGTAGGCCCACACACACATGCACACACACACACACACACACACACACACACACTCACACGCACGCGCACGCACACACACACACACACACACACACACACACACACACACACACACACACACACACACACAGACAGACAGACACACAGAGAGAGAGAGAGAGAGAGAGGCAAAGACAATGGATGCACTAATCTATTCAGTGTTAAGTTAGTAGGAATATGGTGACTGAATCTCTGAGTAGCTTTAACACATGTAAAGCGTAAAGTGTGAGGTGAGGTCTGATGACAACCAGCACTGAGGAAACTATCTCCAAGTCTGTCACATAGTATGGGACAGACACACAGTTAGTGAGAAAGAATAAACCACTGTTCAGGAATAACTTTGTCAACTGAGAGCAGCATTTTTGTTTTTATTTCTCAGCTGAAGCATTTAACAGCAGATTTATGAAATCCACATACTGTATGCTTGCAGCAGATGAAGATAAATAGCCTACTACAGCAGGTGAAAATGAACAATGTGCATCCAGAGTCTGCTTCTTAATAGTGAAACAGGAAACCAACAAAAACAGGAAATGTACACACTGGGTGCAAATCTTACATGGTCAAAGTGTCTCTGCATATGAAATGGCATGTAACGTTTATTAATAAATGCCGTTAGGATCTGTGTAAGACCATAAATACAACATTAGCCCACATCACCCAAAGCTGTTGTTATATAAACAATGCAAACCGCAGATGCGAGCATTCTAAGATTAGCTCAAGGGCAACCACTGTCAGGTGAGCTGGGTAATCGAAGAAACTTCCGCTTATTCGAGGGGGCATCACATTTTTGGAAGATGCAAAAAAGCAAATGATTTTGCAGAGAGGGTACTTCAATTCCAATGCAGCTTTATTGTGGCCCGTCTAGAAGAATGCCGAAATGTGAACAGATGACCACTGAGGAGGAGTGAAGATGTCTAAAGTGGTTGGTGTAATTACAGGAGACTGGGCTTTATCACCACACCACTGGTCAAAACAAAGCACAACATTCATGCTCATTCAGCCCTCGTGAAAATAAATAAATGATCCCTCTCACCCGCCACAGGTTAAAAGTTCACTCATATTAATTCATTCACGCAAGAAAAAAGTTCACCAAATACTAACAATGCTATTGTCACCAGACAATTATGTGATGGAAAAAAGACAGACTGTCTTTGGAACCTAAGATATATTTATTACCACTTATCTATAATATGGGTTTGTTTTTGATGGGTACTGTAGATCCTTCTATAACAAGGTATTAGGTCACTTGTCTGTGGTTTTACACAGGAAATGGAAGAGTTGTTGAAACAGCTACATGTTTTCATGCCAAAGTTGACTGTCCTGCTCATTTTAAACTTGCACAATGGTATCAAGAGTGGGAATCGTTATGCTTTTTTGTGGGTTGTTGACCAGTGTCTCATCTCTATATTTTCAGGTTCCAATGAGTTAAACACATATGCTTTATGCAATTTGGTGAGATATTGGTCATAAATGCACAATTGAGGGGCAATTACTATAGGCTACCTGTATTTTATGCTTTATATATGCAAGCTATAATTTTACTGCAGTTACTCCATTGAAATGGGACACATTGTGATTGCAAGCAGGAAAGGAAAACTCTGAACATTATTGAAGTCATTAGCTTAACTGCTTTAATTACAAAATAGTTGCAATTTAGAGAATATAACCATCCCAGTGTTATACATACAATAAGCAACAACGATTTAGGTAGCCTAATGTTTCAGCCATAAACAGAACGTAATTCCTTTTCTCCAAAAATGGAGACATAGCATTTGGGAATTAAACCATTCATTCACTCCCTATGCATTAAGCTACTGTTCACCAGCATTCATCATTACTGACATGGTAACATGGAGACAGGCAGAAATCCCCCCCTACTCATTCTCATCACCAGATCAATTGCTCACAACATTGCATCACCTACACCAGAACACCCCAGTCACACACTCCCTATGGTCCTTGCATAACCTTTACCATACTAAGCATGTTGACATATTTTCCACATTGACATGTTTTACACGATGTATACTACAGGTCCCATCCTCTCTTTGTTTGTATACTTGGCTACAGAGAGCGGCGTTCAGAACACAGAAAACGTCAAATGCGAGCCATTGTCGGCAAATGCTCTTTTTTCTATCTGGCGTGACGCAAGCAGCCGCAGTCATTTCCACTGTGATTGTCGGGCACCATCAGAGAGCATCGATAACCCCTGCCAGGCCTTGGCACTGCCAACAGGTGCCAGCACTGCCAGCTAGGTTGGCACCGGTATGGCTGTGAAAACCCTCTGACATCCAGAAGGGCACAGATTTGCACTGAATGCACCACTGAATCAACACTGCTGATTATCAATTAACATATACCGTTTTGTATCACAGAGAAAGAAGAGAAAAAAGAGGGGGCTTGAAAAACGAAAAGCCTGTTTAAAAAAATGAAGGGAAAAAAAATAATAACTAGCTGTGTACTGTTATAGTGATGTGTTGAATACAGATTAACACTGTTAAAGATGTGTTTTTCCAGGCCAATGCAGCTTTCCATTGCAGTGATAAGTGGTGTGCAAAACGTCTATAAAAGAGTTATTGTGTTATGTAGAATTGTGTTATCTGTTGGATACAAAGAAAACACGAGAAATGAAAATTTGACATATAAACACCTGGTATAAAATGAATGACTCCAAACAAGAAAACCTACATAACATTCAACTGCAGACATACACTTTATGTTTGCCATGTGTTGTGCACATTTAACAGAACTGCGACATTTCCTTCAATATTTTCTTATGGCAAAGAAAATAGTAATAAAATTATATTATTTTTATTTTATTTTATTTTACAGACTGAATGAGTAACTGCATCACTTTTGGCTCAGCATTGAGTAATAATGCATTCATTTATTATGGCAGTCAACGCTAGCTCCTATCACTAACTGTGTAGGTGTGATGTCTTCATGCTCACCGCTTGTGATGCCTCTAATAGGCATTAATACGATTATTTGGATTACTAATACAAATTAGTCTGCACATTGAGATTCAGAATTTTGAGAACACAAACAGCATGGGGTTTGTGCTGTGTGGTTAGACCCTCGGCTCCCTGCGAGTGTCTCCTACAATAAAACACAGACACAAACACAATAGTACTATTAAAGGCTGCGAGGGATTTAATAATCTGTCATGGAATATGTCACAACATGCCCGTATTAGTATGGGTACACAGCTAAACTGCTATGAGACAGAAGATGATATGTACAGTGAAAAAAGAGGATTGTGTATAGCTTAGGGCTTATTAATGTGTACATAAGTGGCCAACATTTCGAAACAAATGATAGGTAGACACTACACCAACACATGAGATAGTGAGATACTATGATAGTGCTTGGTGATTTTATATCAAAACGAGTTTTATAAGGACAGAGGAGAGATCATTTGTGAAATGTCTCTAAAATGTTTTGTTTTTTGTCAACCAACAACTTAGGAGCAGTAGCGAAGGGCAAACATTTTTGTGGTTTAGTTCTTGAGGTGTAAAGAGAGTGAAGGCAAATGATGATCATGGAACTATACTGTAATATGTATGGACATATATGTAGGACAGAGTATAAGGACAGAGGAGAGATCATTTGTGAAATGTCTCTAAAATGTTATCGTTTTGTCAACCAACAACTTCAATTATCTACCAAATGTTTTATACAATCTTTTGCTTTAATGTTGTTTCAATGACCATTGGGGAACAATGGAAAATCACTTTGTACTTTGAAGTAAGCATACTCCAAAAAAAAAGAATGTCTGAGTTTCTCCATTAGCCACTCAGTATAGCTTTCAATATTAAGTTAAATAAACAGAATAAATAGCTACAGGTCTAATATGTCCGTGCAACATCATAGGAGGAAGTAGGAGAAAAGAAGAGGGGATAGAGAAAGAGAGAGAGAACGAGGGGAATTAAATGAACTTCGGAGAGTCTCCACCTAAGTGCTTAATTGTTTTATAATCACATGTAGTCTGCGAAAATAGATGAGGACAAGAGGTTTCAACCTTAGCTCTGCTGACAGGAAGGCCTTTAGCATTTCTGCTTAACGGCCCTCAGAACTGCAGACAGCATCAAAGAGGAACGTAACCGAAACCCAACAAAGATTTTTCTCATACTGCTCCCCACTTCCCCCTTTCGGATCGTAACTTACGACGCCCACCATTACAATGTGTGATGTTCACTGTACACAATGCAACTCCCACACATACTGTAGATGCGCACAGGCAAAACAACACGCGGGTGCATATGTTCACTCATACACAGCCCAGCGTATCGCGGCACTACCTCCAGAGAGGCCTGCGAATACAGGGGTCAATGCCACCGCCCTTAGCCCTGTTGAGTCAAACCCCCACCCCTGGTGTCATTGGGGTTGGACCCTTTAATCGGCTTGCTGCCTTGTTTATCACTCCAATCTCCCTCTCCCTCTCTATTTGCCTCCCTTTCTCTTTATCAAATTATAAAAGCAATTAGTCATAGAACAACCGAGGGGCATCAGAAGCAGGGTTCTTTTAAAGAAATGACTTTTCTGTCACTGCTTGCGGGACCGGGTCATCACATGACCGAATAATTACAACTGTAATTTCTGCCTCGTGGATTGCAACATATAAACAATTAATAGAGTTAGAGAGACACAGTGTGTGTGTGTGTGTGTGTGTGTGTGTGTGTGTGTGTGTGTGTGTGTGTGTGTGTGTGTGTGTGTGTGTGAGTGAGAGAGAGAGAACGAAGGGGGAGGGGGGGGGGGGGGGGTCACTGGAGATGGCTTTGGTCACACGTTTTTGTTGCAGGACAGATAAACTGAGTTTTCCTGTTGGTGAGGAGCAGTAGCGAAGGGCAAATGTTTTTGTGTCTTAGTTCTTGAGGTGTGTTCAGAGAGTGAAGGCAAATGATGAGCATGGAACTATACTGTAATATGTACTCTAGTAATGAGGCTATGTAATGGTAAAGGACCTGAGGGATCATATCATTGGGTCCTTTATGGCGTTCAGGAGGATCCCCTGAAAGATGTGTTAATATAACATCAAAATCAGTTTAACCACTTTATCCCTAATAAAAGAAGAAGAAAATGAACCAAATGTGCCAATATAAAAGCAATGCAATATGTTGTCTATGGAATAATTCTGAAAAGAAAACCAAAAACTAACACATTTTCTCTTATGGGAGCTCCTGCCTCAAAATAGTTTCACATGGGGGTCCACGGCCAAATACAGTACTGTACAGGGGGTCCTTGACAGACACTATATTTATATTGGGAACATATACGGAAAGGACCCTTGATGTAGACTTATGCAGAAAGGCTGCATGGGAGAAGCAGACTTGAAGACACAGGGCTATATCTTGCGCCACCCCTTAACCCTTATCCCTAAACTTATTTGCATTTTTTATAAAAAAAATTCTATTTAAAAAAAACGTTTAAAATAGTTCAAATAGCTGATCTACACTCTCACAACGTGTTGATGTAGATCGGCTAGTTGAACTATTTTAAAATGATTATCAAAATAGTAAAAAATGGCAAATAAGTTTAGGGATAAGATGGAGCCCCCAGTTCTTCATCCGCATATTTTTCTCTGCACATGTAATCCCTTGTGAAAGGATGCATCATTCATCCACTGATGAACAAAACAGTTGATAAGGGGTATAAGTGTGTGTGTGTGTGTGTGTGTGTGTGTGTGTGTGTGTGTGTGTGTGTGTGTGTGTGTGTGTGTGTGTGTGTGTGTAAGAGGAGTGAGAGGATGCACTCTATTGAAATTATTTCATTGGAGTATGTGGGTGGGTATTAAGAACCTGATCTTAGCAGGATGTGCTTTCTTCCAAATCACTTTTTTCCCCTCGCATTATCTTAACAAAGGATTCAGAAACACCAGATTGGACAAAGACAAGCATGCAAATAAAAGATATATATATATATATATATATATATATAAACCACCATGTCATGAGACGTGTAATAATGTGTTGTGACTTGAATCACAAACTAATTAAAGGTATATGTTTTTTAATTGTATCTGTTATGGTATAATGAAGCATTAAAAAAGCACAAACAAAAGAAGAAAATCTACCATTGGGGGATTGGGGGAATGTCATTTTGTCAAAGCGTGACAGAATCAACATGACGGACTATGGTTATTTATCTCCTGGAAAATGGGTTGAAATGCAGTCCGTTCTGAAAACAGAGCTGATTGTGAAGACCCCCCTCGAAAAAACAATGTGACGCTTTTATCGTTAAGCCAAGGAATCTGGATCAACAGTATGCAAAGTATATGCCAGAATAAATGCTGTTGAACATGCTGGGGCAACGTCAACCCCCACCCCCTCACTGTTTTAAGATTTTATATATAATGACAAAATGTTCTGTATAACTCCTGAGTAACACACTAAACAGGCACCCAGGGTGGTACTGTATGTCTGTAATTGTCATGGGGAGCCCTTTCTTACATATTTGACACAGAGCCCTGGAATGCATAAACAATCCCTATTAAGGCACCCTCTTTTTCATTTTCCAAACTGGTTGTGGCATGTCATCAAAAATGCAGGGAATCATTGTTACCTTTCTTCTCTATTAGCAATCATAACAGAGCTATTTCATAAGGGGGTGGGGGGTTGGGGGTGGAATCCCCAAAGAGCCACACATTAAAAAAACGAGACAGGCCTCTTATTTACTGGCGACAGTCTAATAAATACATTTGCTGGCAGCTAAACAGGTATTTACTCTGCTCCCTACCACAGGTATAATTTCACTGTTTGCTGAGCTGTTATTTCGCTACAGCGATAATTATCAAGGTGGTAAAGAAAGACGATTAATGGTTTTAGCCTAGATATCAGTCTCAGTGAACTGAGTGAAGTAAGGCACAGCCTATCTCTAAACTCAAATCAAATACTGAACGGTAGAAGTTTTAATGATGGAGGTATTTAAGGAACCACCCTCTGTCATCAAAATTTTCACTTATTGTAGTGACAGTTGCAAATGTCTATAGGTTTTTCAGCTACTGTATGTCAACTCTCCTGCCTTTGACTTAACTAAAGATGCTCCAGTGTTTACATAAAGCTTTATAAATACATTCTCAAACTACAGACATTTCTGCATCGACAGCAAAAGCAAGAAAGAAAACGCATCTTCCAAATGTTTCTCTCAGGGCCGTTCGATGGAAAAACTTTGTCTTCATCTGTCTCATTGTCTTTTCATGTGACACTGCACAAATCATTTGTTCGTGGAACCTGCCTTCACTTTCTTCTGGACCTGTGAAATTGTGAGGGGAGCCAGGCGTTTACCACTCTCAACCTAACGTCCCTAATTTAGGAATGTCATTACAGGTGAAAATTGTCGAAACAAAAACATAAATAATGACAAAAATAGCCGTTGTGTTGTTACACATTGTGAGCTCGTAGATCATCTATTTTTTGTAATTTGTTGTACTATGAAGTGTAGTGCATTTCTTACAGTAAGTGGTTAAACAGAGCCTCCTGTGACTCTGGTCCCTCTGCGATTTTTACAGTATGCGCCAGCGAGCTGACAAATGAAGTGCCAATTAAGGGACATGTGAGGAAAAAGTGCCACCAGCATTGAAGCATATTTATTAGGGGCGAGACAGTGCATGGAGGGAGAGAAGTTCAACGGTGGAACAGAAATTAGAGGTGCAAACGAGTGCCAGATCACCTACTGTATGTGAATTTCTCAACCCTCGCAAATCTGACAGGATGATTTCCTGCTATTAGGCTGCGGCCATATTATGCACATGCACTACTTTCGATTAGAAGAGGTAAGTTGTCTTCATGCACTCATTGAACTGCTGAGGTACAGTAAAAATCTATAGGGGTCGTAGGGCATAAATCTGTGAGCAGAAAAGTTCAAAGTATTTTATATCAATCTAATATACTGCAAACTTTGTCAGGGAGTGGACACTTTAGGATTAAAACCTGACTGGCCACAACAAACAGAGTTCCAGGCTTTTTAATGATTTATGTCATGGTAGAATTACGTGTATCGTGACACTGTCCATCCCATGCTCTTTGATTCTCATCATTCCTGTCAAACAGGTTTAGATTGAGAATCTTTCTTTTCTTTTTTGGCAAAAGATCAACAATATATAGCCTACAAGATATGTGTGGGTGTAAAACTCAGAGGTCTTGCCGTTTTGTCTGTCTGACTTACAAGAAGTGGCACAGTCTGAGACAGGAAAAGGGCTGTGACATTGTTCTCAGAGGCACTGACCAGAGAAGCCACAGACCTGCAATGATAAAAAAAAGTCACCACTATTATGGCATAACTTGTTTATTTTTGTACGGTTGCCAATTTTTTACATAGTATTTGCATGCAAATAAGCTCACATGTTCAAAAGTATTAGTAAGCAAACCACACAGAATGAGCTTATTTTCCATATAGGTTTAGGGTCTATGGAAATTTTAATGAATCATTCCACACAAATGTGATGATTATCAAAAGATACTGGAATATATCTACAAAAGTAGGCCTACTTGCTTATTTATGATACATATTAGCGATATTCTGCATAGGCCTACATCTGAAATAATAAAAGACAAACAGCCCAGTGATTCATGAACAATAAGGTGTGTATACAGCAGGCTGTGAAACTTTAGAAAACCACAACACACTCATACCCTTGCATTCTTAGAATAGTGTAGAGCGCACTTATCTAGTCATACTGTCCTTTCTCTCTCTCTCTCACTCTCTCTCTCTCACACACACACACACACACACACACACACACACACACACACACACACACACACACACACACACACACACACACACACACACACACACACAGGTCTGGTTATATACCTGAAATTAGCATTGTGACAAAAACCACAAGGCAGACCCTATACTACTTACATTAAACATTTTCAACTATGATGACAGATCTATCAGTGGCAGGGTTTATGCAGAACACAGGAAATAGTGTTAACTGTTTCATTCCCCATGTCTGTCATACATTTTTAATAGGAATCTTTTGGTCACAGTATAGGACCAAACATGTTAACATGGCAAACCATGGTATTTCAAAGTAATGCAATAAATATGTTGAAGCAAGTTGACATGCAAAGTAGGCCTATCCCAAATAAATACAATTTAAAAAGAGTTGAAGTTTGTAATGGCCCGATGAAAAGTAAGCAAATGCTTCAGGCTACATGTATGGAAAGTTTCCCCCACCTAACCATGCCTAAAGAACTGTCAACACACACACATAATTGCCACAGACCTAATAGCCAAAGTGATGACCAGTAAAAAAGAAAATTAGGATTCAACCTCCAAAATAACCCTCACAGGGTCATACAAGGGAAGCTACTGGTATGACAATGAAAGGAACGAATAACTTATATTTAACAAAGGATGTTGCCTGCACGTAAAATCATCTTCAACTTAACAGGTAGGTTGTTAAACGCAACTTGAGCAGCCAGCGGCACTTTGGTGACTTGAATGACTTCGCATCTTGTCTTCTGTTATGCGCAATAAATAAGCTGTTAAATGAATTAGGCGAGGTGATTCTATTTAACCCCACTTACATCAAATGAGTCCTTTGCTTATTCTTAGCCTACTCGACAATTTCAACAAAGGCCTGATATTCACTCACTGTAGTGAGACTTGTGACTACTGACTAAAACAGCCTATGTGCGATATTGGAAAGTGAAGCTGTCAGTGCTTGCATAGATCCTCAAGCGTGCATGACATTGACATTCACTTTCTGCTGGTTAGTGTAGCCCCAAAAAAGGAAAAAAATCATAGCAACCATGTGTTAATTTTTACTAAGTTATTAAGCTGTTTGAAACTTTGAATGACCTTCCAATAACCTATAATAAATTACGATGCGCAGCAGTCATGCTTTATGCTACGATGCTTTTTCCCGAGGCAGATATTTATTTTTCTATATCGAGATTTATTCAAGATACAAAAAAACCCCAATAATGATAAAGTTACCAATGCCATTTTACATGCCAAACGGTCCCAACAATCATACCAGAAAGATAAATAGCCTATAGGCTATAGGGGACTTACCTTTAAAGTTAGTCACCCGGACCTCTCGTTTTCCATCAAAAAGTTGTTAAATCTTGTAGACACTGCACCGGCGATGAGAGTTCCAAAAGAACAAAAAATAAAAGTAGGCTACTTTGGAAAAGTCCTAGTGATGACAGAGAGTTATCAAGAAAAGACCGCACTCGCGGAGACAGCGCGAACACACAGTGACTGAACTTGGAAGTTGACAGGATGGGAGCGCAGTGTGTTGCGGGCACAGAGCAGAGTAGAGTAGCGGCATGTGAGGAGGGTTTGTTCTTTGAGAGGGTGGCAGGTAAACGGACCGCCCCTCTCCCTTTCTGATGCTCAAATCGATGATTTGCCAGCTGCGGCGCAGCTTGTCTCATGCCCCACTTTGGTTTTTACAACGCTTCTCTCCCGCTTGCGCTCTCCAGGGAGCTCCACAGAGGAGAGCAGCTACTGCCGTGGAGAGAGCGCACAGCCGCACACTCATCCATTGTCATATTTCAACGCCACATTAGATTACACGTAAAGGGGGAAGAAAGTCCGGTTATAGGCTAGTCGTAGGCCTAGGCCTAGCCGCCTAGCCTATAGCCTATTATGGGCTAGGCCTACAACAATTCGCGCAGGTGCGTTTCTCTATATGTGAGACCCGAGCCTGCATGTTGTTTTAACAATAGACTATGGCAAACTGCCAATTTATCTTCTCCTAACACCTGAGAAGAATGCGAAATCGTCGCCTGGAAGTTGGTGCATATCTTCTGTCACATATTACAAAAAAGGCTTGTTAAATCAGATGATGTATGTAGGCTATACAACCAGAATGTTGCTATACAAAAGAAAAAAATAAGAAGAAAGTTTGGAGCAGCCTATAAGAATATGGTTAACTGCACTGTATAGGCCTATAGTGTTTGCTAAAATGCTGTGCCAAAAATTATTTGTAAGTATAGGCTATAGCCATTAGATACAAAATAATAATTATTAGCCTATTAATGCATGCTCTCAGACCCTTTTCACAGCAAGCTGTTGCTTTTTTCATATACGTTTCTTTTTTTGTCTATATATAATTGTTTAGGCTACACACCTGTCCTCATATACAGTAGGCCTGTATATGCTATAGGCTATACCTTCACAAAAAGGATGCAAGTGTGAAATTGGTATGATACAGCTTATACAGTTTGACAACAAATAAAATACAATTAAATAAAACTAGTTCTATACCGGAAATTCAACATTTTGAAAATAATATTAGGCTTTTTATTAGTAGCCTACCAAACATTTGGACATGTTAGCCTAGTTTTTTTCAAGGACATCACATATTCTGAAGGGTAGCCTAAACCTGATTTCCCAGTATAATAATCAATGTTTGTATAAACCATATGTTCAAAATAAGTTAATGAAATAATATACCATCTCGTCTCTTGCTCGTGTGTGTGTGTGTGTGTGTGTGTGTGTGTGTGTGTGTGTGTGTGTGTGTGTGTGTGTGTGTGTGTGCGCGCGCGCGTGCACATATGGCCGCGTGCATTTTCTGTGTGTACGCGTGTCGGATTGCGTGTAGCCTTATACTGTGAACTTGTGTGTGAGCGCATAAGTGCTGCATGTGGATGAGGTGCATGTGACACTCCAAAATGATTGGCAGCTTGCATCATTCTGCACATATCTTGTGTGTGTGCAAGCAGGTGCTGTGCTGGAAGCAACCGGCAACTGCAGGGTCGTTGTATTTGTATAGCAGCTATATAGTGTCACTCTCACCAGCTTTAACATAGCTGCACCTTACACGAAGACGTTAGAGACAGAGTTATCACTTTCATTTACACGTTATATTGTATACCATGAATATTAGTTTAAAAATGTATCGATTTAATAAAAAACCCATATATATACAGCATTTAGCACAGCCACAACTTAAAGCAAAAGAAAGAAAGAAAAACAGACACTTCAGTTGCAGCATTTCAGAATGTCTATTTGTTAATGAATATATAGGCTTAGCCTATATACGTATGTTTGCTTTTAGAAGCTAAAAAAAACCTATAACTAAAGCTTCAACTTCTCAGAAAAGTTAATTTGCTGTGACTCTGGGACGCCACAAAAGCCATGGCATGATGGCAGACTTTCATTATCATGTATTCAAAATCTCCATTTCACAAAAACACTGGCTCCCCATATGATTCACACTAGCAAGCACTCTCTCACGGGAGAATAAAATAGCTTGAAAAGTTCCAGTAAGGAGATTCAGATTTGCCTTTTGCATAATTGTAAATTCATGCTAAGTTAAGTATGTTTTCATCATTAGGAATAACAGCTGGTGACTACTACAATGCAGCATTTATTTGTACAACGATTCAAAGTGCTGGATATGGAAGAAGGTGCTACTCGATCGTTCCAATTGTTTTTCTGACTTTGACCACAAGAGGGACTTCTCTCCGCAGCATAC
The DNA here is from genome assembly GCF_964188405.1 of Protomyctophum parallelum. Lineage (NCBI taxonomy): Eukaryota > Metazoa > Chordata > Actinopteri > Myctophiformes > Myctophidae > Protomyctophum > Protomyctophum parallelum. Next base: position 45,044,461 of record NC_139698.1, read on the forward strand.
AGTGTGGGTAGATCTGCAACTTTCTTCTTTCTGTTGAATCTGCCAAGACAAAGTGCAGGTTCTTTCTTTCTTTCTTCTTCTTCTTCTTCTTCTTCTTCTTTTCTGTTGAATCTGCCAAGACAAAGTGGTGATTTCTTTCTTTCTTCTTCTTCTTCTTCTTCTTCTTCTTCTTCTTCTTCTTCTATCTATCTTCTTCTATCATCATAGAGATCAGTGGTTTTCAAAGTTTTGGTGCTCAAGTCAAAATCTCAAGGCACACCTCTATTCATATAGCCAAGCAAAATAGCTATTTTAACATATTTTATTACACTCAATATTTACTTTAATTCTGTAAAGGTTATCTTTTATTTACTAAATAGAAGTAGACAAACAACTATGTTATGTAAGAAATGTGTTTAGAAACACATGGTTCTTAACTTTTTGTATATAATTGTATATTGCAGCAATAATAATAATGTGTGTGTCACAAAATCCCAAGTTATACCTGGACTTGTCTCACAGCAGTGTGCCTCGGCACACAGTTTTCCAACTAATAAATACATAGTTTAATTGATTAATAAATAAATAAAAACTGGCATCTCATATGTTGACACTCACACTCACGCACAATCATGGATTATTAGAGTGAGAGCTACAGTTTGTGAGAGCAATGGAGGACTTCCAAAGTGTCATGAAAATGACAATCATCTGCATTTCCTTCTTTCTTTCTTCCTTTCTTTCTTTCTTTCTTTTTTTAGGACAATAAACAGCACTTGGAAAATTACAAGAGTTACACCCCAGAATTAATCTTTCCAACCCACAACTAAATAGAGAGAGACACTGCTGCCACTCCATCAAGCGAGTATATTTTAATTACAGACTATTGACTGCTGAAGGTAATTTGTCTCAGAAAGATGCCCAAGAGCCAAAAGACAGACGTCTCGTCTAAATCTGGAATGCTCTGCCCTTTTATTGTCTTGATTTTGTGGTTATCATTCTATACTTTCTTCAGTCACTCTCTTATAATTGCTCGCCTTTTAAAGATTAACAAGGATTCCTGAGAAGACGAAAACTTGTCTACAGTCTAAGCACTGGATTTTCAGATTTTATTTTCTACTCACTTCAGCTACTGACTATGCTGTGGTTTTTGGCCTCTCAAAATTGGAGGGTAGAATTTAATACCCCTTTAAGTCAGCAAGAGGACCTCAAACTTTTAAAATGAGAGTGTATGATTGTGTTAAACGTGCTCACTGCTCAAATGAAACTATTATTAATTCTCATTCGTCTGCTCCTCCTGAATGCGTTGCATCACTGGAGAGCACAGTGAGGATGAAGAGCAATCAGAATAATGAACTGAGGCCTCTCCAAAGTGCACATGCCTACAGCTGCCAATGGGGTGTCATTCAGAATCAGAAGCATTATATATATCATTATGTTTCGGTCAACTCAACCCAACACTTGAAAACTTAATTTAACCTCATGAACCCTATATCGTACACTGAACCCTCAAGCAAGTTGGTGCCTTGCAGGGTTTCCTCCACCACATTTAGACTTGTCTTGAGATTTGTCTAGTTGACACTGAGCATTTTGCAAAATTATCAGAAAACGCACACACGCACGCACACTCACTGTGTTCTGATGACTCTAAAATGAAGCTTAAACTTCAGCCGTGCCCACGCAAAGTTGTTCACTCCCCTCATGACCAATCCTGTTGCATTGTGTGTATGTTCCGTAGACGCACGCACGCACGCACGCACGCACGCACGCACGCACGCACGCACGCACGCACGCACGCACGCACGCACGCACGCACGCACGCACGCACACACACACACACACACACACACGCACACACGCACACACACACACACACACACACACACACACACACACACACACACACACACACACACACACACACACACACACGTGAAAACATAATCTCCCACACAGCCTTCGGCTGCCTCTAGGCGAGATAGCTGCAAACTGGTCTATTTGGCTATATGGAAAGATTGGAACTATTCACACTGACTATTGCTGTACAATACATACTGTAAGTAGGACGTTGTAAATAACACACCTGTTTAAATAAGGCCTATATGGGACAGTGAATTCTATCAATGAAGATGGCACGTCTGCCAACCAAGCATATACTAGTCAACTAGTGTACACGAAAAGCAGGCAGGAACCACTGTTCTCTAACAGTGCAGGATCGTGAAGGCACAGTATGGCTTCAATGTCAAAAAGTCAATTGCCTACTAATTGGTACAAGGGGAATTTCTTGTCAAACATTCCACTACCACACAGGGAAGTTCCAGCCATCCATTAAACTCCCATTCAACCGTAGCATTCAACCTGGCCTGTTTGTGTCAGCATAGTGGGACGTCAGGCACATCATCCAGTGCACATCTTTAAAGCCCCATGTGAAACCAGGCCTCTGTGTTTGACATGCACCTCAGTGTGACGTGCCCGTCACAGTGAGACACCATATCTCCTGGAGAGTCTATTAGCTGTGCTTAATTAAACAAATGTGATTAGACCGATCCAAATTCACACAACTGAATCCCAGATAAGGGGTGAGCAATGAGAAGGAGCCTGTTGAAGGGAGCTATAGGGTCATGCATGGCTAGGCTTTATTAATAGTGCCTATTACACACTAATGCACAACCCGGCAAGCTTGAGAGTTTACGTGTGAATAATATGTCTATTTGGCAATGAGCTTGGCCGGCGATGTTTGTGTGGGAGTTTTTTTTTAACTTAATCGCTGCATGCTATGACGTGTCGGGGAAAATGAAGATTGTCTTAGGCTATAAACGCTATAAAACATTAAAGTTGATAACTAATAACTATTGATCTCTGGTATGTTCATGCAAGACAGACAGGAAGGCAGAATTTAGTCACACTGTCCATCTTAATATGGCACGAAGCAACAGGGAAATTCTTACAAACAGCTCAATCATGTGAGACAAAGAAAGAAAAGGCTATAAAATGAGGGCAGCACTTAATTGCAATGTATGCACCTGTACGTGAAAAAGTCAGCACACTACAGTCATAATAGCTGACACTGTAAGGACCTGACAAGTGTAATGAATGTCTCACTGCAGGAGAGCACGGTGGCACAGTCGGTAGTGCTGTCGCCTCACAGCTAGAAGGTCCTGGGTTTGATTCTCACTGGGGACGCCGGGGGTGCTGGGGGCATGTTCTCTCCTCCACGTCATCAGTGCCCATACCCGAGGCAGGGTTGGCGAAAGGGCCTTTCTGTGTGGAGTTTGCATGTCCCCTAGGGTATAGGTACCCTCACAAAAAACATGCAGTAATCCTGGTCTCTAAACTACCTCCCCCTGGCCAGCCGGGGCGCCTGATAGAGGGGAAAGGAACTGGTTGGAATAACGTGTTCCTTCCACGCGCTACGTCAGGTCGGGGAAATCCCCAGGTGAAAAGAAGCAGCTTGGACTCCTCATGCATAGAAGGGGGCATGAGGTCAGTCGGCTGCCCCCCCAGGTTGGCAGAGGAAGTGTAGTGCCCAGGATTACATTAGATAATTGACACTGGGTGAAATAAATGGGTTGCAAAATTGTGGGATAAAAACTATTAAAGAAAAAATATATATATCTCACTGCATAAGTAAATGTCCATACATCAGTGGCACTAATAGTGAGTGCTGCATACCACTGCATGTAAAACAAATCAGACCTTGTCTGAAGTGAGTGGTGCAACAGCGCCCCCTGTTGGTACCCTAAAGGGACAGACAGAGAGACATAGGGACAGACGGACATTGCTGGTTCTAGGAGTGGTTGGACCACTCAAAAATGATAACTCACACTATCCCTTTAATACTTTGGGATACAGCTATTGTAATGTGTTGTGAAATTAGGTTACTATACTTTATACTGCTAAGTCTAGGCAGGAAGTACCAGGAGCAATGAGTCAAGATGCATTAGGGATGCTCCAGTAGTTCCAGTTTGAACTTTGTGTACCCCCTGGATCTCCAGAGTTTAATAGTGCACTCATTACTCCATCGCAGACAAACAAAGGCACTGCTTCTTAAACAATGGCCTGTCTATGTTGTCTGGGTAAACTGAGGGATTCTGATGAGGCTGAAGGTAGAATGCAGCCATGGCTACAGTATGTTCTTGGGTCATTGGTATTTAAAACTAAATGAGGTCTCAAATGTATTTATTTGTTTAATCTTTCAAAAGTTCACTCTGGTAATACTGCATTTAGTTGAGTTGAAATGCACTATATTTTTGAGGGGCACTAGCCCCTCCTATATTCTGAATTAGCTTAAGCTGCGTTCAGACTTGGATGGTTAGAGCGGCACGATTACATAGAAAGTCAATGCAAAGACCATAGTTGTGCGAACGGGAGCGGCGCAAGCTGGCACAACACAAACGAGACGAATATATATATATATATATATATATATATATATATATATATATATAATATACATATTCAAGTCTTAATGCACCTTAACACAAACACTAAATTCCCATTGACAATGAATTTACGTCATATGTGTCTGAGCAAATAGACATGTTACGTCATGATGAAGAGCGCCCCTCACTTCACACAGGTGTGATTTTCCTTATATTGCGGCAAAGCCCTGCTCGGTTCTAGCAAATTCTATAGACACACATAGCCATTCAGACTGTGTACAACTAACCTGAACACTGCTACTGTACATTGCCGTCATCACAAATGTGATGAGGTCATCACAAATGTGATGAGGTCAAAACAAATGTGATGAGGTCAAAACAAATGCTTGCAATGGATTCAGAATCATGAAACCTCCTAGTTTGACCCGTCACATGCTACGTAAAGCCAAATGAAAATTTGTACATTTTGCCTTATAGCCTCGGCTAGTAGGTTGTTAATGGTACCCCAACTTTCAGCAGCTGTCACAGATTATCCGGGAAACTGAATTTCAATCTTTGTGATATCTGTTACTATAGACACCTTTACAAACACATTGGCGAAGAAATGTCGTGGTAAGGAATGTATTCCCAGAATGTATTAATATATCCCCTGACTAACATAGAAACAGCTATCTGCTGTTCAGGTTGCCAGTTATGAGGGTACGTCTCCTCTTTGTCTGATATCTGCAACACTTTCCGGTACTCTGGCAACCATGCTATCCAAAGTCTTGGTCAGACAGATCTGGCAACCCAAGCGCGATGTGTCAGTGAGGCCATAGGCTACGTCCAACATGTCCATCTCTTTGTCTGTGACCGGCCCCAGTTGATTGAACACCTCCTCATCAAAGATCAGGTGACACGTAGAGCAGGCCAACACCCCCCCACATGCACCAAAACCATCAAAGTCTAGGTCTTGTTCTATGATAATGTCTAGTAATGAGTCACCAGGAGACCCTTTCACTGTGATCTTCTCTCCATCTCTGTTGATAAAATGCACAGTCACTTTGTTATCAGACCTAGGAGGATGTGTGGCGGAGCCCCTGGGAGGCTGGGACGTGGCGGTGCTGAAGCCCCTGTGAGGCTGGGTGCTGGTGATGCAGATACCCTGATGAGGCTGGGTGCTGATGGGGGTGAAGGCCCCCTGACGCTGGGTGCTGATAGGGGTGAAGGCCCCCTGACGCTGGGTGCTGATGGGGGTGAAGGCCCCCTGACGCTGGGTGCTGATGGGGGTGAAGGCCCCCTGACGCTGGGTGCTGAAGAAACAACTCTGATGCTGAGTGCGTGTGGTGGTGAAGCCCTTCAGTGACAGCAGAAATCCAGATCCAGAGTCTCCAGTGTTCCTCGCTGTCTGCAACCAGCTGTCTCGAAAGGTCACTTGGAACAGCAGTCTTCCAGCCGCTGTCGCCAAAGCCATTTGTGCAACAATACAGGGAAGAGTCGTCTCCATTGAGTCATCTCCATTGCATAACAGTCGTCAGTCATGTATGACGTATATCATACGTATTAAACCAAATTTGGGCAAGGTTTCATATGGTATCTGATGGCTGATAGATCCAAACGGGATGGAAAGAGAAGCCCTATCTAGCCCTATCTGGATGTGGGAACAAAAAGTTACATACGTATATGTATGTAATGTATATATTCTGTCCTTTATCTTTCCATTCCCACAATATAGGCCTACAGAAAAACATGGCATATTTTGGACACAGTTGGAAAGTATACTTGTACTGTTTATGACAGCGTGCATGCACTCAAAGTTTGGTAATCATCAGTTCAGCAGTTTGCAAGATTAGCTACGGACGTACAGACAGACACCCGTCACACACCCACACTCCACAGGTGACACACACGCACGCATAAACACATGCACACGCATACACAATTACACACCCTAGTCTCTTGCAGAGTCATACAAAGTGTGCAAACTTAACCATCCCAGTTACAACAAACCAAGTGTAGAGGACAGAGGGATGTATTGACGCTATATAGAACCATTATGTGTCACGGCATACCACATAATTATATAGGATGGTAGGCATGATGTAACCATGGCAACATATGTAGGCACCAGGGCACACCTGTGCTGGGGCCAATCAGGGGTGTGAAGACTGTGTGTGTATGTGTGTGTGTGTGTGTGTGTGTGTGTGTGTGTGCGTGCGTGCGTGCACATGCGTGCATGTGTGTGTGTGTGTGTGTGTGTGTGTGTGTGTGTGTGTGGGGGCGTGTGCAAAACATGCACACATGCATGTAAACAGGATTGGTCATGGGGAGAGTGAACAACTTTGCATGGGCACGGATGAAGTTTAAGCTTCATTAGAGTCATCAGAACAGCCAAGCGTAACATTAAGTATCTGATTCAATTAACATTTTGTTCAAGTAAGAGACAAATTAAAGAGTTGCAGCTACACAACACACGTGTTGAGAATGTTGACAAGGTGTAAAATAACTGAAAGGTTGTTGAGACACTGCTGTCTGTCTGTCATGCAAGTAACCTTTTAGTTACAGGAAAAGGAGATTTTCTTACCTTCCATGTGACAGAGGGGTCAAAGTTGAATGAAAGTGATATAAAATAGAAATATGTCAACAATACAAATGACGCTAGTTTGTGGATTTCAGTCAGGCAACTCTTAGAATGAATTTAGAATATATATTTATTGAGCATAATTGAGCATAGAAAATATCTATGCTGATATATGAAGCATATTGGCATCAGGGTTCTGTCCCCATTAATTCTCTGTAAAATTAACATATTTTAGAAGCCAAATAAAAGTACAGGGAATGAATAAGACCTCATGAGACATCATGAGCAGCAGGTTAGCAGCAAGCGAGGCAGGAGCATGCAGCGACGCACGTCCGCACAGCAGGATAGAAGCCAAGAATGAGAAGGTAGGCATGCAGATAAGTTTAAATAGCTGCTCTGATCAGGTAAATACTGCATGAGACTAGTCACCTGATCAGGTAGGCGCACTCACGAGTTGTCTGCCTGAACTAGCTAGCTTCGCATCATTAATGTATTTTTAATGAGTGGCACCCAGACTTCCACCAAATGACCGGAGCTAATTAATACAAATCTGAACTAACCCTCTAAGTATTGATACGTTTTTGAGGGGTGCTAGCCCCTCCTATACATAGGTTTAATGTTTGTCATTAATTCAATGTTTGTTTTGTAAACGCCATTGAAAATGGAGGGAAAATTTACATCATAATGTGTTATTTACGCCATATTGTCTCTTTGGCTGTAATGGCGTTTAATGTTTGTGTTTGCACCGTTTGTTTTACATCACCATTACATCACCTAATCAACATGAGTTAGACTTTAATATATTAGTGATTAGTGGTTTTTAATACATAACCCAACATGATAAGGTTTGTTATCATCTGAAGTCTTGGATCTTGATATATTATGAGGGAATATTTTAACTTGCTTCTGAGCTATATATGTAAATGACTAAAGCTGCACGTAGGTTAAACAGTTCCGTATAGTTTAGTAAGTATAGTAGTTAATTTAACGTATAGAACCTGCAACAAATATTTGTCAGGGAAAATTGCTGGAAATATATTTTTGCACATGTAACAAACGTCTGGCAAAAACAAATGATACGTAGCTTGCGGAGTTAGTTCAGTCAGATATACTCGAGGGGGTTCATGCCATGCTCAAAGGCACATACTATACTCAAAGGGTTGCCTTCCTCTGCATATGGTTCCTGGTTGTTATGTGATGTTTGCTCCCACCACCACCTCAGCACCACCGGTGGGCTCTGTTAGTTATGTTCCCCATGGGGTTTTTATTGTATATCTATCTCCCTGCTCTTAATGTTTTATGATGGTGCTCAATCGTGCCGAGCAGGGAGAAAATACAGCAGAGCCGAAGGCCAAGTCAAATATCATATGCAAACTTGTATTCTCATTCTATAATAAATATTGGTTAAATCTATTCGTGAGTTGTCTGACTGAACTAAAGTGTGTGTTGACGCAACTTATCAGGGCAGCATCATCCAGCCAGGTAACTCGTTTCGTGCATTGAAAGGCCTCTTAATTTCTAACAGCGTGCTGCAGTATGATGTCAGATCATCCGTCACTTCTGAGATGTCTCCATATGTGGCTATATGCATCACTTGTGTTTCTAATAATCACTCATACAGTAAAGCTTTAATCCAGATCACACTCCCAAGTTGCCTTTGACAGCAGCTTAGCCACCCTGCCATAGAGCGCAACCCTTTTACAGTCTATGAGCGCAACACAGCGGGTGTGGAGAAGAAGGCCTCAGGGGCAAGCCTGCCCCTCCCCCTCCTCCACCTCCTCCCCTCCCTGGTTGCCCCCGGTGACAGTGACAGAAGTCTGTAATTGCCACCTCGTCAGACGGCTTCATTAAGACGAGTATTGTCTGCGCAGCTGAACGGCAGTGGATAGGGAAGGAGAGAGAGGAGAGGAGAGGAGAGGAGAGGAGAGGAGAGGGTCCACAATGCAATTACAGCATTGCCGTGACAGGTGGGTCCTCCAATCTTCTGCGTCTGTGGGGGCCTCAATGCATGTTGGGGAGTTGCAGTGGACTCACATCATTTTTCAACCCCCCCTGTCATTAGTTGGTAATGATTGGATTATTTTGCAGATGAATCACAGTATATGTCTTGCTCACAAACACTTCCTGGCCATATTAATCAAAACCATCAAAGCAGAGCAGCCAGAGTGAATTAAAAAAACAACACGTCTAGATTAAGAATTACGGTAATCCTTCATCAGTGGGGTTTTAACTCCTTGATTGTGTGAATGTGTGAGTGAGTGGTGGTACCATCTTGTTTGAATGACTTTGACACTGTGATAATCTTTATTAATTATAGATCCCAGCCTTAAAATGATCTTTGAGGCTTTTGAGAAGTGGAAAAGCAGAATGCAATGATACTGCAACAGCGGAACAATTAATTGAATAAAGGACATATTATAATTAAAGTATACGTTTGACATTTGCTATAGCCTATCTTAGATACATATGAGATATTTGCCTCTGCTTTATTGCAGAAATAACTAAATTTTGTGAACATGAAAGAGAAGATGCTATGCAGCTGTGATGTTGCTTTAATTGGCCATGCAATTTGAATTAATATCTAGCAAAGATTTGGCAACATCAATACTTTCAAACCTCTCTGTATCATTAGCCTGGGTTCCAGCCTGAATCGCTACGTTCTGTGATTGTCACTCGCTGTGAAGTGACATTTTCAGATCCGCGGAACGCAGCAAATCAGGCTGGAACCCAGGCTACTGTATCATCACACAAACTACATTTAAACTTCATTAAACCAGCAGCATTCACTTAGAACACTTGTTTGTATGGAGGCAGTTGAGCAACCTAACTGTCTCACTCAGTCCACCGCTAGCTATATGCATTCACTCACTTCATCCGTAAAAATTCTGCATGACTGAAATTGCCCTTGGTAGAAAGATATCATAGCCATCCACTGCTCTTGGATGGCTCCCATTGGATGGTTTGGTTGTTGCCAAGCGTCTGGGTTGGCCGAGGGTTCCCAGGGAGACCGGGGCTTATGTCTCCAATGGGCCAGTAAGCCTAGAGGCCCCGTAGCCCAGGGAAACGTGGCGAATGAGGGAAGTACCTTGGCAGTGCCCCCTCCCCTTGCCTCAGGACAGTCATCGCTGAAACAAGGCTAATGGTGGCCAACTGTGCAGCGAGTGGGTCTGGGGTATTGGGGAAGCGTGTCTGTAGGTTCATCTGGATTGGCGTCGATAAGGAAGTACGCTCTTCGTCCTCTGCCTATCACTGCCATGCACAGGGGTAGGAGCAGAGTGTGATGCTTTTGTGTGACTGTGTGTGTGTGTGTGTGTGTGTGTGTGTGTGTGTGTGTGTGTGTGTGTGTGTGTGTGTGTGTGTGGGGGGGGGGGGGGGGGGGGGGGGGTTGTGGCACAATAATGATGGACTGGCAGGCCATCTCTAGAATGCCAACAGTGACTGATGCTGCAGCAGACATTCCTTTCATAGAGAGCGATGGCATGGTCAGCACAGTGCCAACACTCAGAGACCCTCAGGACCCTTTCCCTTCTCCTATAAGGACGATGACAGTGATGGCATGAGCATCTAACGAATGTGTGGAACTGTTGGAACGAGAACGGGAACAAAAAGTTTCAAACTATGCAAGTAGTTTCAACTTTGAAAAAGAAACAAAAAACAATATGCCTACATTTGTAGGCATATTGCCTGTTTTGTTTTTAGTGACACTGCATCATCTTTTTCAGTGTTGTTCACTGAATCAAACTCTAATGTAAATTTATTTGCTGAGACCAATGTTTTAAAAGGATTTGTGAATTATCAGTTTCCTGTTCGAGATAAAATTCCACAGATTTATTTTTAAATTGTTTTATGAAATCCACACACGTTGAGCAACTGTGCATTGCCCTTGCACTCTGTCAGACAGTGCACAGTCTCATATCTCAGATCATTTCTGAGGTTAGGGGGTATTCAATCGCCGTAGCCCCCCGTGCTCCACCAGGGCTTAAGTGATGACACGGAATGATTATGCCCTAGTTAAATACCTGGTGTAATGAGCCAATTAGCCCTATTGACATTCGTGGCTGTCTCCGAGGTGGAGCGGGTACCCCGGTACACGCTCCTTAATCAGAACCGATAACACCGTTTAGCCCTCGCACGTTAATCCTGCAGGCTCAGGAGCCCATGGTGATTTCTGCATATTCAGACGTAGCCACTTCACTACCAAATCATTTTCAACTTCAGCCCCTCATGCATGGTTCATTAGTATTTTTAAAATCTGTAGCATATATATTTCAATCATTTTTCTTTTTTAGTATTTCAATAATTTCTATGGCAGTACAGCTGCACCTCTATTTAATTGGCTTTTACTAAGCGCACTAGCGCACTACTTGCCCACTGAAAGCACTTACAATGGTCCATGCATTCATACATTGGGACTTGGGAGGTGAAGTGGTGAACAGTCAACGCCAGCATCCTCACTTCTCACATTCACAGACCAATGGTGGCAAACTGGCAACCATTGGAGGCAATGCAGGGTTCAGTGTCTTGCCCAAGGACACTTCGACATGTAGACAGGAGAAGCCGGGATTCAAACTACCGACCCATGGATCATTGGAAAACCTGCTCTACCTCCTGAACCACAGCTGCCCTGTCAAAGTGAGGTTTTTATTCATTCATAACATAACATTTATCATCAATGGTGCAGGTGCTAAAGTTTTAAAAGCAGACTACAATAGATTTACCTTATTATTTAAGCCTATTAGCTTTAGCCTTACAGTATGTCAGTCTTTCTTTGAGTTTGATTTCCTTTTGATGGTCTAGCTAGCTAAATGAAATGGAAAAAAGCTCTGGTAACTCATGTTTCAATCAAAATAGCTGACATATGAAAGAAAGTGAAAGTTTAGCGTAAAATTATCACTTTTGTCTTCTTAAAAGATTTTTTATGTTTATACATTTATATGAAACCAAACCATATAATCAAAACACTGCAGGGTGAAAATATTTTTCACCTGGTGAATTACCATGTTCTGCGTTGAAAAATAAAACTATTAATATGTTAATATGTCATGTCATGTCATGTTTTGCCCTGTCCCACATTACCTTCCTTACCAGCACAAAATGTCATAAGAAGTGCCAACTGAGTGCTCAAATGCACCAATTTCACATGCAATTTCTATCGCCCTTAGGTGGCTTTGAGGTTGAAAGGTGTGAACTGAAAAAAGTGACCTATATCTGCATGTGTACAGCATAATACTATATCACATCTTCTAATAAAGCAACAGAAATCAAGGTCAGTTCCACCAAGGCCCTGCGCAAAAAGATGTCTCTTGACATGATCACACAACATATACCGTAGTCATGCAGGCACACATGCACACAGCGCATATGCAGGCATGCGTTGCGGCGCACACACACACACACACACACACACACACACACACACACACACACACACACACACACACACACACACACACAGACGTAGGGCTATTTCTTAACATGTCAAACCTTGCCAGTCCCCAACGATTCCTGAGCAAATCTGGTGGACAGATGGTGTAAGAGTTTCGACAGCACAATCACATCCCTTAAGCAGAACCACTGAGCGCTATATCGAGTGTGAATCTTTTATCAGCCGCCGTCCCACTGGACACAGAGAACTGACTACTGGGCTGCGTCTGCCTGTTTCTCCAAGTGGCCACATGGGAAGGCCAATTAGCAGCTCCCACGGAGAGGCGCTGTGGCCCTAATAAGAGATGGAAGGAGATGAAGAATCAATTAAACCTCCACTGACCCTCAGATACAACATGGGACAATACCCCAGGATGAGGCTTTGAAATGAGATGGCTGTATGGCCTTTGTGTTTTAACTTGATGGCTAAAATTCAGCCGACATTGGAATATAAATGAGTTGGATCGGGAGTGTTATCTACAGAGCATATTTAGGGCATCAATGTTAACTAGAAAGAGGCAATTCTGGGAAATTGCAAAGTGTGGTTGCCCACATCGCACCCGTCGAAAATGGAATCGCTTTTGTCTCTGCGTTGATGAAACCACCCTCGACCTGTGATTCAAATTTGGGATGGATCGGACATTCCGTGCGTGAATTGTGGCGTTTTTTGTAAAATAGGCCCCTCCCACTAACTTTGGAAGACGATTACGGCCGAACGATAGGTCCCGAGATCATGTGTACTGATTTTTGTGAGATTTGGTCAAAATCTGTAGGAGGAGGAGCAAAAAGTGTGGTTTGAACAAAATTCAAAATGGCGGGAAATCTATCTAGACGCAAATGGGCGTGGCCTATATGGGGAGATGTGTCATGACCCAAGGAATCCAGGGAAAAATATTTTTTATTTTACGACCTACGGTTCAAGAGTTATACCCCAAAAGGTAAAGTTGGCTGTTATAGCGCCACCATGAGGCCGACCGATATACTTCTAAGGTAATTAATTTTAGTAATTATTATGAATCTCTCCTCCAAGTCTTGTATGTATAGCCCTTACGGTCTCAGAGGAAAAAATACTTGAAAGTGAGTCTTTGCATTTTCCCATTCATGTCTATGGGGCAATTTAATGCACTAATTAATTCATATCAATTAAACTATTCAACAAATGTCTTAGCAAAATACACGCACACGATTCCCGATGTAGCCCGTCGTTTTGACATATGGCTCGAGTGCGTGCGAAAACTGTGGGAGGTATAACGCGACAAAATAAAGTTTATCTATAAAAAGAATAAAAGGTCACTAAAACAATAGTATGGTTGCCTTCAGGCAACCACACTAATGAGATCATATCCTGATGTGTTCACATACATTGAGGCTGTCCTCATGTAGTAGCATGCTACTGTCACCTCAGATGAACTCCTCAGTTGTATATGACTGATAGCATCACTTTCAACAGTTATCTACACTACACTGGGCTGACCTTTTTTGACGGGAGATAAAATATATAACGCATTTCTTTTCCTTCTTTTTTGAAATAAGTTAGTGAGAACTTGGGTTTCCCACTGAGCATTTCAGATAAGGTTTTTGCAAAAGGAAAAACTATCATGATGCGATGCATTGTGGGTAGTTTCATCTCATTTATGTTGTCGGAGCAGTCAACAAAGATGTAGAGAGCACCAGAGAAACAGAGGAGACACCTCAGGAGGGAGTGAAGGATAATGAAAAGTTTGATTATCTGAGTTACACTCCGTTTTAGACAATAATTCATACGAGAAATTAAATTCTGCATACAGTTCTCTTAATTTGACTTTAATTAAACAATACTCTGTAAATGGTACTTTCATTGACCAAATGTTCCCACGTAGCAAAATGGAGAGTCCCTAGCTATTAAGACTGATATAAAGTTGGTCTCGTGGGGCTTTACTAGAATCTGATTTGCAGAAATGACAGCTGATGACTTCAAAAAGTTAATTAACTTTTCAATTAGGACCGCATCTGACATTGCAGTTGTGTCTGCTAGAACAACTAGACTGCTGTTTAGGGAGAAACAGGCTTGAGTTATAGATGGATGCACTTTACTGCCTTAAAGAATTTGAATAATGGTTTGTAGTATGAACATGTGGTATCAAAGTGATTTTACAGATTCCATAAGGCAGTTATTATCATTATATTTGAAGGTATTTAATCACAATTCAGTGAGGTTTTATTTATTTAATTAATAGCATTGTTATTTGCATACATAGGAGGCATGTGTGTAATCAAACTGACCTAAACTGATTATTCATAAAGAGAAAGAGAAAATCTCCTAAAAAGTGCTACCTTCTTAAGAGACATATGAAATCTAATCAGTGCAGTAAAATGTAATTAGGGTGGAGGGAAAGACACACTACTGTATATATATTAACACCTACATGTCCCTTTATAGAGAAACAACACAGACAATATCAGCCACACATATCTCACTGATGAAAACATTCCTTTTTTATAATTATTTTTAAAACATTTTAATAAATAGTGACAATAGCTATACTTCAATGCACACATATTGTGAAGTAGGACGTTAATAAACAAAAAAACATAAAAAAGTTGAACTGTGGAGATACAAGGTTTCTGCCAGACTAACCAACTATATCACACTTAATATTAGATCAGATCCTCGCCATTTGTTTAGAGGCTCTCTCTTGAATGCAATGTTTTCAATTAGTGCTTGATTTCTCATTTTCGGCTAATATTAGAGCCTGCACCAGGCTCTAATTGAAGAGGCTGGGTGACTGTATGACCGTGTGCAGTGACGTGGGGACAATGTGCTAGCGTGGCGCTACTCATTAGCCTGACAGTGCCATACACCTGGGGTACATTCAAAGCATGGGTCAGAGGGCAGGGGAATTTGTACAATAATTATTGATGAGCAGATGTTATAAAATCATTTATGGTAATGCAATCATAATAAATGTCTTTGTGTTGCCGGGCAGATGGGGGTGGGGGATGGGGGGGGGATAAAGTCTATCTGAGAAGAAGGCAGGGGTAACAAGGAGAGACCTTTATACAAAGCAGTTAAAGTGATTACACTATATGTAAGCTATATAGTTCATAAAACACTGTATGGACTGAATACACGATGACAGCACCTGCATGCAACATGCAAGTGTGCACATGAACTCGCACACAGAGCTTGAACACAAATGAACACTGACATTAGTGTGGTGAATGTGATAGTGAATGGATAGTAAAGCAGCTTTTATTTTTTCTTTCTGCAACATTGCTTAAATAGCTGAAACATTACCTAGCCGTTACCCTATTTACTTTGAGCTTCATATTCATTCAGTGTAGGATCGTTGTGTGATGCTATGATGCACATAGAGCATTTATTTACCAAATCTGTCCCACTTAACTGTAGGATGTGTCTGGATATTTCACTGTGTCTAATTGACAAGTATGTATTGCTGGTTTTGCACATAAAAGGACCAATTGAGAATAAAAATAAACTATCCTAAACACAAGAAGAGACTACACAAATAGAATATTAGGACCTAAAAGGGGAGAGAAAATGCTAGGTGTCTTTACATATATTGTCATTCACTATAAGACACCGTATCTGTCTCTCGAAATGTGTGAGGAATTACAGCCAATTCCAAAAACATGCATTAGCCCCCTCCTTAGGTGGAATAGTTCTTTTTACAGCGGGCAAATATCGCAGCGAAACATGGCTGTGCAAGGCAGCTAACCTGGCAGCCGGCATAGAATAACCCTGCACAGGAAGAAAGCAACCGTGTTATCATGCACACACATGTGGCCTGGGTAAAGATTAAGCCGTATTCATCCCTGGCTGCTTCTCCTCTCTCCTGCCTCAGTCCATCACAAGATATGGCAACCGTTCAGCCAGGAAGCTAGGAGAGGTGCCATGGATTTCACGGCATTCCCAAATCAGGGCCGTCTGGAGACGCGCACGGGGTGTTCTGCAGTGCCGCAGCAAGTAGCCTCAGCTTTCCAACAGATCATAAGCTCCTCCACACTTCTATGCTGGGGGTTTGGAATTTTGTTGGATAGGGGTGTCAATGGTAACAGGACCCCCACCGCCTAGCTACCACACACAGACACACACTCCCACAATACAATCTCCTGTTGTGTGCATGGAATTGGGAATCAACTGCTGATTCATGCTTACTGTGGACTATTGTTTGGGAATGTGTTAATATTTGCAAGGAGGGTTTTTTTTAGAAGTGGATTTAGTTGAAAGAAAGAAAGCGGGATGAAAAAGTGATCATTTAGCATGGAGAAGTGAGGGATCATTGCATTTCCCTGCTGACATGTACATTATCACTGAATGGGGCTTGGGGCTCAGAGTGCAGTGTTGGCTTTGAATTGAGGAAGGGACTTACACCCCTAGAGCTACTCAAGGGCCATCTTTCAATGCTAAGCCTAATAATTCCTGCAGTTCCCTTGAAAAACAAAAAAAAACAAAAACACAAAACACAAAGGCAAAAGAAAGTATGTAACTTCCTTTTGTATGGTATATCAGGCCATAACAATTAACGTAGGGCTTTTCAAAAATACCTTTTGAGCTACAGTTGCAAAGGAGTCTCCAATAGTCCTAATAGTAACATCAATTATTTCCCCCTCATTACATTATTATTGATTTTAGACAAAGTAAAACATATACGGTAATCATTTTCCAAAGCAATACAATGCAAAACTGAACTTAATACCCCCCCCCTTCTCCGCCTTGCCTTGCCTTGCCTTGCCTTGCCTTGCCTTGCCTTGCCTTGCCTTGCCTTGCCTTGCCTTGCCTTGCCTTGCCTTGCCTTGCCTTGCCTTGCCTTTCTCCCCCCACCATCTTATTCACAAAGTAATCAACCCACAACACATCCACAACATCACCGGGTGCATATTCTTAACAAAGTTACAAAAATGTGAAATAGATATCAAAATATATTCTCAAACAATCATATAAATAAAGGTGGCACTTGATAACTCTATCAACACAGCCTATTGCTTATTAAAATGGCAAATACAGTATGCACGGTGACATTCAGAAACCATTATAGACATATTGCTATTTGGTAAGTGTGTCCACAGTTACCACTATTTTACAATATTTTTAGGTTTTGTTAACCATCAATTTGTAGATAATAAAACTTTTTCTGCATTGGAAAGGAATAAACATTTACAATAGCCTATATTATGTACCAGCAGGCAGCACAATTATCAATAATTGGCAGCATGATCGTACAAGATACTGAAACTTTGCACATTTAAACCTGCTATTTAATGGTAAAAATACCATTCTCTTTCTTGAGGGCTTTGTCACAAGGAATGATAATACGTTTTCTCTTTTCATGATAAATTGGATTTCTTGCACAATAACCACCATTTCTTAAAGGAGAAAAACGGAATTCATTGGTGTAAATATATTGAAAAACTTAAGGTGACAAAACGATGTTTAAACTTTTAATGCAATCGCCGAATCACTCGCAGTGCATATTGCCCCAAGACATCTCAAAAGTGGTGCCAAAGGAGTCAGGTAATCACAATGATGTATTCAGGCGTAAACAATGTGCTAGCCCGTCTGAATATTCAAGGTGAGGCTGAGCCATTTGTGTTGTGCTTCGTACATCCTTGCATCAGCTCACACAAATGAGGGGAGCAGTTGTGCTGCAACTGTGATTCCAAAGTGGTTTGCCTCTGTCAGTAATTTTTTATTTTCGAAGAAGCCACTGGTGCAGTATATTAGTTGTAATTTATGTTTATCATCCCTTGTACCTCGGTTGACTTCAACAAACCATTTAACATTTTAAGCTGGTGCATATGGCCTCTTTAATGGCAATTCTGCATGGAGAAGCACTTTAAAGACTTTAAATCATTTCTTTGGGCAAACACTAATGAATTATGTGATCATAAGCGTGATTCCAAAGTACTTGGAAACCAGTGGTAATTATCAAGGGAGTGGAGAGTTGATTTATCAAGGGGGACTCGAAAGAGGGGTCCTTCAACTAAACAAGATTAAACTGGAGGACGATGGCGGGAAATGTCACTCATTAGGTCCTATAAGGGGACAGTGGTGTGACTTGTGAGACAGGTCAACTATTAGATGCTATGGTGGGACAGTGGTGTGACTTGTGAGACAGGTCAACTATTAGATGCTATGGTGGGACAGTGGTGTGACTTGTGAGACAGGTCAACTATTAGATGCTATGGTGGGACAGTGGTGTTGGACAGGTCAACTATTAGATGCTATGGTGGGACAGTGGTGTTGGACAGGTCAACTATTAGATGCTATGGTGGGACAGTGGTGTTGGACAGGTCAACTATTAGATGCTATGTGCATTGGTGGGACAGTGGTGTTGGACAGGTCAAACATTAGATGTTATGGTGGGACAGTGGTGTTGGACATGTGAGACATTATTAGATCCTATGAGGGGACAGTGGTGGTGGAGCCAAGTGGTGATTGAAGTGTATAGAAATGTAGCAGCAGGTGCTTTTTTTTTATTTTTTTTTATTTTTTTTAAGATATTTTTTTGTGGCTTACGCCTTTATTGATTTTTTAAGGGATAGAAAGTAGGCTGACAGGAAACGGGAGAGAGATGGGGGGATGACATGCGGTAAAGGCCGTGTCGGGTCCGGGAGTCGAACCCGCGGCACACCGCGACTGGATCACCAGTCCGGTGCCCAGACCGTTACGCTACGGCCTGGGCGCAGCAAGTGCTTTTGACTGAGAGTTTAGAATTAAGTGACTCCCACTCAAAAGATGACAATTAGAGGTAGGGTAAGTGATTTTCTTTGGTTAAAATAAGTGTTAAAAAGCTATATTGTGATAGGACTCATTTCTATAGAGTGTTTGTTCAGTAACAGGAGTCTTCATGTCTCTCCAGCTTTTTATTAATTAAGAAATTGCATTTTCAGGTCAGGATACCAATGTTATCCAATCAGGATAGAGAATGCAGCCAGGATACAGAATTACAGATTAAACAAGTGGAATTGGAAGTGATGACACTAGTGATGGCTACTCTCTCATGATTGGCTGAAAATTTGTCACCTACCTGAAAATGTATTTAATGTTTATTAAAGAGCTATAGAGACAGGGAGACCCCTGTTATTGAACAAACACTCTATAGCAATAATTACTATCAGAATATAGTCATTTAACCTTTTAACAAAAAACTTTTAACCAAATAATATCACTTACCCTACCTTTAAAACAATTACAGATTTGTATAAGATATAGTGGGTAACTTATCCCATGATTATTTGTTTTTAAATGTAACAAACTGTACATTTACATGATCAGAAATATTTTCTAGACTGTATTGTTAAAAGAAAGTTCTGTCAAAATCTTTTGAGTGTTGAGAACAAGAATATATAGGTTCAGGTTGTGAACTTGATCAAATGTTTTGGTTTGCATCTTGTGAAAATGTACTACTGAAGTCATGCGCCTGAGGATGAACAATAGTCCTTTAATAATAAAAAAACTTCCCTTAATGTAAAACTCACTTTCACACTATATTAAACTGACAAATACACACAAATTCCGCTTTAAATGTCATAGTCAAATATTGCATTTGTCTCTATGTACCTCTATGTATAGTAGTGTGTTATAGTTTCATGTCTCATTTCTGATCAGAATTGCTGACAGTTTACTGCTGACAGTATTAACAATCCTACATGCTGACAGCACAGAAGGTCCCTCTTACCATACAGAGTATATTTACATCTCAACACATCAGCAAGACGAATTGTGAATGCCCTGAAATCAGTATATTAATTCCAGCAAAAAATATCCTCATATAAACTCATTTAAAAATGGAAACAAACGGTGGGATTTTCTCTCTCTCATACACGCACGCACCAACATGCGCACGCACAAACATGCGCGCACACACACACACACACACACACACACACACACACACACACACACACACACACACACACACACACACACACACACACACACACAGCTGAAATATGGCATGTGAGAAATGTGCAAGGTGGCCGTCTTACAGAAGGTGTAGAGGTGGGATAAATTTAATTAGAGCTTCAAATATTCATTTGGCAAATATATCAAGGTTGGAAACACAGGCCCAGAAATGGCAAGCCAGGCTGGCAGGCACTCACAATAGTGGATGGCAAATGACAGTAATCCATGAAAAGAGACCAGACATTTATAGAATGCATAGAGAAGAACTCACCATTCCACATTTCTGATGGGCTTTGGGCTTTGTTTAATGCCATATTCCATGTAGAAAATAATATATAACAATATCAACCTGTTTTTGCACTACTTTTGGTTGCACAATTTCCAAATTGATTTTGGTTAATTGCTATGCTGTGTGTACATTAAAAAATGCACACATTTTGTATGTTATTGCACTGTTGCAGAGCCAATAACCCAACCCAATATGTATCTTTTACACTTTTTTTAGAAAATCCATTAATTTGGAAAAGTAGGATTGTTGTTTATTAATATTTAATATATTAATTATTGTTATTAATATTAATATTTTAGTAAGAAAGAAAACGTGTGTGATGCATGTCTTTTAGACAATAAAATCAACCCCCATATGAATCAGCTGCCATATATTTTACTCTGTAGACCACAGCAGAACACAACACACGTTACCAGGAAATCCGGCACAAGTCTCATTGTGCTGTGATGATCTCACATTAGCTTTCTTGTCTCCAGCTGTGTGCACGCTCAAAAGCAGTGGGCACAGGTGAAGGTGAGGATGCACTGACGCACTTCCTCTTCCTGTGGCAGCGAGTAAAGGTGGCCTACTTTTTGCACTCTGTGTCATGCCAGCATTGATGTAATCAGCAGGTGGGAGTGGGCACAGACAAGTGCTCATGTCGCCTTCACAAGTCTGTAATCCACAGGATTTGGGGGGTTTGTAAAGGGTTCTCTGAATACAACCTGGCGCCAAAGGCCTAGCGTCCAGACTTCACCCACCTCATAAACACCTCTGTTGGTACCTAAATTTGGAGTGTTTATTAAACTAACATTCAGGGTTTTACTGTGTAGTGTACACCACAGCAGCTTGAAGCTCAGGACAGGAACAGACAGAGTTTTATGTTGAGTGAGTAGAGTATTATGTTGAGTGCTCATAGCGAGTGCAAAACAGTGAAGACAAAACGTGCAAGCTACCAATGACCTACATGCTGAAGCCACAAGCACCAGCAGTTCAAATATTTCCTGCAGGCACTGCTTCATTTTACTACAACTTCACATTATACAGTATTTCTTGTAGCGCCCCAAGGCATCACTAGATAAAGTTTAACATTTTTTACATCTCACCCTGAAGTAATCAGTATTGTGATATTGTATATATCACCTTATCAGATGAATAAACTCCAGCTTATCAGAACTACTATACAGTCTATATGTGCATCACTGCTGTGTCTGTAAGGACACTGGTTCTCCACGGGACCTGGGGGCCCACAGGGGTCCTTGAGGGGCGTTCCAGGGGTCCCCAGCTAAATGATTGCCACTTACCACTACACCAGTAGTCATCTGTGCAAAATTTGTTATTATTTACTCTGTAAAGATTTAGGACTACTTTTATTTACTAATACTTTACTAATAGTTTAACCACTTTAGCTCTTTTTCATGCTTTCATATACTGTAGGTATACTAGGTTAAAAGTGGTTGAAAAAAGGGTTTTCTATGGTATGTAATTTGCCTCTATAGGCCTATAGGAAATGAGTGTGCACAACTGATACAGTAAATTAAAAGATAATTCATAGCTTTTTGTGTAGTTGTCTCAATAATGTTGTGTGGCTGCTACAAAATCCCACGGCACACCTGGACTTATCTCATCGCGGCACACCAGTGTGCTTTGGCACACCGTTTGGGAACCACTGGCCTAATGGATATCATACTGGGGTCCTGAAAGGAAAATTAAAAGGTACAGTGAAAATCACTGTACAAGGACACAGAGCCTCTGGAACTAACAGGGATGCTCTGGAACTCACAGAGATGCTATGGAACTCACAGAGATGCTATGGAACTCACAGAGATGCTCTGGAACTCACAGAGATGCTCTGGAACTCACAGAGATGCTCGGGAACTCACTCTGGAACTCACAGGGATGCTCTGGAACTCACTCTGGAACTCACAGAGATGCTCTGGAACTCACAGAGATGCTCTGGAACTCACAGAGATGCTCTGGAACTCACTCTGGAACTCACAGAGATGCTCTGGAACTCACAGAGATGCTCTGGAACTCACAGAGATGCTCTGGAACTCACTCTGGACCTCACAGAGATGCTCTGGAACTCACAGAGATGCTCTGGAACTCACAGAGATGCTATGGAACTCACAGAGATGCTATAGAACTCACAGAGATGCTATGGAACTCACAGAGATGCTATGGAACTCACAGAGATGCTCTGGAACTCACAGAGATGCTATGGAACTCACAGAGATGCTCTGGAACTCACAGAGATGCTCTGGAACTCACAGAGATGCTATGGAACTCACATAGATGCTATGGAACTCACAGAGATGCTATGGAGCTCACAGAGATGCTATGGAGCTCACAGAGATGCTATGGAGCTCACAGAGATGCTTTGTAACTCACAGAGATGCTATGGAACTCACAGAGATGCTCTGGAACTCACAGAGATGCTATGCAACTCACAGAGATGCTATGGAACTCACAGAGATGCTATGGAACTAACAGAGATGCTATGGAACTCACAGAGATGCTCTGGAACTCACAGAGATGCTATGGAGCTCACCGAGATGCTTTGGAACTCACAGAGATGCTATGGAACTCACAGAGATGCTTTGGAACTCACAGAGATGCTATGGAACTAACAGGGATGGGCAGACAGGGGAAAGGTCAACATGGAGGTGTGGCAGACCCTGGCAAAGGGTGGGGGGGGGGGGGGGGGGGGGGGGGGGTACTAGTCAGCCAGAAATTGGGTGGGAGGAAAGGGAAGGAGTACTGACTGGGTGGATGGGGAGGAGGAGGTAAAGAGAGGGGATGAAGGGTTTTTTGATAAAAGCCTGTTCTGTGCCACGGGGCATTTATCACTGGTGGGGGAGGCAGGGGATATGGGGGGGACGAGGGAGGGGGTCGGGTGGGAGGAGGCATTGTCTGCTGTGTCCGCGTGTTATAGGATTGAGCTCAAGTTTCCTTTGTGTTGCCATTTTGTTGAGGGATTATGTTCTTTGAGAGAGTTGTGCAAGCAGGCAGAGGCACAGAGAGTGGAGGCGGAGAGAGAGGAGGGAGAGAGATGAGGGAGGAGGATGGAGGGGGGGGTCTTTGTTCAGAGCGTTGATCATGAACAAGACAGATAGCAGAGGGTGTGTGTGTGTGTGTGTGTGTGTGTGTGTGTGTTCCATGAATGTGTGTGTGCGTATGTATGTTCGAGTATGCATTTTTTAATGAACGCAAGAGATGGTGTGCATGCGTGCGCGCGTGTGTGTGTGTGTGTGTGTGTGTGTGTGTGTGTGTGTGTGTGTGTGTTTGTGTGTGTGTGTGAGAGAGAGAGAGCGAGAGAGCATGAGAGAGAGAGAGAGAGACATACAGACAGAGTGAAAGAGCATGTGAGAGAGTAAAGCAAGATGTCAGGACACGTAACCAGCCATGTAACAATTTAAAATCAATTTGCTTCCCAAGTAGGCATTGCTCTCTCAGAGACATTCCCCAGAAGCAGCACAGGACTTTCATTCTATCTAAATAGATATCAATTACATAATCACTTTTCTCTCTGAGCTCACCCATCAACTGGCACTGTAAAGTTTGTCACCCCGTGCAGCATATAATTGCCCCCCATGCATAATGCTGTGTGATTACTTGTGACATTTGTACTGTCATTGATCAAATAGGGCACAATTATGATGAAGCCACCACAGCCCCTGACTGAAGCAAGAGGAGGGCCTAATAATTCATCTAATACTGTATGTACTCTGTGATATGTTGTGTGGAAACAAGCAACAGATTAGTGTTAACCAACACTGGAAACAGTCAGGGTTTTTTCTTGACTTTAATGGGCACCCAAGGTCGTATTCAGTATTTTTTCCATCTCATTTTGTTAATTGCATGTTGTGTTGGTATTTGGTATTTTGTCATACCCAGTCAATGTCATTTTCTGTGTTTCAGTGGCGAAAAAAAAGTTACTAAAGGATTAGTAACTGCTCTGTGCTCTCTGCACAACATACAGTAAGCTCAAACTTTTCCTGTGCTAAAACTTTTCATTTCATTTCAGAATCCTGTTTACCTTTTACCAGCTAGCTCACTGGGTGGGTATGCACCGATCGTTATTTATTTTTATTTTATTATTTTTTTCAACTATGAAAACACCACATGGTACATTTGCATAGGATAACCAACATATAGCAAATCATTTGCATGCCTGAAAGTACACTTGAGTAACCGTAATTACACGTGACACCAATTACTCTGTTACTTTGTATTAAATTATAATGGAAAATTCCACTAGAGAATTGGAGCCTAATTGCATCTTAATTTGCATAATTTTGCATATTAATCACATCTCAGATGAATAATAAATTTCAGCAGATTTTTTAATTTATGCATAGATACAAAAACAAGTTGAAAAATAATTTGTGAGTGAAATAAATCAGGAACTATTACTTAGAGCATTTGTGTTAATTTCTCTCATTATGCCACGCCAAAGTTAAAAGATATCTGTACTCACAGTCTTGATCAACAATCTCCACATTTTGAAATTGAGAGTTCTTCAAGTCTAAGTGGGGGGGATAGAAAGAAGAAATACATTATGGAATATCCATGCAACAATTTTACATAAAAGTTAGTTCTGTTAATGCTTTTTACATTGCAGAGGTGCCAAATGCATTCCACAATGATAATTCAAATCACTTTGTCTTTCGTTTTTTCCTGGTCAACACCTGTGCCTACATTGTGTGTGGCTCCTTGCCAGCAGTCACAAAATCCAATACCTGTAGCCCAGATTACATGCAAATAAACAAAAACAACACATCTTTCAAATGAAATACGTTCTTTTTTTTAGAGGAAAGTTAAAGTATGTTGCCAAGCTGCTGTATAATGCTCATAATGAAGGCAAATTAGGCAAATTCCCCTGTCCCTTTAAAGTTGTAAATGTTATATGTGAAGTTAGTTACATAGAAAAGCATACAATATGTCAATCTTATCATTTTATTTCTTTTTAGCCCTTTCAAACTATTCAAATGTAATTGTAATTTTACCATGGCACAGGATTGTCAAATGTCATCGCACAGCTGTGCTGTTCTATATGAAAATATCAGATTTTGAACTAAAATGCAGTCACACAGTCACATGCCAAAGTATAGATTAAGTTTAAGGAACTTGCCTCTTGAGTGGCAGTTCTATCGCTCAACATGATGGGTGAGTAATAAAGAACAATTCTGTCATGGCATATTAGATTGCAGCTCATCTGTGGGCAACAGTGCCTTTCAGTGGCATGGCAGAGAAAAGCAAATTAAAGCAGTACTATTTCCTCTTTTACCATTGAGCTAATAGCCTGCTTGCTCGGGGTACAAAATGAATCTTGACCATCAGGCCACATTCATATCAAATCCTGTGTCTATAGGCGAGACATGATCTTGGACAGGATCTAAATGTCTCAATAGAAGAGCAGGGAGACAAAATACAACCACCCCAATTGTCTAAGTTATATTGTATTAACATACTCTACAGATTGGGGGGGTTCATAAACAAATACATAGTTAGGCTTTTAATAAGACTGCATATCTGCTGCTAAGTGATGTCTCTTTCTCAGCAGACTGAGGTAGCCTACTCTATTTTATTGTTTAATTTAGTTTGGAGTACATATACTACACAATTATTTGATGCTGTTTTTTGACTTTTACAATTTGTGGAAGCTAAGGAGAAACACTCTCACCCAATACACCTGTAAAAAATGTTGTTGAAGTTGAAATATCATGTCTACTGGGGAGACCTGGCTGGGCACACAGGTATGATGTGTAGAATGAATGGATAATGATGGAAATAGCAGTCTAATTTGTCCCAGCTGATTACAAACTATGGCTTTATGGGCTGGTTGCCTGGTTGCATACAACCTATGCTTCTGTTTTGACTTCAGTGTAGGCTAGACTAAGAAAGAAAGAAAGAAAGAAAGAAAATACTTTTCTTGTCTAATTAGCCTAATTAGTAGCCTAATAAAAATATAATTTATATGTAGGCTATAGGCCTACAAGGACTTAACCTGCTGTTCAAAGCATTGCTTTCACACATGTGACTCTTGTTCTCGTTCTGTGAGATTCCATATTCAGCCTCGATTAATCATATTCGGTGTGGAATCTGAGTTTAATATTCTGCACCATTCAACTCGCAGATGTAAAAGCATTCTCAACTGACACAGATAATTACTATGATACATCCCGGAAAGGTTTCCATGTCTGAACACAATTTCAATAACCAAGTGCTGCGCTAGCAATTATTTATAAATAAAAATTAGTTACAGAACTTAAGGGGCGGGAACGAGAGCAGGTGTTTCTCGTTGCCTATTTTCATCCGGTGGAATTTCATCTCAAACTCGAATACATTATCGCCACTTTTGCAAGAACACAACGGGGAAAAGCAAGAAAGCCTATCAGGCGCATGGAAAATGTTCCTGACCTGTAATGACTAAAGAACAGCGGGGATTTAATGATGTTTTGCTCTACTGATCAAATTTCAGGGTTTGAGACAATGATTTTGAGCACCTGCGCCGGGAGTTGCGCAGAAAATCATGTAAAACTAAATGTATTTAAAAACTGTTGGACCATTATTAAGAAGCTCGTGATGTGTCTGCCTTTTTTACCCACGGTTCAAAACGAAACTGGCCTGCTGCCCTACACAGATAATGATTTGTATTTGTTTCTCTCCAATAATACTCACTGACATAGAATGTGAACTCTTCAGTACAGTGATGATGAGTGATGGAGAGGCGGGTTGGTTCATATACGGCTCATAGGCTGTCAGTACAGTATACTATAATAACTTCAAGAAGACAGATTAGGCAGAAATCCCCGCGACGCATAATGGGCAAGTAGAAATACAAGTGGATATTTAGTTCCATCTGCTGGATGTTTTCGGTAAAACAATCCTCTGTGCGCACACACCATGAGCATTATGGGTACACCATGGGACAGTTGCATAAGGTTGCCCGGAAGAGGTTCCACGAACAGGACACTGTTATCCCTCTATGTTTATTTTTTTTCCCAGTGTTGCCTTCTTGAAAAATACAATGAAACGTTGTTTTTGTCGCACTGACTAATGCATTGCTGTAATGCAGCGGATTACAACAAGCATCGCTGCGTGCCGAGAGCTCGGTGGCCTCGCAGCACGCACATCTCAGGTGGCCTGCCCTTGGATGAAAACATACACTAACCAATCTGTATGCCGGCACCGGTGGGCGTGTGTGCGTAATATGTGCTCTAAACGTCGCCATGCCGGAGGGTTAACAACAACACTGAGCTGGAAGTTGCGCAACCTGAGGAGAAATAATTACGTTTTCGCCGGTCACAAATACAGGCTGTACAGCACTGAGGAGGAGGAAGAAAATGAAGCGAGGACCTCCGCCGGACATCCCAACATCTCAGTGGTTGGCGTCCCCGACCCGATCACGTGGATCCGGTGTAAAGTTGTCATGCACCTATTAGATCTGTATTTTGAAGTAGGCGTCACATCTGTGGACTTTGATAACGGAGTTAAACAGGTAATCTAAGTAAATAAAAATAGAGGGTGGGAAAAACGATTCTTGTGTAGCTGGGTAACATTCGTCAGAGCTGATCATCCATCTCAGTGTTATTAAACATTAGGCAGGCCTATCATTTAAGCTGCATGTCTACATTATACTATAGTCACCATAGCATCAGTTCAGTGAAAACAGTTAATCTTCTATTCCAGGCATTGGTTCATGTTTCCAACATGATGTCCAAGGACAACTTTGAAGAGTTGGATGGGATAGTGTCAAATGAGGTACCAGCTGAACAGTTAACTGTGGAATTGCAGGATGGTATTATAATTAAAAATGAAATACCCCTGTCAACATTTTCAGCTCTGATATTCTATTGGCATTCCAGATGGTAAACTACATTGAGAAGAAATGTAAATCTCTAACTGATGCCCAAAAACAACAGCTAGCTGTCTCGTTGGATGATATTATATTTCTGCTGCCAGAGGACGTGTCTGTATTTTTTGATCAGTATGGTAAGATTTACTATCACCTTAATAACAAATGTAACATGTGCAAATTAATAATGAGGTCATGTTTATTTCCATATGCTAGTATTGTACATACATGTATTGTAGATTTTTGCCCAACAGACATTTCATAGTTTCTTCAAGTATATGGACTAGCTGGGAAAGTCACAAGGCACATATTCTTCGGGTGCACACTGACCAAAATATAAACATGGATCTTTATGGGCAGGTTCCAGGTAACTTAGAATGTTTGTCTGACTCAGTATAAAATATGAAGCAGCCAGGGCATTGCTAAAATAATTGCTAAAATCACACCTGTGTGAAGTGAGTGTTGCAACTCCGTGTGGGGGTCCCAGACCCACAGGAACAGTCGGCTGAGAAATGACAGTTACCGTGTGGGGGTCCCTCTACTGTACTGTCACTGTACTGTACTGGCACACCTGAAATCACCATATATGCAGTTAATATGTGCGTGTGTGTTAGGTTGCGCACAGGTGGTGAAAAACAACCATGCTGTTTTCGTGCTCAGACGTACCCAGCCACCCACCCACACACATAGCTCCGTAAGGGAGTGGTTGCACCACTCAAAAAGGAGCATGGTGCTCAGAAAACCTCTGAATTATGAGAAACAACTGCAAGCACCATCATAATGTGGCTATCCAATTGCCACTAAATAGTGGTCTGTCTTCAAGGAGGTGGCCACACACACCAGAGGCGTATTCCCAATAAGGCGAGGCCAGGCAGCCAACTGGCCAAGTCTCGCCACACACAGCCACACACTGGTAGCCAAAGTGCCAATATTTAGCCTTTTAAAAATTTAAATTTTATTTTTGCACTGGCAGATTCTAGCAGGGTAGGGGAAGGACCTGCTGAAACGTAGATTGTTTTTACTCTGTGTCCCTGCCATCCTATGATAAAATATTGGCAGTTTGGCAGGCTACCAGTGTGTGGCCACCGCCCACCTTCTTGTCCCAGGAAGACTATGTGCATAGCATTCTCGTGCACAGTATCCGATTACCACTACAATTATTTAGGCTACTGATACTCACTCTACTGATGCCTGGCCTCTACTTCCTCCAGGAAGGAGTTATTGCTTCATCGTGATGAGGTTCTGGCTCCTGTCGACACCGGATGGTGCTGATGACCCAGAGGGTTCAAAAATCTTCAAAGTCACCTCCAAAGAAGAAGATGGCTCACAGAAGAAAATAGTGACTGCCGTCTATGAGTAAGCATTGCTTAGCCAGTATCACTAAGTTCATCATATATCTTCCCTTACCTTGCGTTATTCAATGTAGACATGTTTATGGCACTATATAGAAACTAGCGGTTTGGCATCAATTTGAATATAGGAAGGATGTGTGCTTTTAATTTTGTTTGTCTCAAAAGCAATTTCTTTCTAAAATGTGCTATGTGCATTCCCCATATTCAGTGTGTTGAATCAACATTAACAGGTGTAAATATTTAGTCAAGTATTTAATCATACGCTGGCAAAAGCACAAAATTGCCCATACACATAATAGATACATACATATAATAGCCAGTCTTGCCTGCGCTGCTACTGACTAATAACTTTCAATATACATCAATGTAAATATTTACCAGTAAGACCATATATGGTCATGCCTGGGGTGACCAACCAACCAAACAACTTACTGACTGACTGAAATGGACGATTTCATAGTAAATGCGGTCGCAACTACAAGCTGCCACATTTTCTTCTTTTCCATCTTGGAAAGGGAAACCACGGAGCTGGGTTGAAAAGGCACGTGTAGGGTCGTTGACGTATAGCGGCTGTGGAGCACAGGCGTAGGCGGCGCTTCCGCATGCTCATCATGCGTCATGGCCAAACTGAACTGTGCACGAAATGTTCGCCCACGTTTTACGTGTATGATATGAATGAAATCAATGAATATATTCTAGGATGCAGTTCTGTCTCAGTTTCAAGTATTTCACTCCAAACATAGCAGTGTTATTAATGATGAAATCCAGCTTCTCTAAAATGCTAAATTAACCTTCTCTCCTTCAATTTTAACAGGTTCCACCGTGAGGTGACGCGGGGGGCGGCACCTGATTGGACTGTCACTAATGTTTGGCACTGGCACTGGAAACTGGCTGAGTGACAAATAGATGGGTCTACGACTTCTGTCATCAGAATATAGCAACAGCCATTTTCAAACTGCACTGAATTTGTCAGTAAAATGTAATTAAGAACTGTTTTCAAATAAGTTAGAGCCATAGCAGCTTAATAACCAAGTTACCTCAAGATTTCTGACCTCTGTTATATAAACCCACGTTATTTCTTTCTTTCTTTTTTCACTTGGGTGTGGCAATTGCCATCCCCTGTGGACCCCACATGTCACCCCCACTTGTACTATTGCAGACCTGCAGTTTTATGTGAGTTTGTTCCAGATACATGTAGCCTTGGGAAAAAATATACAATATTTCCAGAGCCATGTGGCCCATAGGTCAGGAACCTATCTCCTGTTTCCTTAGTATGAGGCAGCTTGATGTACAAGTACTGTATGTCCCCCTGGCCATGATGTACAAGTAAAAACCCTGGACATGACACTAGTGTGTCACAGGAACAATCCCCCAATCCAACCCTGAATTTAATTGATGATGATGAGTGCCAAGCAGGGAGGTATTGGTTAGTCTTTGGTATGACCACGATTTTGCAACCCATTTTTT
Source organism: Protomyctophum parallelum (assembly GCF_964188405.1). NCBI lineage: Eukaryota > Metazoa > Chordata > Actinopteri > Myctophiformes > Myctophidae > Protomyctophum > Protomyctophum parallelum. The sequence goes on from NC_139698.1 coordinate 45,075,660, forward strand.
CACTCTGTGTCAAATATCTAATGTAATCCTGGGCGCTATACTTCCTCTGCCAACCTGGGGGGGGGGCAGCGGACTGACCTCAGGCTTCCTTCTATGCATGAGGAGTCCAAGCTGCTTCTTTTCACCTGACAGGGGGAGTTTCCCCAGTCAGGTGGAACACCTTATTCCGACCAGTTCCTTTCCACTCCATCAGGCACCCGGCTGGCAAGGGGGAGGTCGTTTAGAGACCAGGATTACTGCATGTTTTTTGTGAGGGTACCTAGTGCCTACCCTAGGGGACACGGGGAGAACATGCTAACTCCACACAGAAAGGCCAACCCCGCCTCGGGTATGGGCACTGATAACGTGAAGGAGAGAACACGCACCCAGCGCCCACAGCATCCCGAGCGGGAATCGAACCCAGGACCTTCTAGCTGTCAGACGACAGCACTACCTGACTGTGCCACCATGCCCCCCTTTGGTATGACTTTGTCTGGGATTGAACCCCAGATGTCCAAATCTCAGGACGGCCACTCTAAGGAGTTGGTTATTTTTGTTCTAGATATGCTGTGCATAATAACTAAATGCTGCTTGTCCACATTTAGTTCAGGGCAGAAAGCCTTTTGTAGGAATCATTTCGTAGGCAAATTGTCTTAATGTGGCTTGGTGTGTGGTTTTTAACATTGTTTTGACCAGTTTTTACTTGTATATATTAGCTATATAGCTATCTATGGAGAGGTTTTGGGATGCATGTGAGTGTACCATTGAGATCACAGGTACACATTCTCATTCACAACTTTCACAGTATGCCCTAGTATAAATAAAGAGCCTTGAAATGTCACCATCTTTGTCAGCATCAGTTTTAGACTTCGTCCTTCTACACTACAGTATATCAGAAGTTATTTCTCAACGTGTGACTTTATAATGACTTGTAAGTGGGACATTATCAGTATTCTGGTATGTATGATAACAACGGGAATGATGAATTCCCGTTCTGTTCTTTAACTATATAGAAGTGTCTATTTGTACGTCTCTAAATGTTTTGATGAATTGAACAAGGTGGACCCTCTTGTAAACAAGTGTAATGCTTAATTGGGTCGTCCACTCACAGTTAACAGTCTTTGTATTTAGTTTGTGCTTGAAATGTAATGTAATTCTGCAAACTGTTAATAAATATTTCAATCAATCAAAAAAAGCACACCACCGTAAGAAAATCCATTTAGCATATCAAGTAGGAGGGGGCGTACAGTACACTCCATGTGGCTGTAGGCTACTACAGAGTTGACCGTTTGTACTTGATTGTTCAAGAAGAGATCACAACTTGTATTAAGTCATATAGTGGAATCAAAGTACTTGCATAGCAATGCCGCAAGCAAGAGAGACCCACGCTAACTGGAGCAGTCTCCACTCTATCTTCCAACTCCAATGCATCCCATATCTGAGCCAAGTGTAATTGCCAGAAACACGTCACTCATCAAAAACATCACCACTGACAGGCTGGTGAATGCTGCGTGTCATTCCATCCTGTTTACCACATGTAGCATGTTATTAATGTTGACAACATATCTGACAAAAAGATAGAATTCCGTCATTAGCGGACGCTAATTCATGCACAATGAAATGTGTTAAGGGATTATTCAAATTCTCTTGCATAATAATCAGCGGCCTGTTAGAAGTTTGCGTGGGGGTGTTATGGTTCCGGTGGAGCATCTTGAGGAGTCATAATGAGATTATAAGAGTGCAGTTTAGCTTAGCACGTGTCAATATGCTCATGGTTATGGTAAGAGAACATTAGACAATTCATCACGCCTGTGCGTCAGTACGTTTAATGGCAATTAATGGCAAACAAACAAAACTAATGATTTTTTATTAATGTGTTTTGTGATGTTCTAACATGGATCAGCAAGGATACATGCCATTCTGATCCATTAATCTGGTCATTGAACAGATTTCAACATTTATAGATACAGTACCGAGTCGATACATGTCTGTGTATACATTACATTATGTGTGTATGTGACAAAGTGTGCTCATGTAGGCGTGTGTGTGTGTGTGTGTGTGTGTGTGTGTGTGTGTGTGTGTGTGTGTGTGTGTGTGTGTGTGTGTGTGTGTGTGTGTGTGTGTGTGCATATTTGTGCATGCATCTTGCAGAAGCCATAAATTAAATGTGTCTTAACATTTTAAGTCGGATTAATATAATTATACAGGAAATATGTATGGAAATAAAAGACTGTGACAGAACAAATTACTTTAAATGATAAGGTGCTCAGAACAAAGCTCAATATTGATTTAAGCAAAGAACAGCAGGCAGTTTTTGTTAACTCCAAATAAATCAATTCATTTTGAATTAATTTTACTAAATTAATTAAATACTGATCCATGTATACAAACCCAAAGCATCACAGAACACATTTAATATTCAACATAATTGACAAGAATGGAATGTTCATTTGCACAATATTTCAAGAGAAATGGCAATTACAGTTATTACACTGTTTTGAGGCAGCGGTGGCCTAAGGGTTAGAGGAGCGCCCTTGTTGCCGAAAGGTTGCCGGTTCGATTCCCTGGACGGGCAGGAAGAATCTGGGTGGGGAAGTGATTGTCATCACTCACCCAACACAGCTGAAGTGCCCTTGAGCAAGGCACTGCACCCCCAACTGCTCCCCCTGGAGCTGCTTAGTGGGCAACCGTATAAGACTGTGGTTGTACTGGTCAGCTCCCAGGTTTGATTGTGTGTGTGTGTGTGTGTGTGTGTGTGTGTGTGTGTGTGTCCCTGTCTGTGTGTTTCTATGTGTGGGGCGTTGCTGAAAATGAGCACTTGTGCTCAGCTACTACCCTGGGTAAATAAAGGATAAAAAAGAAATGCAAAACCCATTTATGAATTACATTACTTTTATTTCTTTAAGAATGTTACGGAATGTTTCCACACACACATTGCCTGTTGGGTGCTTCATAGATGCCAGCTTCCATGCGTCCTCAAACATCTCCTCAGAAATGTTCACGCCTACATTCCGGAAGATCTTTGCAATCTGGGCAGAATAAGGCATAAGCATCCAAAAAATTATAATTTGTCTAAATCTAGTCAAGTCATGATTGTGGGGGAATTAAGCTGTGTTTACATTGCAACTGAATTGAATTCAGTTCAGCTTTATTTTGTCTTCAGATTTGGATGGCTGTGTCACAACCAGGCAAAAGAGAGAAAACAAAACAAAGGAAACTAGAAAAAGTGCCCTTCCGGGCACAGGTCTCCACCAGGTTATCCACAGATCCGTGCAGTTAGAGGTAAAAACACTTTTCGGCCAGTTATAGCGCCACCTTGAGGCTGAGTTGAAATTGTTCATGTGGCATTTCGTCCTCGGCCTAGTGGGAATGTGGGTGCACAATTTCACGGAAATCACGCGATGTGTTCATGATTTGCAGCATTTTGTTTGAAACTGAGCACTCCTGTGAACTTTGGAAGCCAATCTTAACCAATCAGGATGGAGTCTGATAAATCTGAAAGACCCGTTTCGTTGAATGGCTCTAGAGAGACTGTGTACCAATTTGCGTGATGTTTGGACAAAATCTGTAGGTGTACTGTGCAAAAACTTGTTTTGCACAAAGCGGTCTCCTGGTGGCGCTATAACAGGCCGTTCTGGAAAGTTTGGGGCAGAGGTTCATGGTTGGCATCCAGGGAGTGTGTGTGCAAAATATGGCATCGAAAAACTTGTTTTGCACAAAGCGGCCTCCTGGTGGCGCTATAACAGGCCGTTCTGGAAAGTTTGGGGCAGAGGTTCATGGTTGGCATCCAGGGAGTGTGTGTGCAAAATATGGCATCGACCGGGTTAACGGTGGCCGAGATTAGCTGTTCACGGACACACGGACACACGGACACACGGACGGACACGCGGACGGACGGAGTGCAAAACATACTCTCCCCACATGCCTTCGGCCTGGTGGAGACAAAAAGTGAAAGGCCTACTCATGCATCTACTCCACACTTTGGTGCACTGTTACTGATGCATGACACAGGTGCACAACTAGTAAACTACTGTAGGTATAAATGAGGTTTTAGGTTTATGTCATTGCTAATGTCAGTCCATAATGTCAGTAACATTTTAGGTAACCATTTTAATCTCAATAAACAAGATTCATAACTGCGGTGGGTGGAATTATGGATCTGCTGGACTACCTCATATTTTGTGCGGGGGCTGAAGAAGTGTTTTTCTTGGATGCCCTGTACGGAGTGCAATGTGGGATGCAGGAGCTCTGCAGCCGTGGCCTGGTCACCGTAATTACTATTGTCACAGATGCGTTTCAGGTGCGGAGCTGGCAAGTCAGTACGCACTGTGGGAACGCCATAGGTATGGTAGTCTAAAATGGGGAGAGAGAAATTAAATAAATGCTTGTCAGAGGAGACCATGAACTTGGTGGCACTTTGTAGTGGTGCTTGAATTATTGTGATCGGCATTCAGCACCATGAAACATGAATTGGATAAGGTCGCTCTTTGCATGATGCTGACCTGGTCTAGGTCTAGAGCGGATACAGAAATGGTGTGTGCATGTTTGTGTGTGTTAAAATCTAATTATTATACGGAAAACAGATGTAGACCACATCCCACTGGTTAATTTGCAAGGAAAAATAGGATTTCCACAGGTACTGCGGAAAGTCTGGTGACACAAGGTTTTGATTCTACAATGTCTTTAGTGACAAAATTTGTAATGTATGTATATGTATTTTACAGATGAGTTCAATATTAGTCCTCTACATCTGACTCCCTACAGTATATAGGGAGTAGAGATTTGTGAATTCTGACAGGTTTTCTTTAGTGGAGAAACAAAATGTTATTTTAACCAATCAGTATGTTAATACAAATGTATTTGCATGGATGTTTGCACAAGGCAAGCCTCCCGGCTCCCACTCTCACTTACCTGTCATTGGTGGGCCACCAACAACAGCACGGATCAGGGAGGAGGAGGTGACGAAGTGGTCTGGCACAGTCTTGGGTCGACTGAGGGTCCTGGGGGTCTTAAGTGACCTTCCTACCTCCACAGTCTCTAGCTCCTCTGGTTTAAGCAAGGCCTCAGACTCTGTGGGCTCCACTGAGTTGGTGAGGCGGTTCCTCCTCATGTTGGCCGGGGCTGTGCTGGTATTGCGCTCTGGAAAAAAACAGTAATAAAAAGAGTAATGATGAATTTTGTGTAGCCCTTGACAAGAACACATCTGGCTTCTAACTCCATCAATGCCCACACTTCATTAAAGGTATATTCAGTGATTTCACTCAAAAAACCTTAGGTTTCGTTTTTGGCTGTGGGACCCAACCTTTCGTCCAATCAGGATAGAGAGTCAAAAACGAAACCTAAGGTTTTTTGACCCCCAGGGGTTAACTGGGGACAGGAAGGAACTCCTTATATGGCCAGCACACTCTATAGTAGGGAGGATTATCACAACAAAACAAAAAAATAAGTGATATTTGAATTAAGTGAAATCACTGAATATACCTTTAAGTCTGATTCACAAACAATGACAAACTCACAATAGACAATTTAGAAAACTACAGCAGTAACATAAAACAAGATATACCCTCTCAATCTTGGCTAATCCTCTGTTGATATATTGATATTAATGCTATTGTAAGTCCTCTCTATGCCAAGATCCTGCTAACTTGCTGAGAGCTCAAATATTACAATTTAATGCTATTTATTTTGCAGAACTATTACACATCTAAAGCTTGGGATGAACTGTTTGTATGTGTAAGAAAAGGATGATGGTTCCCTTTGACTACCTACCCCCATTGACCATCACTCACTCAGACAGGAACACTCACTACTTGTGATGATGTGTTGTTCTGTCACACTGATGGGCATCTTATCCTTCCAGTTGAGGAAGTTAGAAAACTCCAGGAAATTGATGAGGCCATCCTTGTCCTGATCGCAGTAGTCAATAAGATCATCCAACACTTCTCCACTCAGGTCCAACTGGAACTGACGACACACGTACCTGAGGTCCTCTTTGTCGATAGCACCCTTCCCATTCTATTGAATGCACATGTGTACACATACACAACATTATGCGATCTGTTCTTATTGGCAAGCGACAGTCTTTTTTACACCCAATTTAGTCGTTGTGCCAAATGATTCCTCCCCACACACATGTCTTTGTTGTCACTGCTGTCATCCTACTAGTACTGACTCACCTGCCAGTGAGGAGCCCCCACCAGGAGCCCCCACCCGTTGATGCCACCCTAGCTCATAGGAGTATACACTATACAGTGAGAAATATCACCCTCACCACCCGGCTTCCCTCCCCAACCTCCGTGGTGGTGGGCAGGGACTGGTGGGCGCCACCCGAGCGCAAGTATAAATCAGGCTATAGTCAGACATTCTGTAGTGTGAGTGTCCACAAATGTGTTAGTATCACATATATTAGTGAAAGAAGTGACTGTATAGTGTACACAGAGCACCAATGTGTCAGAATGATCATTCTGCCTGTAGGGAATACATTTGTACCATGTCATAATGCGTGAAGGCCTGCAGCAGAGAAGGAAAGTTCTGGAAGTTGACCTTCTTGAGGTGTTGTCTTACTGCGCTGACCAGACCACGCTGTCTGTCCTGGCCTTTCTTATACTGACCCGGGTCAGCAGAGTAGATCAAGTCTCCAGCACCTGCGGAGGAAGAAGAGGACAGGTTATTGAAAAACGGTGTGTGTGTGTGTTTTTTAAATGATAAAAAATGATACCTAATTGTACAGTACTAGAATGTGGCTGCTTCTCTGTTTGATGAATATTTAGCAACAAAAAGACTTTAAGATATACCAAATTCATCTGAAGGCAGAAGAATTCCAAACGTGTGATCTGTTGGCACATTCAGTGTGTCTGCTGCCCTGTAAACAGTGAATGGAGTTAGTGATATATACTAAAGAAAAGGCGGCGATCCGAGCACTCAAAAGGTAAAAAAATGAGGAGAGGGTGGATAAAAATAAATGTAGCCTACTTTATTTAGAAAAGTTAAAATGAGGCAACATGTTTCGACTCAGAGTCTTCATCAGGGCTAGTAGGAGTTAGTAATCATGATGGCATTCATTCTGATCAAAGCCACAGAGTTACTATGACAAATCTAACTTTGTGTCAACCAATTACATGTCACCTATTTTGTGGATGCATCTTGTTCCTACCAAATACAGTCTACCATTCATTATCAATATAAGCTAGCGACAGGAAGATGCAAATCTGCATGTTGTCGCAAATCGCAAATCTGCATGTCGACACACCCTTTATAGGCAACAATTTTAATATGCAATGGGATGGCGGGTCAATTACTTTAGATTGACCCAAGATCACTTCAGTTTGGGATCAGAGAGTTTTGAGTAATCCTCATCCATAAAATGAGTACTTACTTTGGTGTGTCGTACAGCCACCGGAGAGTTTTGGCAGTCCTGCGGCCATCGCTGTAATGGGGTGTAGGGGCTCCGAACCGGCTGTCTCTACCATAGTGACTCCAGCAGTACTTCCTGTCAATTCGCTCACCTAGAGCACAACAAAACTATTTTGAATGGCCGTGACATTTCACAAAATTCTGCACATTTCTACAAACTTGTGTACGTGTGTATGTATACTGTACTGTAGGTATATTTCTTTTTTTCTGGCAACAAACATACACACACACACACACACACACACACACACACACACACACACACACACACACACACCTGAATGTTATAGGAAACCCAACAAGCAATAGGCATAATGTCATAAACTGACAGCTGTAAACTATAACTATTTGATTGGCTGGAGCTGAGGCTTCTGACAGAAACACCTCAGGGCTAACATGAGTCATTTCCATGGCAAGCACGCACGCACGCACGCACGCACGCACGCACGCACGCACGCACGCACACACAGTCACACACAGTATCACAGTGCAGTAAACAATAAAATGTTCATTGACTTACCAACAAAGTAGGCATTGTGGCTACGAATATAGGATTGGTGTCCCTCCTGTACCTCCTTCTCCAACTGGTCTGTCGTCTTAGGTGGATTGACAGCACCACCTGCACCTACACCTGGACACCAAGGAGAAAATGCAGTTCCAGAATGTGAATTTTATACTTGCCACTTTAATAGCACATTATAACAAATGCTGAATGTTCTGTAATGAAAGACAATGGTTCCCAATGCACTTCCACAGAATAAATGATGAATCATCACACTTTTTTTCTAAATTGTATTTATAATTAAGGAATGTATTGGGAAATTATATCTTGATGTGTTCATACAGTATAACAATTTGAGAAATAATCATTTTTTATGGCCCATGTCTAAGAATCCTGTTGATGTTGCAGATATGAGGGCTTGATTGACATTGTTGGCACGCACCGAATATAACGTCCCATTCCACTTCACATTCGAGGTGTAACACATTGTAAGCTGCTTACGTTTGGTTTAATAAGAAACTTTTAGACTCTTCTGAGATAAGTGCACGACTATAGTGTCATTCTTTGGTCTCATGCTTACCTTTGACTCTTTTCACACCAAATGTGGTTTTGTCAGTGTACCAGTTTGGAAGTCCAAGGCTCTGATCATGTGACCTGCCCAGGGGGGCATTTCGACTGGATGAATACACAGCTTCACTGAGCTGGAGCAACTTCTGTTGGTACAAGGTCTTTTGTGGTGGATTAAGCAGGCTCCCACCCTATTTAATCACAGACACAAAATATATGTTGATTATCAGTACTATAAAACCTGATACTGATACATCATACAAGTGTGCTATGTTTGTTTGTGGAATGAGCTTCTAAAATGTCTTCAATCTCCTACCCCCCCCCCCCCCCCCCCTCTCTCTTTCTTTGTTTTCTGGGGGAAATAATCTGATGGGAACTATGCACAAAAACTTTCATCCACTTTTTTACCTTTAAAACTGTGATGTGACAATAAAGATTTTGATTCTGATACAATGTAGTATAAATTAAACACTGCCTCTTCTTATCCATGTGTAATATAATTTCTGTTTGTCTATGTAATGTGCTGTAGTGCTTTTTTAACACTTCTGAGATCAAATTGACATGAGTTCCAACATTTACATTGATCAAATAGATTTAAATTGATCAAATATAGGTTTTGAAAGTGGTTGCCGTGACATTTCATTAACTTAATAGCAAAATTGCCACCATGTGAATATGGTGAATGACTATTTAGGGGGTCCTTGGCATTGAAATGTTTTGGAACCCTGAAATACATGTAGCTTACTTACAGTGCATTTCAGTGTTTCTCATAAACAAACAGAGGGCCAGCTCCAGCTGTATACTTACAGAGAGTGAAGTTCTGGTGTGGATGCCATGAACTATAGTTCTGGCAATATCAGGATCATTTGCTTTCCCATAGAAAACTCTAATAGCTCCTGGTTGTGGTCGAGTGGTGTTGAGGATTTTCTTAACCACTGGTGGAGTGGAAGGCTGCAAGGTGAAAATATAAACATATCGTTTAAAATATTTTGCCCCAGCTGTCTTAAATCTGGGGCATCAATAGGCCTACCAGAAACGAATTTAAGTAGGCCTATCATTTAAATAATTTAAAGTTTAATTAATAATTTGTCATTTCATTTCATTTCATGCACGCACGCACGCACACACACACACACACACACACACACACGCATGCACACACACACACACACACACACACACACACACACATATACACGCACGCATGCACGCGCGCGCGCACACACACACACACACACACACACACACACACACACACACACACACACACACACACACACACACACACACACACACACACACACACACCTTCTCCGAAGTCTTATACAGTTGAAGTTGAAGTGTACTTGAACGAGAAGTAGGCCTACTAGAGACTGATTCCCTATAATGATCCTCTAGTGCCGTTCAACAGTTCCCACTGATGTTGCCCACTGAGGCCCCTTTTCCACCGGTTGGTTGGTACGGTTCAGTTCTTTTTGGTTCTAGTCCATTAGCCAGAGCTCCAAAATTGGAACGTTAATTATGAATTGAGTGGGCAAAACTATACTAGATTGTTATCACCATGAAACTTCCCCAGTTGATTACTTACACAAAGACAATGATTTATTGTATTACAAATTTTACATTTTTAAATATGCAAATGAGGCATTATGTAGGAAAATATGCAAAATAATAGAAAATATGAAAAAGCTACTACTGTGGAAGGGTTATCATGTATTAATTTACTTGTATTAATTTGATCCTATAAACAATTTAATATATAGGTCTAGTTTTTCCCACCAATTTTGGAACTCTGGCTCATGGACTAAGAACCAAAAATAACTGAACCGGTTCCCATTGGGAACCAACCGGTGGAAAGGGGGTCTGAGGGATAAATTCTTCATCAGCTATTCTCACAAGCATAGACTTACCCTGGGGATCTCTTGTAAGCAGTCCTTAGTTCTGTTCCCTACTGGTATCAGTTTCCCTGCCTGGTGGGGAGATAAGTGAAACTATTTTTCCACAAACAAAATAGTACAAATTGTAACTGCACAGAGGTTGGGTTCATCTTACCCTAAGTATGTTTGGAAATATATCCCTGTATTTCCAGGTGCATGTTGTATTCCTGTCTATCAAAGTCATCTTGAACGCATACCAGACATAAATAGAATCCACCAAGCTAGCTTTTATCAGTTCTTTCTTTCGTTCTTCTTTCTTTATCTGCCAAGAACCTTTGATAAATGACCTTTGATCATTTGGCTATGCTTGCATTACCTGTTGCAGTTTCTCGCAGTGGGATGCATGTTTATCAGTAGCCATAGCAACCAGAATCCAGGAATGTTTAGGGGGTGTTTTCCTGGATAAAATTACCCAAAGAGATTAAACTAGATCAAACTTAACATTTATAACATAATAAGCAACAATGGATCATTATGACATAATATTTTTCTCGTTTTAAAGAAACCTGCATTCATCCATGATCCACAATTAGTTTACGCCTCTAATTTATTTGAATGAATCCATACTTTATTGTTTGTATTCTACTCTTAAGACTGTGTAGACACTTTTTGTTTAGTAAATGCACGTTAATTGGGGAAGATATTAATCTGTGATTGATTGGTCTATTGGTCTCTACTGTAGGACATTTCAAACCTCTAGCCATGTCAGTTCCAGTCTTCCGAGCTGTCATCTATAGACAAAACAAAATACATAGGGATGGTTGAGTGACGTCACAAAGTAGGATTTATTTTCTCCCAGTTGAAAAATACGTAATTTTTCCAAAATGTTACAACCAGGTTGCGATATATACAACGTTGCATTAATGCTCAGCTCAAGACAAAACTATGGGCTAGCAAATAAGAAAAACATAGCAAAACTCACTTCTGTGAGTCAATCATGTTGTTTATGTTATTGTGCAAAAAATTTCCATACAAAAACAACAACACTGCATCGTATTTCTTCTATTCCTGTGGAAATCTTCATGAACGTTGAATCTTCGAACTAAAGTTATTTTTTTTCTACGGTACCTTTTCATTTCCCCTTCATTTCCTCGATGACGCTTATAGTTGTGACATCGCTGATACATCCTTGGTGTCCTTCTTGTAGTATCACTGTCATCATCATCCTTCGTAGAATGCAAAAGGGGAAGTTGGAAGAAGTGGGAGAGAGTCATCGCTATATACCTTATGAAATCTAACGCCAGCGAGCCAGATAGTCATCTAACTGTGAATAAACACTGACGTGCCACTGATATAATATTGGTAAATCATCCAAGTTCACTCGTTTTCATCTTTTGAATTGGTGAGTAGCTAACATTAGCCAGCTAGCTAATGGCTATGAGGAGGGCTCCTCCCGATGCTAAACAACGTTAGCTAGGCCGAATCTGTTTTTCTTTTTAGCTCCTGGTAGCAACAGTACAACGGTCACACATGTCAGCGTTGTTTGACATTTAGACGAATGGCTCGTTTGCGGCCCATATGTTCTGCTACCTTTGTATAGTTATTTGAATGTAAGTGTTGTGTATTTGTGATTGCAGACGTCAGCGACGCACACTGCCCCTACTTAGCATTGAGCAATTAGTTGGCTAACCAGGTAGCCGTTTTTTGCTAGCTAGCGTTATGAGTTAGCTGTACACACCCAAACCTACATGTACATCAGTTGTGTTGTAACAGCCGATCTGAAGGGAGTATAGGGGAACGCTTTATGTGATGTTTAAATCCACATGAGTGGGATTACGTACATTTGAAGGTTTTGGTGACCCAAAGAGACAATTTAGCCATTCTTTAAAGGCCATATAAACACCTTCCTTTCCAGTGTTTGCTACTTTTCTCGTCTGAGACAGTCAACAACATAACAGTGGCTGTTTGTGTTTGATTTAAACCAACTGCATAGTAACTGTTCTGTTTTACTTGCTGGTGTGATTGGCAGATATCAAGCCCTATGACATATTACGCATGGGAATAGTTTGTAACATGTACCCCTTTTCTAGACTATGGATTTAGTCTACTCTACAGGCTCAAAACTTAGTTTAAACAACAACTTTGTTACAGTTAGAACTAATAGCCACACTTGTGATATACGTTGAAGCATTATTGTAAATGTATTACAAAGCCTGTTACTGGGGAAATGCAAGTGTAAAGCTGTGGGTCGGTGAAATTATGTTTTCTGTGCATGCTCTCTTCATTTATTAGAAGAGAAAGGGTAGAATGAGAGCAAATGGAAAGACTTGTTGGAAAACAGGTTAAATGAGATAAAAAAAAACAATACATGCTGTCAATACTGCTAGCGTATGTGAAACAGTGAAAGTACATTGTATTTAGAACATTAGCATCATTATGCAGGGGTGTGTAGCTGTAGCAGGTTGTCTCTCAATCTGATAACCATCTTGTAATAACAACTCATTGTGTATAGCTAGTTAATTTACAGTATTGCACTGTACTAATTACTGCCATCCACTGTCTGTCTTGTCGGTTATTTAGAGTGACTCCTCACAGTACATCTGCATCCAGAGGACGAGACCAGGGTGCATGACATGGCAAGTAGAGGAGGAGCAACACGACCCAATGGGCCAAATGCAGGCAACAAGATCTGCCAGTTCAAACTTGTGCTCTTAGGAGAGTCTGCTGTTGGAAAGTCCAGTCTTGTACTTCGCTTTGTCAAGGGCCAGTTTCATGAATTCCAAGAGAGCACAATTGGAGGTATGTACTGTAGTAGCAGAGGTAGCTTCTGTCTGTGGGCCCTCTGTTAATGAGCCGGTTAAAAGGTTAATGTTACCTTGTTTTAATTTATGGGGGGTGAATTAGAGTCAAGTAGAAAATATTTAGCTTGTAATTCAAGGGGAAAGAGCAAGCAGAGAAGGAAGATGTGAGAGTGTTTTTTGCCACTACCCTCACCCTGCACCTAGTATAAGCCACTCACTCAGTTGATCAGTCGGCCTCTGTCCACAATTTTCAAGCAAAGAGATCTGGTCACAGATTCAGGTTGTAATAGAAAATTGTGAGTGAGCAATAATTTGTATTAATATTAAGGTGATTATGGCAGTGAGGTTTGCTGTCTGCTGCAGCTATGGGGATGGCACTCCAATATAGCAGTTACAACCTGTTATTGATGGGGATCTGTTCTTTGTAAAACCATGCCACTGATTTGATCATTTGACTCTTGTAAAGAAGCTGAACCGGGCTTAAGACCGATTAACACAAATCCCTTTACATTGGCTGCTTCAACTGTTGTTTAATGTCAAATTAATTTCACAACTTCACATTGACTAATCAGACATAGCTGATTACACCAAGCGGTGCGAGAAGGGTTTACACAAATAATTTTCAAGGCACAAAACAAAACACCAGAAGTGTAATGCACAACAGAAGACAAATGTTCGCTCAAAGCACCACCTGCAAGTAAGTATATCTGCAATAGACATAACTGATGTAACATGTGTGTGCAGCGATCAGGTTGTTGCAAAAGACCACCAAAATAAGTCAGCAGAATGTCTATCTCTATTCTCATGAAATCTTCAGAACAAGCAGACCGGCAGAACCATACACCACTGTAGAAAATGGAACTTACTTGTGGACTAAGGCACAATGGACCTCAATTATGAAATTAAGTGAGAACACCATCATCAGAATAGTATGTTGATTAAGTCTAGTTGTGTGATCTTGGGCTGTTTAAGATATGTTTTGAGACTAGGCATGAGTTATAAAAATATGGAATACCGTAAGCCAATAATTTTTTTATTTATTAAAAAATAGTTTTAATCGGATGTGCCTACCGTTTAGACGGTGAAGGCATTTTTGTCGCGTTTTATCACACAAGACGGATCGTTTCTGTGTAATCATACAGTAGCCTAATAGTGGCAAAGGATCTGTTTATAACTGGTGTCGTTACTTTGTTCTCCTCCAGCTGCCTTTCTGACTCAAACGGTATGTTTGGATGACACAACAGTGAAGTTTGAGATCTGGGACACAGCTGGTCAGGAACGCTACCACAGTCTGGCCCCCATGTACTACAGAGGTGCTCAGGCAGCCATTGTGGTCTACGACATCACAAACGAGGTGAATCTGCAGCTGGCTTATTGTCTCCACCAGGCCGAAGGCATGGGGAGAGAGTATGTTATGCACTCCCTGGATGCCAACGACAAACCTCTGCCCCAAATATTCCACAACGGCCTGTTATAGCGCCACCATGAGGCCAATTTTGGCAAAACACATTTCTGTAGATTACGCATACACATTTTATTCAAACGTCACACAATTCGGTATACACTATCTCCATAGTCATGTGATCAACACGGATCTGCACCATTTCCCATATTCCATCCTGATTGGCTAAGGTTGGTTTCCAAAGCTCACATGATCGGTCTGTTTCGAACAAAATGCCACAAATCACAAACTGTGTGCAATTTCCGTGAAATTATACACGCACATTTCCACTAGGTCGAGGACGACATGCCATTTTTCTTTTCAAATCAGCCTCACGGTAGCGCTATAACGGGGCAATTTTTGCCAAACATCACACACACTCCTATCCTTCTGGTGAAGACCTGTGCCCAGAAGGGCACTTTTATAGTTTTTCATGGTTTCATTGTCTCCACCAGCCGAAGACATGGGGAGAGTATGTTTAGCCCTCCGTCCGTCTGTCTGCGTGTCCGTCCGCTCGTTACCAGCTAATCTCCGGCACTCCAGAGCGATCTGCGTGAAACGTTGCATGCACTCTCCCTAGAGGCCAAAGACAAACCTTTGACCTGCATTTTCCACATCTGCCTTTTTTAGCGTCACCAGGAGGTTGACTTTTGTATAATACATTTTTTGATATTACTCCTCCAGATTATGTCCAAAAATCCCGCAAATCGTTCCACAGTATCTCTATAGTCTTGTGCTCAAGACGGATCTGTTGGATATTTCATATTCCATCCAAATTGGCTAACATTGGCTTTCAAAGTTTGCAGTATTGGCCCATTTTGATTTTAAAGCCTCAAATCATGAACGTAGCATGCAATTTACGTGAAATCTTTCACAGACTTTCCTACTAGGCTGAGGAATATATCCCACCCTTTTCACATTGGCCTGTTATAGCCTTAGAGTATATATGAATAGAGACGGCACCCGGAGGAAACCCTGAGGCGAAAT
The DNA here is from genome assembly GCF_964188405.1 of Protomyctophum parallelum. NCBI lineage: Eukaryota > Metazoa > Chordata > Actinopteri > Myctophiformes > Myctophidae > Protomyctophum > Protomyctophum parallelum. The sequence goes on from NC_139698.1 coordinate 45,091,227, forward strand.
GGACATAGTGGCCGAATTTGGTATTGCACTTTGGACCCATATCGTGAACGTGTTGGTCCGTTGACTATCATTGCGCACGTTCATGATGACATGTGAACGCTGTTTCATACATGAACGCACGTAATGATAGTCAACGGCCAGCACGTTCACGATATGGGTCCAATCCATATCCCAGAATGCACTCTGCTCCTGAGTGAAATCGCCTCATGCGCTTTTGAGCAACTTAATGCAAGTGGATGGGAGGAGAAATCCGGTGCCGTCTCTATTCAAGTGGATTTTTGCTAAACACATTTTGGGAACAAAATGCCAAAAATCATCCTTTGCCATCAAAGATGTAAGAAGAAATGGCACCCTTTTCACATTGGCCTATTATAGCGCCACCAGGAGGCCACAATCTGACCTGGGCCCCGTGGGGCACTTTTTCTAGTTCAGTGATGCTTCCTGGTCTGAACATAATGCCTATTGCCTAATTCATATTGCATTGTATGAAGGTCTCTGTACTAAAATAGCAGCTCTACAAGCTCATAATGTGTTGCCATTTTTTTGCGATGCAACAAGTAAGTTGTCAGCTTGTTGATCAAGTAGCCTATAAATCTGGGTTAACGGGAACAAATGATTTGCCATGGATGAGCAGATACACTAAATTAAATGTCAACATCACTCTCTGCTATGAACAGTCCTCCTCAGCCACAAAACAATCAAAATGTCTTGTTTGTAGACCCAGGCTTTGGTTCAGTCAAACAGATTACGATTATGTGGATATGATTGTGTCTGGTCCATTTTGTGTGTGTAAAGGCAACAAAGAATTCTGAACATCATTTTTTCTTTGTTTTGAGAATGATGATAATGTCCACATCCAATCTGTTGTAGGCCAGGCGTACTCAAAGGACAATTGAACAAATCCAAATATAAATACCTACTGCATTCCTTCCAACTAGCAAAACATCATGTGAACTAAACATGGGACAGTATGGTCCCTGTTGGTCCAAATATTAAATCATCAGGCTGAGGACTTGATCCAAATGTGCTGAAGATATATTTTCCATTTGACCTATCTATCTGTAATGTTTTAGTAACTCTCCACTCACTAGCATTTTAAAGGTTCATTTTGCATAATTGTACAATGAGCTATTACCAAATATGCATTGTTTGCCCTTAACAGTGGCTGCCCTACATCTTCTAAGCCATCAGTTAATGCATAATGGCCACAAAACTGCCTTCTATGTACAGTAGTATACCGGTAATACAAAAGTGTTATCTGAAACTAATTTGTTCAGCACATCAGTTAATTTAACTTTGTAACGTAGAAACATAAAAACAATAGCACACACCTACACACACATATAAGTAATCATTTGGAGTTCACTGGACTTAACACTTTATAAATTTAGGCATTTAACAGACACTATTATCCAGATCAAAGTCGATTGTATAAATTCTAGTAAAACGGGGTCAACACAAGTGCTACAAAGTAACAAGGATACCAAATCAAACCTAGCAACTGTCTAAACGTCATGTTTAAAATCTAAATCTATTTTAGCTATCTATGTAAATTATTACATATCAAAAATATGCAACAAGAAGTGATGCAAAGAGTGCTATTGGGTGAGGTACAGTAGAGTCTAAAGAGGTGAGCTTTCAGACTGCAGTGGAAAATGGGCTCTGCTCAACTAACCTGTATTAAGATTTAATAAAATTATGCAAAATGAAGGGATGAACTAATCGGTAATCGCGTTGATTCTTTCCCTTTTATGAGAAACTCAAAAAGCAGTGATTTATTATGACTGTCTTTGAAGATCTCCTCATGCAGACATAATGTTTTCTTGTGAAAGCTGCGCAAAGTTAAAAGTTCTCACTTGACATACAGAAGAGGTGTCTTTCATTTTAATATAACTTACTTTTTCCAAGTGGCATATTTCATGAGCATCATCTTCTCAGTTGTATAACAATATATCCTGGACCTAGTTTAGCTAAAGCCAGGCCTGGGTGTTACAAACTTACATGATGGATCCTCATCATTCCTCCACATGGGCCTCGTTGTTATATTACTCAATCAGTTCTTCCTCTTCTCTCCCTTTTCTGTTTGCCAGGAGTCATTTGTGCGAGCAAAGAACTGGGTTAAAGAGCTTCAGAGACAAGCCAGTCCAAATATTGTAATAGCACTGGCTGGGAACAAGGCCGACCTTGCAAACAAACGGGCGTTGGACTTTCAGGTTTGTACCCTTGAATGCTTATTAATAAATCATGATGTGATTGTGAATGCAAAGAAGTAAGAAAACTTTCATCTTTAATGGAGCTGTGTTCACTAAATCCTAAAACCACAGGCAAAACCATCAAACTGTCAATTATAATCTTCATATTGACCATTTCTCTGTCATTATAATTTCAGATTTGGTAGTTTCATGGTATCTGTTTGACTTTTAACAGGATGCACAGTCATACGCAGATGATAACAGCTTGCTTTTTATGGAAACGTCAGCAAAGACATCTATGAACGTCAATGAGATATTCATGGCTATTGGTAAGTGTTCTTGCGTCATTGGTGAAAAAGGGATTGATGTTTGAAATGGTTGTGACAGGTTCCTCAAAAAAACAATAATTATTGGCAGCAATTGCCTGAAGGTTAGAAAAGCAGGCTTCTTATCGGAGCAGCAAGTCTCCTGAAATGCTTTAAAAACCTGGTGGGTGACTGGTGAATGAGTAATCCATCCACACCATTACAACTGAAAGTACATATTGTATGCCACTCTGAGAAATATAGAAAGCAATTGGAGACACTTGCTACAGCACAAATCTTTATCATGAAAATGTTACTTTGTTTTTATTAGCTCTCCAGTTTGCTTGCAACACCACAAATATTCTCTTGCCTGCCTTTCACATACAAGGAAATTACATTTAAATGATTTGACAGATTGCATATTGTGTGGCATATGTCTGCAGTGTTGATGTATCTCTCTTAAATGTGTTTTTGTATTCCACGTGCTGCACGTTTCTTCAGCAAAGAAGCTACCCAAGAATGAGCCTCAAGCTGCTGGCGCCAACAGCGGGCGGAATCGGGGCGTGGACCTGACGGAGACAGCCCAGCCCGCCAGCCGCCCCTGCTGCAGTAACTAACCCCAACCTTCCTTCACAACCCCCTCCTCCACCTCTCCCCTGCCAACTGAATAACACCTGGATATGGGGCTCCTCCTGATCCTTGACATCAGACCTGACCTTCCACCTCACTCCCCTGGAATAGCTAAAGACTCTGTATAGCTGCGTTTCTAATACTTTTGTTGATGTTTTTTTTTTTTTTTTTTTTACTTTACTTTATTTTGTTTTTAAACAAAAAAAAAAGAAAAAGAAGTTATATCAGTATATTGGATGCATGTATCACTACAAGGCCTAAAAACTCATTTTTATCTATTCATTTGGAAGACTAACCCCTTATGAAAGAGATGAGCGAGCAAGTGACAGGCAAGTATGCGATTATGGAAGTTGTGTCTGTGTCTGTGTGTGTGTGTGTGACTGTGTGTGTGTGTGTGTCGGTCTGTGAGTGGGTTTTCAAGGGTGGTTTGAGAAGGCCTAGCTTCACTTTATCAGTTCACAGTGTCATGTGGACTGGTTGTAAATCCTGTTGCCTCTGATACATTTTGTGTGTGGAATGAGTTTTCCATCCAACCAAAAGAAACCAAATTATTCCCATTGTGAGATGCTCTTATTGTTGGCAAAACTAGAATTCCACCTTCCTTGCATCAGATGCATGGAGGGCCTCAGCCAGGGTTCCTATGCTGTTTATACTTAGAAGTATGGAAATAATAATGTCTGCTCTTCAAATGTAGAGTAAAGGCAGAGAAATTCTGTACGTTAAAGGGAATATGGCCCAGTCATATTGCCAAGACGTTGTCACATGTTGACCATTGAGAAAAATCTTAAAGTAAAGTCAAGAAATCTAGGTCTGGAAAGAATATGGCAGTTTAAAAATGGAAACTGTATAGGAGCCCTGTTCAGCTACAGAGCAGTTTGGCAGGAACACCAAGCGCCATTATGCCACAGGCACAACGGGAAGCTGGTTTAACAAGTTTTCATTTGTTATTGGACTACTGCTTCATGACTGCATCATCAAGGCTATGATTGGCTTCATGTGGCACAGAAGTCCCATGTTAGTTTACAGCACTGTTAAACTGGGTAATGAATTGATTTATGATGATCAAAAGAAAACTTAAGACTGTTGGAACATTAAAACATCCTGCTTTGTGAATTGTCTTGCAAAGACTTAAATATATGGGTAGTCCTGTTAATTATTTTTCTTGGTTAACCCACACTGTTACTGTTAAGGTCAGCAATCAGCTTGTGCCAGATTCTTATTTCCTTCAGCGGTTTGTTTTGAGTGGAATACCAACAATACACTGAGAAAATCTCACTAGTATCCATTGTCACAAGTCTGAAGAATATACTCTAATGTTGTTATAGGGTGCAATGTTGCAATGTTGTCTTCTTCCTCTTCTACTACAGCTTGCAGAGCATAAGCTCACCAGGAAAAGTATCTAGAGATTCTGAACAATTGTACAGTTCGATATAGGTCTCCTTTTTTCTTTTTTCTATTCATTCTGGAACTTGTCACAAACTGGTCAAATGTTAATCAGTGGTGGTCTTTTTAGATATATGTAGTATTATTAACAGAATCTTCCCTGGTGTCTTGTTACTTTTCTCAAAGATGGTCCATTCGTGTTCGAGAGGACCTTTTATTGCATTGCACAATTGTTGATTCATGTTTTAATTAATGACTGCCCTTGAATTTTATATGATGGACTGTGTTGAACTTGCTAACCTTCAGCTATGAGCAGGTAGCAGAATTAACTTAACTGGCAGTCTCTTACAGTTCAATGAATTTTAATGATGTAAAACAGCATTACTAGTGATGGGCTGATCAGTTTGAGTGTCTGGATACAAGTTAATAAATCCAATAAATTAGGTCTGTTGTATGTCTTTTCTTGCTCTAATCAATTAATGAAAAATACAATCGGTAGATGACACGTTTCCATTGGATAAGAAAAAACACCTGTCTGAACTCTGAAGTGAGTGGTGGTGCACTGCTTGTACTGTACGTATGTTAGGCTCTGCAACAGTGACACTTGGTGGTGACAACGTTACTTCCGTGCTCAGATCCAGAGACACATTGCTGGACAATGGCCAATAAAAAAAGACTACCAAATTTCCCACATTAAACAAAAGAAGTTTGTTTTGCCAACCACCCTGCTATTCAGCTAGTATGATGCATTCTGGAACCAATAACTGGAAGGATGAATCACAGCGGAGCTGGATGTACTGTGTGTACAGGACAGCATATGATCATCAATCATACCTACACCTATCGGTGTAGGTATGATTTTGAGCAAGGCTACAGAGTACAGATATAGCCTCAGTGGTTTCCAAACATTTTGGATCAGGGCCCACTTGAAAACCTTGAAAATGTTGTGACCCACACATCTGAATCTGACCACCACCTTATTTGTGCATGGGCTGTGTGCATTTTCAGACCATGATTTACTGTATTTATCAATCAATCGATTGTGGAATGGAACTAATGGTATGCACTTTATGGTATGTACAGTGGTTCCCAAACTTGCAATATCATCACAGCCCACCAGTGGGAGGAATCACTGCTCTAGACGCTCTAGTCTACACTAGTCACTGTCAGTGACTACTGACTAGTGACTCATGCAACCGGGATCAGTGAGTCCGACTCACTGATCCCTGTTGCATGAGTCGACATGTAGCAAGAATATTTCAGAACATTCATTCATTCCTGAATGAGGGATCTACAGAAATATCTTAAGACAAAGGAATTTATCATGAATGAATAATCTGAGCATTAAATAAATGACACTCTTCAACTTGGAAATGCTGTACCATAGTAGTTATGTCAAGCTGTTTTTCAGTTTTTTTCTTTTTTGTGTATGTTTTTTGTTTCTTTCTTCTGTTTTTTGTTTTCATTGATTCATATGTTTTACTTGTGTTCGTTCATTCTTATTATTTGGTGTAAAAAAAAAAGAAAACTTTTGAATAAAAAAAAATGACACTCTTGCCTGGACAAGAAGGTGTCCTCAATTGCAGTACTATGCTATTGAAGTCCATTCCTGTTTGCTTCATTTTGTTGCAGACCTTCCCACAGAATTGTTTCCCTCATTTCCCTATAGCAACAAAAGCACTTTTGTGGCCACTTTTATTACTGCCTCCCACCATAGCCATAAATTATAGAGACACTGTATAATAATATAATACAGTATATTGATTATATTATACAGTATATATCACATACCCTGCCTTTATTTGAACTGGGTAAGTAAAATAACAGGGTGATAAACTTGTGCTGACTACCTGGTCAGCTGCCATATCAGGGTCTAACCAGAAACCTTCCGCTTCCCAAGCAACACCTCCTGAGCCACTGCAACCCCTGTGACTCCTATGTCCAACATGGATGAAACTCTGGTAGGCCTACTGGAGTTCAAGTTTTGTTATTAATAATTCATTATTTTTACATAATTCCTGTGTATTTTTGACAAGCATCAACAGCAGTAGTTAGGTTAAGTGAATTGTATCTCATTGAATTACTAAAAAAAAAATCACTGGTTTTGAATGTGGCTTTTACCTACAGTATGTTAGTTACCTAGTGTGTCCTTACTCGTTTAGCCATAGGGAGGCAGTAGCACACTACTGGATACCATCTGATATATTCATTTAACAGAGTACAGACCAAGACTTCTTTATTATAGCACAACATATATTGGAGGGGATCACTTCTTTGATTGTGACATTTTATTTGAGTAATTTCACTGGAAACCCCACTATCACCATTTCCATTGTGTATATAATTGTAGGCCTAATGCACATGGATAGATCGATGATTAGACTTAGACTGTGACAATAATGCTTTATGTATGGTATCAGTTCTGTCTCTGATCCCAAATATCTACTTTTGAGTTCATACCATTTTCTTCAAATTATCATAGGCCTGCCCTACACCAATTAAATGTATTGTACGCACCAAAGGTTTTCAAACACAGTTTTTGTCTTTTTTGCTATGGTACAGTATGTCTATTGGCATCAAATTGGAAGGCCAGCTGCTTTATACTGTACGTAGCCTAATTCGATTAGGGACCACAAATAAATGCCACCTTTACTGTCAATAAATATCAATATCACTGGAGAGTTTAAATGGGCCATTGTCCCTCAGTATTCCTTCCTGGTTGTGTTTAAAAACACAAGGTGAGACCTCCTGAAAGTCATTTCTGATGCCTGTTGTGATCTCCATAGCCAGTGTCACCTGTCTCACCTGTCAACAGCAACCCTGGGATGTCGCTGCCATGACAGTCTCATTACGGTGATAACTCTACCGGCTGAATATATTATGGTTATTTTCCTCATGGTGCTATGATGGTTGCAGCATTCCAGTGAAGTCTGAGGGACATCATGCTATAAATTGGTATTAGCTGTGGACTAGACATTATGAGCTGAAGTTACTCTCAATATTGACGAATATAATTGATTCAATATTGTCAAATTATTTAATGAAATTCCCCTTAATATCGGCATACAACAAAGAAAATGTTGTTATTAGAAGGCTATAGTTGTAGCTTGTCATTCACTGAATAAAATGACCAGAGGTTTTATCAGACTTAAGTGGTGATTAATGATCTCTCTGCACTAACATTTATCTCTGCCAGGAAATCATGCTTTAGGCCCTGTGTGTGTGTGTGTGTGTGTGTGTGTGTGTGTGTGTGTGTGTGTGTGTGTGTGTGTGTGTGTGTGTGTGTGTGTGTGTGTGTGTGTGTGTGTGTGTGTGTGTGTGTGTGTGTGTGTGTGTGTGTGTGTGTGTGTGTGTGTGTGTGTGTGTGTGTGTGTGTGTGAGAGTGTCCTGAGCATGACATTAAACTGCTCCGTTGTAACTACCATCGTTAATGTAGTGGGTGCAGATTTAAGATGCATTTGCAACCTCTGTGGACTGTGTGCTTCAGCAAGCTTGCATACAACAATTACAATTTACAATTTAGGCATTTAGCAGACGCTCTTAATCCAGAGCGACTTACATTTAAGCAAGAACAAAAGCATGGGAATACATCACATAAAAGCATTTATCATGAAACATGCGTAAGCTAAGAAAGTAACAGTGGAATATCTATATAATTAAACTATACATACACTATACATATAAACTATACATATTTACTACTATGCTATACATAGATGTACTATGGCGTGCTATGACTATATACAATACAATTATAGTGCTGTCTACATAACATGCTATAAGTCTGTGTCAAATGCTATCTAAGTCAACAGAAATGCTATCTAAGGGGTTAGGGTAAGTGCAACAAGGCACTGCTCACCGATGGGAGTATACAAACTGCTGCTTGGTGGACCTTCCCATGAGCAGGGAAGAGAGGTGTTAGACCTGGCCTTCTAGCGGTGTCGGAACAACAGTGGGTGGATTTTGGGCCCATGGGATTAGCCACGCTACCGGGAACGATATGACACCGGGTGGCAATGCAGGAGTGGACTGGGAAATTGTTTCCTCTGGTGGTCCAGCCTGAGACTGGTTGTTGGTGACCGGTGTAGGATGCATTGCATGCCTACACACTACTTGTGCCCATGGAATGCTGGGTGACATGACATTCTTATTGTATCGTGACATATTCCTTGATTTTGTGGATGTAACTTTGCTGCACCTGAACTATTTATGTCCTTATGTATGCAATTTCCTCTGTATGGACATAAATAAATTGTTAAAATGTGTGTGTGTGTGTGTGTGTGTGTGTGTGTGTGTGTGTGTGTGTGTGTGTGTGTGTGTGTGCGTGCGTGCGTGCGTGCGTGCGTGCGTGCGTGCGTGCGTGTGCCTGTGTCTGTCTGCCTGCCTATATTCTGTCTGTCCACTGCTAATCTCACATACCACTAGGCCGATCAGAATCATATTTCTTCTACATGCTGCTAGTAGGCCAAATAACTACATAATCACATATTTTCAATGACAACTAATTAAATTATAACCATGGAGCAAACATCCCTCCAGTCTTTGGAATAAGCATTCCACTGCTACCAAGCCTGGAAGCCAATTACAACGCTCCTGTCTCTCCAGATTATTGGGATGCCAGAAATAGACAAATGCAAACTTGCAGGTTTTCCAGTGCAAGCCAATGTTAGAATACGCATACATTTACATACAGCATGTATGTAAATGTTCACATTCAACTCAGTCTGTCTGACTCAGTCTTCAACAGCCCCATTTAGAGTGTCTGTAGAGTGCCAACAACTGGCCAAGCAGAGAGGAAGATGGAAAGAGGTTGACAATGAATGTGTATGAGAGAGAGGGAGTAAGACAGTAGACAGTGTACTGTACAACTGGTGCTACACCTTCATGGCTGTACAGTGCAGAGATTTAACTGCATACAGTAGGCCTAGACACCACTATTTTACTGTATTACAACATGCCTCATTACATTGTGCTTCCTGGCAGCATTGCGCTATACTGAGCACAGCTCTTCTTTTTTTTACCTTTTAACCAAGAAAGGTCTGAAATTACTTCAGAAAACAATTTTACACAAAACATCCATTAAAACCACTGAAATATAATTTCACTGAAATGATGTTGATATAAGCTTTAACCATGAGCATACATCCTACAAGATGAAATTGCATGCCAAGTTTTGAATTTTTTCACAGGGCTGAGAGAAGGTTATATGAGGACACTGCGACCTTCTAGCCAGCAGCACCTAGCCTAATGCCTGTTGATCTTTATTTCACTACATCCAGCTCACACTTTCTCCATATGTTTCAGATTAAAGTAATTAAAGTCTTCAACTGCCACTCAGATTTGATTCACTTGAGGTAAAATTGAGAAAGTACAGGCATTCGTACCGTCCTGTAGGGCGTAGGCTGATATATTGTTCCGTCACTGATATGGAACGATTGCCTTTTACAAGTTCCCTGTCCATATAATTTATTGCAGCCTTCAGATGTGTTCACACTTGAGTGCTCAGAGCCGCCTGGTCAGACACGCTCTTTCATGTGTTTATAGCTCTGGCTTATTCATCAGGGTCAAAGTGTCCGACTCGCTTGAGTGACATCTGCTTGAGGCGATAATTAATGGCTCCATATTATTGATGTGGTCATCATCTGGTCAAGGAGATCATAGGACGATTAGGTCAATTGTGTTCACATGCAAATGAGGGTCATCAAACAACCTCTGCAGAAGGATACTAACACTGTCTAAAGTGTCCACAGAAACTGACTCACAAGTCACCATCAGCATTATATGTTCTGTGGTATATGGTACTTCATGTTGAAGTTCACACGAGTGAGCTGTGATACTACTTCAAAAGTAGTATCACAAACTGTTCACTATTGTGATGAAAAGATCAGCTAAAAGTGTTGCAAAGTACACTATCCATTATATATTTATTGGAGGGGGAGCTGGGATGCTGGCGGAGTCAGTAAAGGGTAGGAGAATTTAAGAGGGTTTTAAGAGGGTTTTTGGGGGACAATGTTAGTCAACTGTTATCCTCTGTATTTCCAGAGCATCCAGGTTTTTTCCTGGGTTAACCACATCCACAACCACTATGGCTGTGGGTATAGTCATGGAAGCCTAATTGAGCATATTGACTGGGTATGTTTTGGTATTTTGTTGTATTCTTGTCATTTTGCTATATTTAGTATAATGTAATGAATGAGGGGTAACCAGATGTATTATGTGATCTATTGTAGGAGGAAAACTAACCTATACATATGATATAACCTAACCTACAACCTTTCACTGTTTTTCCACGTACCTTGCCATGTTGTATTTGAGACTGGGTTTGTTGGGCCATGTGCCATAGTGGTGTTGAGGATATATCAGAATCTGAATCAGAATTAACTTTATTTTCACATACCATTTTTGTGAGCCGTTGGGTTTCTCTTAGCTTATTTACAGGTTGTATAGCCGTACAACCAAAGGGGTATCTTTCCCCCCAAAAGAAATGTACACATATAGGACATGTACAGATAGGTATTAATATGTGGGTATATTACTTTATTTATATGCAATCATCTGTTGTGATTGAAATGTTCACACTGTCCTGGATATTAACATTGTTTTGTAAGATAGTTACCATGCAGTGATGTAGCACACACAATGAAAGCTTTCACTGTCTCATCAGAGACAAGGTCACAAATCAATGTTATGAACCTGTAAAGACATAGAAAGTGTGCGCGCGTGCGTGCGTGTGTGCACATGTGTACTCGGAAAATTCTGGTGCATGAGTTACAAAGCTGCTAAAAGACCAGTCACAACATTTTAAACCATTAACATGTTAACATATAACATTTATATTGGGACGGAATTTATAATAGTTCAGAATTAATACATTAAACAGACCAGACCATAATAACAGATATGGTATGTTAGTGGACTAGAACTTTTGATTGCATCCTTAAATGTAGTAGTGAGAGATCCAAGTGGGTGAATGGGTGGGTGGTGCATGTGGCTGTGTCACTTCTGCTCTAAAATTATGGCCTTCTGGCTGCATGGGTTGGTAAGAGTTTGAATAAATCACAGTTGTTTTGAACAGAACTGCTGAGCTACAGTAAATAATGACCTACCCAGAGCAAATATGCCTACCCACAGTAGCAAATTTGAACTTGGAAGCACTCTGCTATACATGAAAGGCAGTGAAAATGTAAAACCCTGGACTGTTTAGTGTCCTTTTAAAAAAATACACACAAAACTATGTTTCAAAAGACACTCTGCCCCAGGGCAGGGTTGAGGCGAGGGTGTGATTACCTCATTGTAAACTTCATGTCTGAGTGGAGTAAAGATGTCAAATCCTTATGGTCTGGAATGTTAATTTAGACATGTATCATAAAGCTGAATCAAAGCCTGTATGTACATGGACATGGACATGCAAGCTAGTTGCCTGGAGTTGCCCTCTGTTGTCTCAAGGGAATTCTTGCCTCATGCAGTTTATGTTCACTCTGTTAAAACATCCTGCCTGTGTGAATTAACCTTTAGGGTTGGTTTTTCTTCTTCTTCCAACTGGCCTTAAGACAGGAAGGGAACAACAGCTGAAAATAACTAAGCGATGAACTTTTGACCAGTTTTGATGACAGAAGGCCCACTGTTATTAAACTTTAATGAACAACAGGGAGGAGAGCAGTTAATAGGCTACATGCGGCTCTACTTTATTACACACTAGTCCTTTTTTAGTTTTCAATGATTCAATAATGAATAATAATTCAGGATCACAACAAAGGAAGGATGTCCGCACAATAACAGTTTACATAAACAAATCATTTATTAAATATAACCAAAATCCAAACAAAACCAACGTGAGGAGGGGTCCCAGGGGGCTGCTAGAACAGGGTGTTTCGCCCAGGGTGGTGACTGCACCACACAGTGTTGTGTTTCTGATGCTTATTCCAGAGAATTCAGGCCAGTCTTGACTCTTTTTTTAGATTAACCTAAACTACAGGAGACTTCATGCCTACTGTAAGCTAAATGACTTAAGAGAAGATTTTATTTTATTTATGTGATCATCGATTTTACGAAGATACACCAAAAAGGAATTTCATATCAATATTCAAGTACTATGTGGAATTAAAAAATAGATTATTTCAGACTAGAGTCACACCCAATCATTATGCAACTCAGACGACGCTGAGTCGACAGCGTGGCCAGAGATGGGAAAAAAAATACAAATACTGAGTCAAAACATTTATCACAATACAAATACAAAATTCGTATATACTATTTTGTTATTTTTGTATTTTGAAAATAAATGAAAATTAATTTTATTTTTTATGGAGGGACAGTAGGCTGACAGGAAATGGGGAGAGAGATGGGGGGGCTGGGACATGCAGTAAAGGCTGGCGGGATCGGGAGTCGAGCCCGCAGCACACTGCCAGACTGGGTTGCCAGCCCCATGTCAGGCCCCATGTCAGAATTTCTTATTCTTATTCTTATTGTCTATTTTTCTATGTTAATGTTCACATTTGAATTCATATTGATCAAGGTGTGCGCCTGTCACAATGTTTTCATATTGCGTGCATGCACATGATGTGCACATGCACCCCCCACTTAAAATAGCACTACATCAGCCTGTCAAGGGGAGAAAGAGATAGCCATCTTGAAATCGCCCTACTTATAAAGGCTCCAAGAAGGTAGCCTCTCTCATGTGGTCAGACAAATCCTACACCAATTCCAGCAATCGAGGATCTGAATCACAAGTCAGCATGTCTGGGGTTAGCCAGTGAAATAAAGCTTCTGATTGGCTGAGAGCTGGTTGGTCTCGAGGTCTGTAACTTGTCAATGTCTGTTCAAGCAATTATTTATTTTAATATTTAATGTTTTGTCTTTGGGCTGTCCATAACCACTTTTTGAGGGCCCCTCCTATACATAGCTTTTCATCACAACACGTCAATGCGGCTGCCATTGACAATGAAAGGAGAATTTAGGTCATACGTGTCTGAACAAATCAGCTTTTTGTGTCAACACAAACATTAAATGCCATTGACAATGAAAAGAACAATGTGTCAGCTTTTTGTGAAATGTTTTCTTTTGGTTATGAATTCATTCAAAGACATTCTCCAGCATGCAGTGCAGTGAGCTTACCTGGCTCAAACGTGCCACAATTTGTTGATTCCAGCTTTATTAGTGTTTTTGCTAGATTGTTTTATGGTCCTCATATTAATTGGCTTCAAATAGAATAAAACTATTCTATTTGAAATAGAATAGTATAAAACTATTCTATTTGAAGCCAATTAATGAGGACCATAAAACAATTAAGCTGATAAATATTACATTTTCCTTACTAAAGGAGAAGGGGGCTCAAGATTGATAACCCCAGAAGTATTCAAGAGTGATGTTTACTTTCATAGTAGCAAACATTTTGTCTGCCTTATTTCTAAGCTGGTGGGTATCTTAGAATTGAACTCATCAACTGTTCATTGTGCTATTGTCTGAAACGTAGCTACCACTGTATTAAAAGCTACGGTTTGCTCGATTTCAGCTCCAGTCCTGACCCAACAATCAATGCTAGTCATCAACTAGCCAATAACTGTGAACCGCCCCACCATGCCTGGGCTGAAGTCAGGTGTATACTCAGCTCTAATCTATCTACATTCCAACGCTTTCTTTTCTAACATTCAGCTTCAGGCTGTGTTAAATTCATTTCGCCCTCTGACAGAACTAGAGTAAGTCGATGACATTCTGCCGATAGCTCTGTGGAACAGCAAACAGAGGAACTCTGCATCCCACTTACAGATGTTTGCGATTATTATTCGAGGGGAGGGGGTAAATGGGAGCAAGATGGTGGCAACGCCAGGGATCCCCCTCACTGAGCTGCTACCCTGGTCATCACATCGGCTGCTGCATTCGTTTTGGTGAGGGAGCAGGGCTCTGGAAATAAGCTGGATGGACAGCCAAGTTAAGGGAGTGCACTGGGAGCTTTTTGGGAGACGATATATACTCCTGTTGATAGATGGATAAGCTTATGGGTTCATGGAAAAGTTCACAGACTGAACAACTGGGTTTAATGTGTCTGATAATGACTTATGGTATTGTGTTGAACTGGATTCTTCTGAGACACATACAGGATCTGCATTTGTCAAATGTTATTTCCAGTGGAGGTGAGATAGCAGGTTTTAAACACTGTTTGTGCACCTTTGCATGTGTGTGTGCAAACTGTGCATGTGTATACAATGTGCTGTTAACCAAACTGAAGGTTTGTTAATACCCTCTAACTGCTCACCCATTTTGCCCTATAGCTCTTGAACCGTAGGCCAGACAATCCTAATTATATTTCCGTTGGATTCCTTGGATAATTACACAACTCCCCAAATAACCTACGTCCAATTCCATCAAGTGAGAATGCAAAAAGAGGTCCAAGGAACTCTGCTGCAGTCAAGCTCAAAAGCCTTTATTTAATGCAGACCTATGCGTTTCAGCTATATACAAGCCTTCGTCAGGGTCCCATAGTTATGACAGTACAACATGACGTCATTATAGCGACCACATGTAAAACATCATGATTGAAAACAATCTCAATCTCTCCCAAGTGTTTTCATTCATGATGCTTTAGCTGTGGTCGCTATATAATGACGTCATGTTGTGCTGTCATAACTATGGGAGTCGGGCCCTGACGAAGGCTTGTATAGCCAAAACGCGTAGGTCTGTCTTTATAATGCTCTTTGCCATGCCACTTAAAATAAAGGCTTTTGTACTTTTGTACCAACGAGCACCTGTTTACAGTTCACAACCGCACGGACCACGGCAGCGCTTCTCTTCTTTCTATTCAACGATTCCATCTGACCTGTTTTCCTTTTTCTTTGCTGCCCCACAATAAGCTACCTGGCCTGGTGGAGACCGAGTATACACGTTGAGTGCTCTTCCAATCCATAGATATGCTGTATAATTTCCTAGATACATTTTCCCATAGCATTTTATATGGATGTCTACCACAGATATCTACCTCTAAAGTTGGTACAATTGCCATTGATCTACACGGAATAACCAATAATTAACAAAGTAGGACTCTTTTATTTGAAAGTTTTCACCTTATACACATTGACAGGTAATATACACAAGCCTTAGTGGTCCCTCTGACCCAAGACAGTCAGTGATAATGTGTGCTAGATATCTACTAGGATGGCTTATGATGGATGGCAAGCTTACAATCACTTCTGTTCTGTACACACACACACACACACACACACACACACACACACACACACACACACACACACACACACACACACACACACACACACACACACACACACACACACACACACACACACACACACACACACACACACAAACACACAATTACTGCATGAATGGACAAATACAAACACATTATGCAAGAGATAACACGACACAAACTCTTACCATCTAACACAGTCTACAGAGTCTAGCCATCTAGTGTAGACATCAACTGAGGAGAGGCTTAAACCGAATGTATGCTTCCGTCACGAAGTATCATGTGACGTGTTGCTTGGCAAAAATAACATAATTTCATCTAAAATGTGTTATTTTTGACACTGTCAAGGTAGCATAAATTAGGCTTTAAAGTGCATTCAGCAAAGGACTTGTTTTCTAATCATAAACAGCATGTTAAACTATGAGTGATGGTAACCTCCACTAAAGCAATGATGTTAGTACCACACTGTGAATCTTTACAAATAGTACATAGTACAGTACATCCCTACCACATTTAGCTAGAGCTGAAATTGTGCCTTGCATTGCACACGGATTGACACTGCATAGTTCATCAAGGGTTTGTGTACATTATTGCGGTAAAATACAGGTCCAGGTTCAGGGTTTCAGTAGAGTCCATGGGCACGAGAATAGCACACAAAATGACTCGACTATGTGCGCATTGAAGGGTAGTTCTTAATAGGCTATAGCAAATCAGAAATATATTAGAGAAATAAATTCAATTCAAAGTCCTCTGGACTGCAGTCATGTTTAGCTTCAAATGGTGGACTGACACTGTGGATCTTGAGAGATCTTCCAAGCAGGGCCAATAGTTACAATCAGTAGCATCCCCAAAATGCTTTTGTTTCACTCATCACTGAGGATGAAGGTAGCCCACATATACAGAAGGTACATGGATTCTAACAAGCGTCCTCAGCCTTCCCCCCGGGGGGTTAAGTTTGTGGTTGGTTCTTGATGGAAGGGGTCTGCATAGCACCATATCAGATGGGTCAATAGGGGGCGAACAGAATCTGTGGATGGGAGGTCCTGATGGGCCCAGGGGCCGGGCGAAGTAGTGCTTGGAGGCTCTGTGCTTGGAAGAGGGTAGTGGTTGTTGGGCCGTGGTTGGTAGTGTGTGTGGCGCGGAGGGAGAAACCGTTGCCTATGGCTGCGGCAAGTGTTGCTGCCAAGTGTGCAGGCAAGATCTGTGAAGTCAGAGGCTGGCAAATGTCCTTTCCAATGGTCAACTTTGCCTGCTGGAGAAAGTAGAAACAAAACGAATCACTCCCATCCTCAAATGACTCAGTGTAATAGTCAAATAAGCAAACTGGCTTTTAAAACATAACCTCAGGACACTAATGATAAAGTCCAGCGGTGTGAAACTAATCCAGTTTGAAGCATAACTTAAATAAATATGTGGAAAACAAGTGGAACAGAAAGAAACCATCTCAGCAAACAGTAAACAAAAATCTACAAAGGTCACAAAAGTTATCTGACTTAATTTTTTGTATCAGTAATGGAAAAGTTCGGGTTTCACAGCACCGCAATAGCATCAATTATCATGGACTATCAATCACTGACTGAGGCATTTTTACCCTATGGGAAGCATTCTTTACTCTCTGCTCATCGAAGATCCTCGTCTTCGTTAACTTAGTCGATGATGGGTTTCAGAGAAGTCATTTCCCCCATACTGTTAAGCCCTGCATTTTGTCTCAGCCAACAGTGGGTGTGATGGATGCCATTTCAAGGAAGCTAAGATGGAAAGTCAGGCACAGCCTGACTTTGCTTCTCCACATCAGCCACAATGCTCCTCTATCCATTACTCTAGGCTTGGATCAAAAGGTTTTAGTTTTTTTGCATTTATTTTAATCTGCTTGAAGTAGCACCAAATGGGCAAGGTTACTTCTCGTCAATTTCAGTAAGAGCACATGCTTATAATAGCTAAACTGTTATTGTTTTATTATTCGAATATTCTGGGGGGAACATTAAGCTCACAACATGTCGCAACGTGACGTGTTGCTGGTTATTATTGGTGAATGTTGGGTTCAACACGGCACCCAACATTTGAGTTGCAGAGGTGTGCTGTTTTGCAAGGTCTAATAGCACACCAGACGCAGCAGTGACTGCACCTTGGTTGTTAGTGTTAGAATGACCTATTTTTCTCAAGTGACACACCACCACAGCTGAGATGTAGTGAACAGCATATGAACAGCGGTTCCGAACAGTTGAAAATCACTTGAAAATCTTGACAGCGTTCGTGGCCCATCAGACGACTTATCGGCTGCCGTGTTTAGTGGTCAGGTGGGCCATGTGCATTTTAATGATCAGTCAATCAATTGTGTTCTAAATCAATGGAACCAATGTAGTACACTTTATAGCTATTTCATGGTATTACTATGAAAACAACATTTTCTAGATTTTAAATGTATGTTTTAAATATTATTAATGTTATATTATCATTCAAATCTTACTGTGTTTTGACAATTATTTGGAGGCCCACGTGTAAAACCCTCTCGGCTCACTAGTGGGCCGCAGCCCACAGGTTGGGAATCTGCTCTAGTGCAGATGAATGGAAGGACACAATGGTAAAGATGGACTGGAAATGTGCATCAAAATAAGTCTCAATGTTCAACTCATTTTCAGAATTTGTTTGAACATTCCTTCAGTATCAGATGTGAGCAAACTAATACAAATTCAAACTCAATTAAAAGCGATGGTGTATTTAGAATAATCTTCTGCGGCTGACATTCTGCTGGGTAAACCTCCATTCATGGTTGGTGCCCTTTACAGATTAATCAAACAAAAATAATGAAAATTGAAATAGTATTTGACCCAAGTCTGCATACCACCAGAGTGAGCCTAGAGTGCTGGGCTCAGACTTTCTTTTTTATTGTACCTGTAAATGTACCAGACTGTAAATCTAGACAAATTAAAGTAAACATAATGGCAGCATATATTTGTATTCCAAAAATAATAATGATAATTTATCAGGGCTTAAATTAAAATGATAACTCCTTCTATTACCAATTATTTTGTCAGTGTAGTGTGTTTAGACAAATAGGTATTAATCTTGAGCTGATATGTATCTATCAAAATTAAATTTTTCGTGGATGTTGTGTCTGGAACTCACCGGTTGTTTGCTCAGACCTTTCTGTGGCTTGCTGTAGGGACTGTATTTGGGTTTGGCTGGTTTACCTGCAGCTCTGTCTTTATGACGTCTGCTGCTGATGTGCTGAAAATTAAACAATAACAAGCTGCATCAAACACCAAATCATCTTAATTAGAGACACTCGGTTGTAACCATACGGTATATTGACAAATAATGCAGTAGGTATACAACATTCAAGTTGATGTGCACTGTCAGAGCGAGTGCAATTATATGTGTGTTACTGTATGCATGCGCGACTGCACACACACACGCACGCACGCACGCACTGTGGTGTCTCGCTGAGGGACCGCGTGCCACCTGACCACCTCCCTGGAGAGAGAGAGAGCAGGGGAGGCGGAGTTGAGCACAACAGGCTGGGCTGCATCATAGGAGGCAGGTACTATCACCATTACCTGCTGGAGGGCTTCAGATGAGCAACACCTGTGCTCCCACACTTCAAGAAGGCTTCACCTCGCTCTTGACTCTCTCTGTGGCAGGTTGGTGCGCGGTCTGGCGGTAAGCGAGCACACACTCCCTCACAAATACTATATAATCCAAATGTGTCAGACTGACCCTATCTTTCTCACCTCATAGGATCATTACTGATATCCGGGTCCCCGTTGGGCTCGGCTGGAAAGAGGCTGGCAAGTGCATGGCTTGGAGGATATGGAGGTGATATGCAAGTAAAACAAAGACTGTTATACGAAGCCCCAGAGCGGCTATCTTATGCTCACCTGTACCAGGACGTCCCAGAAGTCTTCGAGTTATAGAATGCTGAACTTTTAAGTTGACGACCCTGGAGCCTGAGTTATTATTATTATTTCCAAGTTCAATCCCTGTGAATATTATTTGGTTTCAATAAATGAGTGCCAAACTCTGGGCTCAAACCTGTTCCCTGCCTGTCTGTCTCTTGGCGTTGGTTTCAGTCCTTACAGCACGCACACACACACACACACACACACACACACACACACACACACACACACACACACACACACACACACACACACACACACACACACACACACACACACACACACACACACACACACACACACACACACACACACACACACACACACACATGACACACACACACGACAGACACACATGACACACACACACACACACACACATGACACACACACATGACACACACACACACACACACACACACACACACACACACATGACACACACACACACACACACATGACACACACACACACACACATGACACACACACACACACACATGACACACACACACACACACACACACACACACACACACACACACACACACACACACAGTATGTAGGAAATATGTATAAGTCTAACAATTTAGTGGGCACATGCCAATGAGCAATGACAGATTTAGGAAAATGGCATTTAGTCAGACATATAGTGGTTAAAATGGATTTAATAACATGTTTCCTATTCTTCCAGGACTGAATCAAGCTGAAACGTGTCAAAGTTAATTGTCTTAATTTAGGATGATGCCATGTAAAAGTGCTCACTCAAAGTCTCTGAATTAAAAATGTATATAATATGCCTAGTTCCAGTAAGAAATGTCAAAGCTGCAGGCGCTGCCGCTGACATAAGCACAGCTGAATTTAACATAGTGCCTGTCATAGTCTGCCTGAAATAAAATAAAATGAAACTTGATGGATGGAATGTGCCAAAGATTCAACACAAATTCCTTTCCAGAGATTTCAACTACACTGTGATGAGAAATATACTGACAGACGTTTAATTGGAATAATATTGATGTGGGCCTGGAGCCAATGAGGACAGAATGGAAGAGTTCATCAAGTTAAAGCTCTCAAGCCAGGAACAGCACTACGAGCAGAATGACTGGGTGAGGTCAATGTTTAAGGTTCCAGGTTGTACTTTATCTTGTGTACAGGTACATAAGAGTAAAACTTATTTTTGTTTGGCTTCCTTCAGACAATGCAGCAGCATAGATAACATCAAACATCAATCACAGCAAACCAAGGGATAGAATAAAGAGTGCAAGAAGAGCTAACAAGTTAAAAAACACACACACACACACACACACGCACACGCACACGCACACGCACACGCACACGCACACGCACACACATGCTGTCCCTATAGTCTCTCTCTCTCACACACACTTATGGCATCCCAGGCTGTGTCCTCAGAGCATGTGTGGACCAGCTGGTGGGAGTGTTTGTGGATATTTTCAACCTCTCCCTCTCCCAGGCTGTGGTCCCCGCAGGCTTCAATCCACCATTATAGCTGTCCCCAAGCACTCCAAGTTCTAACGTATCTGACTGACTGGAGAGCTGCTGTCACCTCAATTGTCAGCAAATATGCTTTGAGAGGTTGATGAGGGACTACATTTGTTTCATGCTGCCTGCCATATGGCAATTTATTGTCAAAATAGATCCACCGGCACAATTGCCATGGCTCTTCACACCACCCTTTCTCACCCTTTCCAAGCTACAGCATGGAATTCAACACAATACTTCCTGCATAGCTAGACGCACAGCTCAGAGATCTGGAGTCTGGACCCAACCATGTGCAGCTCAGACGGCTGAAGAAATCCAGCACCATCCTTAGGCTGTTCTACACAACAACACCATGAGAGAACATCATGACTAGCTGCATCATTCACCACCTGCTATGAGAACTGCACCGTTCTCAACCTCAAAGCGGTACAGAGGGTGGTGCAGACCGCCGGAGGATATGCAGTACATGTAAGTATATTGACCTTTATTTATTCTCGAAAAGAGCATTGAGGTTCACCCTCATTTGCAATGCTGCTGAGATTACATACACAAAATCAACAATTAAGGCATATGCCGAAATAAAACATAAAAACAAATCTACAATAACAAGCAAGTCCTCGACACACGTCCCACTGGGAGGAGACCCCGGGGCAGACCAAGGCGCAGTTGGAGGAAACACATCGACTCACTGGCCTTGGAACGTCTCGGGATCCCCCAGGAGGAAGTCACTAATGTTGCTCGGGAGAGGGAAGTCTGGAGCACTCTGGTGGAGTCTTGAGCACTCTGGTGGAGCTGTTGCCCCCGCGATCCGACTACGGATAAGCGGTTAAAGATGGATGGATGGATGGCGAGTGTTTTTTCCCCCCAGCAGTCTAGCAGCAAAGTGATGTAGGATGTTAGCTACCCTAGATCTCCTCTCAGAGAGGGAAGACCAACCTACCCTGTCATAAAGGATACCAGTGCTGTAGCTTTCCCTGGTAATAAATCTAAGTGCTGAGTGATAGACTGTCTAGGGGTAAAAGAGTGGTAGGGGGCGGGGCAGCATTTCTATATACGTATGTACCATATCATGTAGATATTGTTATCTGACTTTGACGTTTCTTTCTCTATTCTCTCTATAACTGCAAATCATTGGAGCTTGTAAAGAAAAGAATGTCACCGATTTTAAACCCGTAAACTTGAAGTTGGAGTTGAAGTTGACACACCTGTTTGAGTTGGGTCTCTGAGTTGACATGGACATCACAGATCTCACAGTGGAATGTTTTGTTCTGCAGGCCAGTTGTTGATTTGACGGATGGGGTTAATTTGCTCTTGACCCCTGGCAGTTTTCTTAAAAAGTTATAATGTGTCACGCCTGTGATTGGCACACACCTGCCAGGAAATGGTATCAGGGCTAACACCAAATAATAATAATAATAATAATAAACTTTAGCACCTTTCATGTCATAAAATGCAACGCAAAGTGCTTTACAGGGCAACAGAAGATAAAAACACAAACGTAAAGTAACAATTAAGCAAGCAAAAACACAGTGGCCTTCAGACAATAAAAAACAATAGCAAGGAGCATAAAATAACAATATAAAGCAATAGCAAAGAGCAAAAAACTGCAGTAAAACAGGCAAGGCAGTAAGAACCTAGTGTGGAGCCCTAGGGAAATAATGCTGCCACTCTGCCAATGCCAAAACAGCTTGCTTCCACATGCCCTGTTGCACTGGCCTTTTCCTGAAGGGACAAATGTGGCGTCTTCCTGGGGTCCATTCATAATTCGATAAAATTATATAAAATACAATACCAATTGGTATTGAAAGGGAGAAATAATCGACCGAAGTTACGTTTCTGAACATTTTGTGAGGGGTTTTAGTTGTTTAGTATGAAGCAGACAGTGCACGTTTCTTTCTCTATTCTCTCTATAACTGCAAATCATTGGAGCTTGTAAAGAAAAGAATGTCACCGATTTTAAACCCGTAAACTTGAAGTTGGAGTTGAAGTTGACACACCTGTTTGAGTTGGGTCTCTGAGTTGACATGGACATCACAGATCTCACAGTGGAATGTTTTGTTCTGCAGGCCAGTTGTTGATTTGACGGGTGGGGTTAATTTGCTCTTGACCCCTGGCCTAGGGAAGGACTTGATTGCGCCCACGCCACTCCTGGCCTCCAGCATTGTCTTGTGCTTCGTACCTACACAATAAATACAAATAAAATAGTGATGCGGAAGCCACATTTTATGATAAGAAAACCAAAAGGAACAAAACGCCGGTACTGGACAAACTGCAGATCAACAGTGAAATAGATAATGTCTACACGCTGGCTTTCGGCTCCACTTTTTTATTGCTGTTTAGAAAGCAGCAATAAGAAAGTCGAGCCGAGAGCCAGTGTCCAGACTTTATTTATTTCACAAAAAGGTTTTTAACCTCATTATTGGATCACATGCTTGATATTGTGCTTATTCTGTTTCCTAGTTGGTCATAGCATTCATTCCTAGTTTATTATGGATGTAATCAGTCATCTCAAAAGTTGGGTATGGTTCCATAATGCCCACTGAACGGTCCAGACAGACAATCTTATAGACGGCTAGCCTCCTTTAGAGACACACGGCAGAAATTACAGTTTGGTTTAGCCTTCACTGCACTGATCTCATGAGCAGGGTTCCAGCAGTAATGAGAAATGAAAAATGTTTCAAGTGTGAAAAAGGATACAAATATTTATTTAACACAAGCTGTGAGCTATTTTTTCAACACGGAATCGTTTTGTCCTCAGACAGCTCTGCAACAATCAATAATATCCTCAGTTAATTAATCCTTTTGTAATAAGAAATTGTAAAACAAACATGGGCACAGTTGCAGAGAGTAGAGAAACTCAAAATCAATTGATAAACAACTCTTCATTGGAAATGCTCTTTACTGCCAAGAAGAAACTCCCCTGCAAAAACCCATTAAAGGGTAAGTGACTTGGCTCACAAGCCGCAGGGACAGAAAATGTCAGGACGTGTCTCTCACCGCTGTTGTGAGCCTCCAGCTGGGATGCAGAGTTAACAGCCACTTTACAGAGCGAGCAGTATAGAAGACGTCGAGCCTTCTCCTCCTCTGTCTCGTTGTCCGCCTCTGCTTCACCGTTGGCCTCTGGCTCCGTATCTGGCTCTGAAGCAAGGTTATTACAGTTAACTAAAATTAACAAAGAAAACTAAACTAAACCAGAATTGAGTTAAATTAAATACAAATAAAACACACAAAGAAAAACGACAACTAAAAGAGAACTAACTGAATTGTGTTTCCTTTCCCCCTTTTTTTTTTTTTACAAAATAAACTATTATCTTCCAATATTCTTTTCTTTACAAATAGTGAAAATAACTGAATTTGTCTGAGCTCGTTGAATCTCACCCCATATTACAATGAAAAACTACAACTAAACTAAAACTCTTACCTTTAAAAAATAAATACTAATGACAAAATGCAAAACTATAATAACCTTGGTCTGAAGGCGAGCCAGGCTTTGATCCATCGTCCTCCCCTCCGACGGCTGAGGTAGACTCCATGGCTGGAGATGTGGCGCTGCTGTTTGGAGATGCCGTTGGCAGGGATGGCAGCGTAGGGGTGACAGGGAGACCCAGTGACACCAGAGGTTTGGCCAGTCTGAGCACAGGGGTTAACTGTAGGGGTGCTGCATCTGTCAGGGGAAACACAACATGGAATCAATCCTATATGCTTCAAGGTTTCATTATGCACTTGGCAAAAGCTGTGTAAACAGTCTGGGCAATGTGGCTAACCTTGAAATGTATTGGAAATATGTGTTAACCACATGAACACTAGATATGCTGTAAGCTCACAATGTGTCACATTGCAATGTAGGTCGGATATTTTCGGTCACCTAGTGTGGAGCCCTAGGGGACTTGGTCAACTAATTATAGACTGTATATATAATGTGGTTATTGCTATGCTATGGTTATTGTTGTGCTATGGTACATAGGAATTGGAATGCTCCGCATCACTTTTTCACCTATTCTGAATGCAATTGGAACTTCTTAGTTAGGTATTCTGGGGACCTCTTAGCTAATCGATTAAATGCCTATGTGATGTATGGGAATTATGACAGCGAAACTAAAATGCAATTTACATACAGTACAGGTTATCAAGATAAACAGACACTGTAATATGATCCAATATTCCATTTATTATCAGAAAGTGCTTCGCCACTGAGGGCAAATCTGCTATAGAAAACCCTATTGTGTTACACAAGTGTCTTAAATGTTGGGATTAAAGTCAGTCATACATCAATGAACTTTGATCCCAAAAGAATACCACATGTCACAGTGCAGAGCACAATACACTGGACTGCACGCTCATTTAACAAAAATATATTTTGTCTTGGCAGCACCTGTTGATCGATGCCAGCACCTCTCAGCTCTCCATACTCCAATGACGTGAAATGAAGATCAGCCAACCAAGAGAACAAATCAATAGTGAATTGTGTCATGCTATTTTTTGCGAGCCATTATGGATGGCTCATATTGTCCCAGCAGGTGTCAGAGCTAACACTGTCAGACCAATAGAAACTATGCTGTACCGTTATGCTGTACTGACAAGAAGGCTAGGTAAGGGTGTTATGTTATGAAACATGATAGATATCTACATTATGTAGGAATACATTTTTATTTCAGCCATGTCTTCTGTATGTAGTGTATGTATGTCCCGTCCCGTAAATGTATGGTCTGTCCGGCCAATCAGTAGCTGTCCGTGGTTAACCACTTCACCGATCAGTGACAGATTTCATCTGCAGGCGGCCATTAAGCCAAGGATTCAACCTGTTTTGCACACTTGCTCCATTTACTACGTTAACGTCTACATAGACGTTCAGATTTAAAATATTGTTTCAAGTATTGTTCGATAAAAAGCATTTTAATCCGATCCGCAGCCATTTTCTTAAAAGGTTATAATGTGTCACGCCTGTGATTGGCACACACCTGCCAGGAAATGGTATCAGGGCTAACACCAAATAATAATAATAATAATAATAATAATAATAATAATAAACTTCAGCACCTTTCATGTCATAAAATGCAACGCAAAGTGCTTTACAGGGCAACAGAAGATAAAAACACAAACGTAAAGTAACAATTAAGCAAGCAAAAACACAGTGGCCTTCAGACAATAAAAAACAATAGCAAGGAGCATAAAATAACAATATAAAGCAATAGCAAAGAGCAAAAAACTGCAGTAAAACAGGCAAGGCAGTAAGAACCTAGTGTGGAGCCCTAGGGAAATAATGCTGCCACTCTGCCAATGCCAAAACAGCTTGCTTCCACATGCCCTGTTGCACTGGCCTTTTCCTGAAGGGACAAATGTGGCGTCTTCCTGGGGTCCATTCATAATTCGATAAAATTATATAAAATACAATACCAATTGGTATTGAAAGGGAGAAATAATCGACCGAAGTTACGTTTCTGAACATTTTGTGAGGGGTTTTAGTTACTGATCAGATTTTGAAAATTATTATTATTATAGTATTTTTTTAAATACATTTTATAAAAACGGATGCAATGATTAGTCATTGTCCTTCATAGATTTATAATTGATTGCCAAATATTAAATTAATTGCCTACATCAGAATTCCTGAGAATAATTGATCATGCAAGCAGAGTGTTTGGCAGGCAGCCCAGATGTTTATCTTTGTGTGCCTGAGTGACCTTGATATCATCAAAGCTAGACAAGAACTATGGCATGAGACTGAATGGACAATACTAAACAGCTGCCACTACGCCTGTACTGCGCTGACACCATGATACTGACCAGGATACTGACACCATGATACAGACCAGGTACTGACACCAGAATGCTGACCAGAATACTGACACCATGATACTGACCAGGATACTGACACCATGATACTGACCAGGTACTGACACCAGAATGCTGACCAGAATACTGACACCATGATACTGACCAGGTACTGACACCAGAATGCTGACCAGAATACTGACACCATGATACTGACCAGGATACTGACACAGGATACTGGTATGGGAGGTGGTTTGGGACACACGCGCGCATGCACGCACGCACGCACACACACACACACACACACACACACACACACACACACACACACACACACACACACACACACACACACACACACACACACACACACACAGAGAGACTCCCACACAGACCAAATTCGGCCAAACTCCTGCAGAGCCTTGTACTGTGTGTTATAATTATAATAAACATAAAGCAACATAAGCAACATAATTGGAACATTTTTGTGACTATACAGCACGTTGCCCTGTCATGTCAAACTCAAGCTATGTACCATGTGAGCGAACAATTCATTGGTAGCCTATTTATGATGTGGCCCACCTTGTCGCTTGTGATGAATAATGCTTATGCCAGGAGCAAAGCAGCAGCGGTGACCTCTTAGCTCCCTGCAATTACCAGCCACCTACAGTACTCCCAGCCTGCTGCTGTGGACCAGGCATCAGAACAACCTGCAATCACTACACAATTCAAAGACTTGCTCACAGCCATCTCATCTCAACAGAGACTTGACGGTTACACCGGCTTCTATGGGCAGGATTTCAGCAGCACCATCCGCCCTGTCCTCCTCTGATTCCAGAAAAGTGCAAGAAAATCACTTGTCCCTGTCCGTGGCCATTTTATTTTTAAACTCTACATGACAATGTGTTTCACTGTGTGAAAACTACAGTATGTGAGCAAGATCTTTCACTTGGATACATTTACATGAAATTGCAAGCATTTAGCTCCGACTTACAATGCCTGCAGTAGAATGAATTACAAGCAAAAGGTTCAGTGCCACAACCAAGCCCTATGTACTTTGTCACACAACAAATATTAAAAATAGTGTCTCAATGCGATAGGTGTGAGCTTGCACATCTGCTATTTTCTTTACATTTTATATGCAGTATTATTTTTTGAAAATGACAGGCCTGAGACAGGGTTGCAAAATGTGATTAACAAAGACGTAACTAATCTTCATAAGTCAATATACAGTACAACTGACAAGCCCCAGATGAAGATATGAGCTGAGGAGAAAATGTAAGGGGGGGGGGGGGAAGCTAGCTTTTTAATTTCAAGACTTGGGTCACAAGGTCACCGTGTTAACCCATGCATGTATCTGCCCTTGTGTCGCAGTGCACCCATCTCCCATAATGCCATTAAAGAGCCATTTGCCGTTGGAAGGGCAGGTGATTAAAGTGTACTTTGGCTGGCCGAGGACGCCCTCCATGCTGGGAAGCCTCCAGTAATCCATATCCTCACTCACTGTGGCCTAACTGGCTCTGGGAGGCCCAGTTAAGAACTCTATCCCAGCTCATTAATGGAGGTAATGACTGTGATCAATCTAAAGGTGGTGTGGGTGGGAGCAGACAGCAATGTGGGAGATGAGGAGGGAAGAGAGAGAAATGAAAAGAACTAAAGGGAGTATGGAGGAGAGGGACAGAGAAAAAGAGATAAAGGAATGAATGGAAAATATGAAAAGAGAAACGTTCAATGAAAGAGAAAGCGATGAACAAGCATTGAAGAGAAAACACAACAGTGGGAGAGACAAAAGAGAAATTACAGGCCAAGGAGAGAGAGAGAGAGAGAGAGAGAGAGAGAGAGAGAGAGAGAGAGAGAGAGATATGCAGTGGAGAACGGGGGAGGCAGTGCGACATGAGAGGGTGAGCGGAAAGAGAGGAGATGAAGTCAAAAGAGAGGAGGTAATAAGACAAAGTAAAGCAAACAGACAATTGGTTGCGCACCAATTGGTTGCGCACCAAAAATACATATATTTGGTGCATGACACCGGCATGCTACTGTAAATAACAGAGAGACCAAGACTGAGGGAGAGAGGTAGGGTGGGAGTGGCGGCATGACAAAGAAAGAAAACAAAAGAACATGATCGATACAGCAAACCTCTTGGACAGCTGCCTGTCCCTCGCCTGTGTAAACCTCTCCCCAAGAGATTCAAGCATCAGCGAGCGGGAATATCGCTTGGAAATCCTTCCACTTCGTTTAGTCTTTCAAGCAATCACGAAAGCTCCCTGAAGATCTGATTACCTTTTTCAATGTTGCTGGATTAAGCTCTTTAATTAAAATAATTGCATCCTATTATATTCTGCCACAAATTAAAGGACATCAATCCCTCAAGGCTCTTGAGTTCTAACAAATTCCATTCAACACCTATGACCCCCTCCCACAGACACACACACACACACACACACACACACACACACACACACACACACACACACACACACACACACGTCACACACACACACACACACACACACACACTCACAACCACATACACACACATACAAACACATTCGTGTGCACGCATGCACGCACACACTCGCGCGCGCGAGCGCACGACCGACCTCCCCCACAAACCAGGACATTTGCAGCTCTGCACAGGTGAGGAGCTGGTCTAATCACCAACTCATCGGATTTGTTCCTGTCTCTGATGTGTGTTCTGTAAGGGATTTTTCCAGCTCAGTGCATTCAGGACTGAGGTACAAAAATGTGTGGTGTGTGTGTATGTGTGCGGGGATGTCTTTTCGCGCCGCTCGCGCAAGGAGAGTTTCAGTGGGGAGAGGGACTGTGGCGTTGCTGATGGCTGAACAAGCCTGTGCGAGCCCCCTGCCTCCATGCAGCCTGCAGACTGCTACAACAACGTACAGCTGCTGTCAGCACTGGCATGGCTCCCCTGACAATCTGCTCTTTAATAGCTAATATCAGGCTACATTTCCTCAGGCAGTGGACTGGAACTGAGAGATGGCGGGCTGTGTGGGCACCCCTCTCTCTCTCTCTCTCCCTCTCTTTCTCTCCCTCCCACCCTCTCTCTCTCTCTCCATCTCTGTTGCTCTGCACCCATCTTTATCTGTCCCAGTGTCTGTCTGTCTGTCTGCCTCGCCTCTCCATTTCTTTCTATCTCTCCGCCCACTCTGTTTCTCATATCTGCCTGTCTCTGTCGCTCCGTCTTATTCTCTGTCTCCCTCTTTATCTCTGTGTCCTTTACCTCTATATTCAACCTTCTATCGCTCCCTCTCAATTTCATTTCAGTTGTCTCTCCTATCTCTGCCCATCTATTATCTGCTCTCTGTCTCTTTTTCTCTCTCTTCCTGGCACTAGTGAATAAACACGCACGCACACGCACACACGACACACACACACACACACACACACACACACACACACACACACACACACACACACACACACACACACACACACACACACACACACACACACACACACACACAGTTGACAGGCAGGCTGAGTCATCATGCTAAACTATAATATCTTACTGCGGCCAGCATGTACATAGACACAGCACAAGCTCTCAGGGAGGAAAAACCCAAATGACACATGTCTTCTAACATGATCCACCTCACCCTACACACTATTCACATACTGTAGGCACTGGTTCTTCCCCGTTCACATTCCTCTTGTGATACGTAGCAGCATCCCACTCCTAAAACCGATTCATACTTTGTTGTTGTTTGATTGATTGATGTTTACATCAGGGTCCTCCATTTTCAATTCATCAAAATATTTAAAGAC
Organism: Protomyctophum parallelum; assembly: GCF_964188405.1. Lineage (NCBI taxonomy): Eukaryota > Metazoa > Chordata > Actinopteri > Myctophiformes > Myctophidae > Protomyctophum > Protomyctophum parallelum. Next base: position 45,121,899 of record NC_139698.1, read on the forward strand.
GTAATATACACTCAAAAACAGGAATTCATCATATGATGACTTATTATATAATAATTACCGGTATTAGTTAAATAATAATATTTTTTTAGGAAGTAAAAATAAAAGACTGATCAGTGATTATAGGTATTTCTCTTTTCCTAAAAATAGATTCTATATAGTGTGCAAATCCCTTCTTTGATATACAAGTACTCTGAAATCTACACCTTCTACCGTATATTTTTCTTCTGGAAGCATAAACAATTCATTCCTCCCACTCTCTGAACACAGCAGGAGCCTGAGAATGTAATTGCTTTTTGTCACATTTGAGACCAAAACATCGCCACTGAGTGCCCACTCTGCAAAAGCAAACAAATTCCACCTTTCCTGTTGTTGCAGCCTACTCTATGTATGGCCATTACTCTTCCATGACCTTGCCTTTTCATTAGTGGGAGTTATCTGGCACTGATAGAGCGTCAAATACTTCAGCCTTTCAGATAATGCAGCGTTTACCCGCCTTGCCAATTAATTCTTCTGACATCTGAGCACATTAATATTCATTACCCAATGCCACTTGTGACAAAACGCCTCTCCCACTTACTGTAGACTCCAAGGCTTAATGTGCTGTTTTGTTTTGTTATGCTTTTACTCTCTATTCCTTTTTTTCTCCTCTTTTTTTCCTTTTTGTTAAGCATTGTCAGTAATAATGAATAGACATTTGTCTGTGTTTTGTACAAATCCTGGTGGACAATATTATTATTTTGTAATTGAAGCGTGTTTTGGAAGTTTGAGTGTGAAACCTGAGATAATGTTTTACCGTAACACAGCATCTAAAACCAGGTTACCAAGTCACCAGGTTATTAATGTAAATATTCTACTTACTATGTTCAGTGGTAGTTAAATGGTTGGACACAAAGCCGTTATACACTATGTTGTGTATCTTGAGATGTTGAGTGTGAGTTCCAGAAATGTGCTTTTAGTTTAAACGCAATTACATGTGGAATTCTGGAAAAGTAGACACCATGGGTAAAAGGCATTCAAACTTTAGACTTAATCCCAGAGGACAACAACACAATATGTTTCCAATTTATTTTAGAAATGTATTGGATACTCAAGAGTCTGAACGAACGGTCTAATGGTCCAGTTTTATTACTTAATTACAGGTGGTCTAAGGACGAAGGAAATTCTTGGCCACAGTCATGGATTTGGGAGGTTTTATCATGGACACGCACAGTCAAGTCTAAATAATCTGCACCTTTGATTTCGTTTATGTATTTGTACCTTAGTTTCTATGTCCCCCACTGAAATGAAGAGACTGTCAGTGACAAATGATGCTTGACCAAACACCAACCTTTCCTATCTGTGCCATTGTGGATCTGTGAAGTGTTTATGCTCTTGGACAGCTCCTGGTTGTTGGTTTCCATGGTGACAACTGAACCTTTGAGCTTGCTTTTTGGTGCATCCAGAGCTTTTATCTTCTTGGCGTGTTTGGTTCCCTTGTAGTGGGACAGGGCCTGACTCTGTAGGAAGAAAACAACACGCTGCAGTTTGAAACAGGAACCAACTATGCTTGCACCAAAATCGAAACTGAAAACTAAATTAAAACCAGTGAGTCATTAAACAGAGTAACAGACTAAACAACAGTTTGACAGCAAATAGGCATTGCACTTCTGCAATAATGTTGAAACCTTGCATAACCTTATATGGGTTTATTATCAAGCCAGCGCTCATCACAATTAGAAGCAATACCCAGTAATCCTTGCATAGATGTGGTTCTTGAATGTCAACTATTTAATGTCCCATCAACAATAATAAGGTCCCTGTGATAAAATCTCTCTGTGACCCATGATTCTTCATTTTATTAAATGGCTGGGATTTTTAAAGTCTGAACACGTATTGCCACCAAGGCTCACCTTCAGAACACATTTATCCAGGCCCACTGAATCTGGGACATATGCAAAGAGTTTTCGTTGTCCTTGTTGTTCCCCATGTGGAATATGCCCATGGCATGAAGGAAGGTATCAGGGGGAATAAATAAACGTGCCAGCCACACATCCCCAGCAGACATTCATAAGCAACTGCAATTATGGTCGGTAGCATAGTGGGGCTTTCTCTAAAGACCACTGAGACAAAGAGACCATTCTATTTAGTGTTCTCCACAATTGTTACACAAAGTGCAGTTCTTACTTCCCTTTTTCCCTGTGAGAAGAATCCATTGTCTGAACACGTGTCATACGGGTGGACAACATGCTTTCCAATGACACCACTTATAGTAGCAGCATGTGCTATGTACAGTATAGTCTCACCCTACCATTTACAGTAGAAATATATTCATTCATCACTGATGATTGTTCCAGATATTCCAGACACAAATCAGTATCAGCTCATGTAAAAGGTGAGTCACATTAATATTATATAATTCAAAGTGGCTTAATTCTAAAATGCTATACTATACTGTATATTAAATTTAAGCACCTAAACCCGCAACTTCCAATATTCACAATCAACTTTACAGGAAAACAAGCCTGAAGTCGCTTATAATAAGCAGACTTGGCAACACTGTTATTTTGTTCCTTGGAGCAGTAAATACTAAATATGACCATCAGTCATGTAGTATACCTCAATGAGGCCCTAACAAACAGCATGGGGGTCCAGGACTCATAGTTGCAGGAGGGACACTTTTTTTTTTGTTGAGGGGCGCTAGCCCCTCCTATGCCCAGCTTTGCTTGTGTACTCCATAGCGATGATTTGAATGGCTGATCATCCCATAGCGATGGTTTGATTGGCTGAGCATCCCATATAGCGATGATTTGATTGGCTGAGCAAAGTACATGTTGAAGATAAAAGTGAGAGAAGAAAAGTGAAGACCCCAAAAGTGATTGGCCGGAATGACGATTTATTTTCTTCCTTTTTTTTTTACATTAACCACTTGAACGGAATATCCCTAAACTGGAGTAACATTCAATGAAAATAGCAGATCTACAAGCTCACAACGTGTGGTGTGTAGACGGTAGAGGGAAAAAAAGAGCAGACCCAGCACTGGGGGTTTAAGGTGTTGGATATCTGAAAATGCACATGAACAAAAAACATAAATTTACATGAAACTGAGTGCTGTCAGTGCTATCTCTGAAATCAATAGGGAAAGTTTAATATGAATATATAATACGTGTAGTGGAGGTCCCTGCTTCATCTATCTTTCTGCTAAGAGATTCTTGGCCTGAAAAATGTTGAAGACCCCTGCCCTACAGTTGAGGTGAATTGCATGTAAAACGAGAGCCTATAGTCCTTCCAGCAAAGTCATGACACTGAAAACTAATGCGCAGTCACCCTTTTGGCTATATTTACAACAACGTCTCACAAGTAGGCTACATAAAAAATAACTAAAATTATGCCAGACCACATGAAATGTTCTACATTTTAACCCTTGCTGTGAACTGTAATGGTGTGGGGAATATGGCCTGGGACCATAAACAAACTCCAGTCATGCTCAGCACAATTGCTTATATCTCATTACATATCTCATTAATTAATTTAGTGTCTGGGAACTCTAAATTTGGCAATTTGTTATGATAGTAATAGATATCTGTTCACAAATATTCGCTTGTCAATCATGGCGTACGGGAAACCCTATATAAAATCATTTTGTGCACCACCAGATAGGATAGGTTTACACACACACACACACACACACACACACACACACACACACACACACACACACACACACACACACACACACACACACACACACACACACACACACACACACACACACACACACACACACACACACACACACACACACACACACACACACACACACACACACACACACACCGTTTTCCAAGACTGGCATGATCACCCATGATCTAATCCACTGCAGGCCATCCGGTTTGGCTGAGAATCAAAACACACAATTGGCCATGTTCGGGGGAGGTGCAGTCGGGCGGGAAGGGTGATCTTAGTCACTGCACATACGCTGGGGCGGCGCCTGTCAGCAGGGAATGTTGAACTGGAGGAGGACAGAGGCGCTGTACATCCTCCCAGTGGGGCTTCCTCACTAGCATGTTAGGTACAACTAGTTATGTAGCTACTAGCTAGTAGGGTACAAAAGCAGTGGCAACACTGAAATGTGTGCAGAGGAATTGGCAAAACGACAAAGATGAAGTGTTAAAAATAATTGGCTACTTATATAACAAAGAATGAGACAGCTAGTAATATGAATAATACAGGTAAGATCAATTCTGATTATATGGGAAGAAAACAAATGTTGATTGGACTTTTAAAATACAGATGAAACACATGCAGTGGCGGATTAACCCTACGCGGTGCTCGGTGCTACAAACCCATTTGGTTCCCCCAGGAACCTTTTGCCAGCGATGGGCCCCTCCCAGCAGCACGGGGATGGGCCCCCTTCTTGATACCGGAAGGTCGCCAGTTCGCATCCCCGGACCGGCACGTTAAAATTACCACAGCTGAAGTGCCCTTGAGCAAGGCATTGAACCCCTACCATGAAATGTTCTATGAGCAGGGTGTGGCTGTAAACAAGTCCTTGGCTTAGTCCACTTCCCTGGGTAAACAAAGAACTTTGCTTTGCTTTGCTAGGCATTTAGCAGACGCTCTTAATCGAGAGAGATTTACATTAAGCAAGAACAAAAAAAACCTAAAAGCCCTTCCGTTAAGCACATGATCTTGTTTCATGTGCAAATAAAAATGTAGCTACTTGGTTTTCAAATTCAAGATTACTAATGAAGTAGAGGTTTTAAAGATGTTTATTTGACAAACAAATATATTGCACTGCTAATAAATATCCAAGATTCAATATACAGCTTCGAGCAGTGCAATGTTAGTATGGTATGCCCCGCAGAGTAACAACTTTTACAATGTAACAACAATATAATAATAATAATAATAATAATCATCCATTCTGGATGTAATAATAAAAAAACACTTAAAGTTGGCAATAGTACAGGTAAATAAAGACAGGTAGCAGCAATGGGGAGTGTGCAGAATACGGAGGAGAATATAAAATACAATAAATAGTAAACAGGAATGACTGAACTCAATTAAACGAAAACCAAAAAGTTTGTTTAACTGCTGAACAACTGAACAGTTTATCTTCAGCTACAGACAGACAGACAGACAGACAGACAGACAGACAGACAGACAGACAGACAGACAGACAGACAGACAGACAGACATTATATTTAAAAACATGATGACATATAGCTTTAGATTCTAAAGCATATGCTATCAAGGTCATTAGATGGCCTTATATGACAAATCATGATCTTGGAAACAACCAAGCCCAGGAACATCAGGATGGCAAAGCCAAAGGCAGTGTCCTTTAGGGAGTCTGACACCCTATCCAGCCAGGTCATAACATACTTCATGCAGGGCGTTGAGTAGATCTCACGCCCATCCAGCACTGTGCATTGCCTAGAGGTGTCAATGCAGTTGCAAGATTTGGGCACCACTGTTGAGCTGTTACCCCAATCCAAATGTCCTTTGAAAAACCCACAGCATTTGGTAGCCCTCTCCACCCTCTGGAATGACTGCTGAACGTCCATGTTCTGCTCACTCAGAGGAACCATGTTCTTCATGCCGTCCTGCACCAGGTTCTGCGCCGCTTCACTTCTTGATATCCAGCCCAGAGCTCCTACTGCCACCAGCATGAGGAACATTATCAGCAGACCCAGGAAGAAGGTGGTCAGCAGACAGCGGCTCTCCGTGAGGGCTCCATAGCAACCCAGCAAGCCAAACCCCAGAGTGATAGCTCCAACAAAAATCAAGAGATTTACTCCTGGGTTGAGTTGCTTAGTGCTGTGGTAATCTGCAGGGTTGCACCTGATATGTAAACCAAGCATTATGGTTCCACCAAGAAAGAACAACAAGTTGAAGGTGAAAAGCAGGTATTTTAAGTACTTGTTGACCACCATTGTTCCGGTGAGTAAGTCCATACAGCCAGACAGGTGAATACAAATGCTTTGCGCTGCTATTTCTTAAACTGTGATAGTCAGTGTGGTATGAGTGGGCGGGAACCCTTTCTAAGTGGTTACCAATCAGAGTTGTTTCAGGGCTGTTTTGTGGGTGGGTTCATTGCATAATAATATGGGTGGGACACTAACTTTTTGGGAATTGCAGCCCACCCACCAGGACATTGTTAGTACACTGACTGTTCTAACTGTGCATCAATCGCTTCTGAGATGCAAATCCTGTGTGTTTTGGTTCACTGTTCACTTTATAGCAAGGTGCGTACCATGATGAGTGTGTCCCCAGTTAGATCACTTCAGGGTTACCCAGGCTCAACAGGACAGGTTGCATTCCGTGCCCTTGTGGGGTTTAAATTTACTCATAGTATTTGCACATCAGCCCGGCCCTCTCTCCCAACTGAATTCAGTTGTTTTCAAAGCACCTTTACTGCCATGGGACCCATACAGTAAAATCACATTGGCAAAGCAAGTGTGAGAAAATAAATAAATACGTTTGTACAATATGTATCACTGTCCCTTTAAGGATAGTGCATAAAAGGGGTGACTAGGTTTGAGGCCTAATGTTTGGCCAGAAGCCTGGTTTGAGTGTTTGTTTGGGATCTGGAGGCATGAGGTGTACAGCCTAGTACTTGGTAAGAAAACCAATCTTGATGCGTTGATTATTCATTTTTATGATATGGGGATATATTTTAATTAGGGGCATTTTATATTCCATTTACAGAGTTCGGCAGGTGTGATGTTTTGTGAGGGGGAGCTGGGACACTGCCGGAGTCAGTGGGTTAGGGAATGGGTTTTAAGAGAATTTCTGACATGGGGACAATGTTAGACAACTGTTAGCCTAATTTACCTTCTGTATTTCCAGAGCTTCTAGGTCCTTTACTGGGTTAACCCAAATTCATTAGATTATACAAAATATAGCAAAATGGCTAAAATACAACAAAATACCAAAACATACCCAGTCAATATACTCAAGGCTGGGTATTCAGTGGGAGCCTTGAGTATATTGACTGGGTATGTTTTGGTATTTAGTTGTGTATTATGTGATCTATTGTAGGAGGACAGACAACTAATCTACAACCTTTCGCTGTTTTTCCCACCGTGCCATATTGTATTTGAGACTGGCCGGTTTTACCAAATAGTTTGTTGGGCCATGTGCCATAGTGGTGTTGAGGACGTAGGCGTAGCCAGAGCCATCTACTAGAAGAGTTACGATATTGAGGGGGCAGAAACCAAGCTGTTCATGCAGGGACAAGCTGGAGTTTGAAATACATTGTTTTCAACGAGGGCGGCGCAAATAAGAGAAATTTTAGGCATGTGTGGCTGTGCAACATGCCAACTGTTTTAAAGTATTGTACAGTAACAACTAAAGTCTCTGTAATGTTTACTACAAAACAATCTAAAATAAAGGGATTTAAGATCATTAAAGCTGGGCTGAACTTCTATTTGTTGTCTCCATTCTCAATAGAAGTCTATGTAAGAGAGCAGCCATTGGCCCCATGAAGTGAACAGAGTTTTCGTAACTCTGTCTTACTCTATGGCTCTGGGTGTAGCTAGCTGGGCCATTAATTAATATTGCATGGTTTTGATTTCATTTGCTGTGACTACTTAAATTACTTTATTTACTTTATTTGCTTTTGCTTTTGTGTATTTAGATTGTTTTGATTAGATTTTTTTTTATGACTCAATGTTTAATCCTTTTTCGATTTGTTTATTTGCTGTGTATAGTTTCGAGGACCCAGTAGGCCCTGAAACCTTCACCTGCCCTTGGGCTCAGTCCCACTTTTAGGATCATGATTTCCCAGCTATAATTAACCTCTCTTCCCTTCTGTATTTTTTTCGACATGTTGAATAAACTTGACACTTTTGTTAAATCAGCCTCTGGTTCTGTTCATTCTGAACCCGTACCAAATTGAGGAACCTTACCGTGGTCAGTTACATTGTCCAGCATAGTATTATGGTTAATGCTATGGTTAATGCAATGGTTTGTGGCGTAGTCATTTCATAATGTAGCCCTGCTATATCCATAGAAGGTTAAATGAACTAACGGCGTGTGTCTGTGAGAAATATTTTAGATTTACTTCCTTGTCCTGCTGGAAGTGTGCACAATAAATCTGATGCTGGCCAGCAGTTTGCCAAAATTAGCAACAAATAAATAATAATAATAATTATTATTATTATTAATTATATATATATATATTATTGTAAGAGATATGTGCTCTGTTTGTACAGATGATTTATGTACTGAGATCAGCAGTTGATGTACACTGCATACAACAAGGCAGAGCCCTCCCTCACTGGTTGGTATTAGTAAATAGTGATCTGCTATTCTGATCACAATTAAGGCCATTTCCAAACCCCTGCTCTGCATAGCAAACCAGTTTCATTTTGATGCTACATTGCTAGCCTGACTTGTGATGAATTCACAGTACAATCTGTGTAAACATGGACCCACAAGAGTCAATTTTGTTTTAGTTAAATAAATACTGGGAAGTTTCCCCCTCAACATTGACAGTCAAGACAAACAGTGTCTGATTATCTTGGGATACAATTTACAATTTAGGCATTTAGCAGATGCTCTTGATCCAGAGCGTCTGCTAAATAGAGCGGATAGAATGCAATACACAGACCCATCACATCACACAAAATCCTGAGTATTAATTTAACACTCAATATTTTGACAATGTTAGAGTTAAATTAACACTGTGGATTTTTGAAGGAATTTAAAAGCACTGTATATAAGTACTGTATGTAGTATCATGACACACCTATGGTTGAAACTCCCTCCCTTATGTTATGTTAAGAGCTGTCCCTCTTGTTCCTATATTAAGACATTTCACATGGGAGTCCACTGACTCGTGTCCCTTTATACTGATGAACATGCAGGCTTCTAATAAACGAAGCCATTGATAACCAAAACAGGCTGTTTTGATATCAATGACATGCCCCCCCATTCCCAATGTCCACAATCGGAGGTGGTACCCTACCTCCCTATAGTGGAAGAAAAACTGTTGAGACACTTGAGCCTTTTACACGCTGAAATGCCCAATGGTCTAGCTATCATCAACCTTTTCTTAGAACCTTTGTATCCATGGTAACCTCAAATGGAAGCGTGAGTAAAGCTACAAACTTGCCATGGCGTGCTGGTAGTTGACCAGATGCTTTGACCACATAATCAATTCCAGCACTTGTTGCTTCTCTGCTCTCAATTTACTGTCTCTAGAATCAAGAAAGGGGTTTATTGCGACCACAGGTTGCATTTACTATGAAATCGTGCATTTCCCGTCAGTTGTTTGGTTGGTCACACCCAGTGGTGTTAAGGTGTTAAGGGTGATAGTTTTTCTTCTCTACAGTACCAATTTGCTCGGACGCAAACGAGATTCACGCGAGTGCAGCAGCAGTAGCCTACTGGAGCCATACTGCGTGTACCGTAAGTGTTGCTTACCGTGTATGAGAACATGTGCTCAGGTAACAGTTAAAGCTGTTGCTATGCAAAGTAGTAGCTATTGGAATTTGGCACGATACTTGACGCGTGCGAAAATAGGGGGGTGGTCATGCCCCCATGACATCACGTGATGATAGGTATTTTTGGACTTGTTTGTAGATTTGTTTACATGTGCCCTAGTGAATTGTTACATATGCCCTATGCCTTTGTATTTTCATGCCCTGTGTCCCACTGATTTTAATTCTCCCCCCAGCCGGCGTCTAGATAAAGAATAGTTTTTCTCCCGTGTGCCACAGATTACATTTGTATCTGTGAGAACTGTTATTTGACCTTCTAACAGAGCTCGACATTAAAGTGTTGGGATATTAATATTCATAATATGGATTCTTAAATTTATCCATTACGTGATGTCATCAATATTAAATCCATATATGGAGATCCCTGATGTCATCAATATTGGCCAGCAGCTCTACATCTCACCTCAAACCCTTAGCTCTCCATGGAGCTGATCTGTTCTGACATTCCATAAACTCTAGACGGGCCTGCCCCAAAGTTATTAGTGCAGCCGCACCCGGCAGCCGGCGAAAACTAGAGTTCCCAGGCGGATGCCCTTTAGGGCGAGGTCATTTCTTGCCCTCAGGCGTCTCTTACTCATACAAACAGCCAAATGTTAGAGTGGAATGTTCTGCAAGACTGTTCTAATAATAGCAATACAATATACACATTATAACCAATAAGACGCCCTGAGGGCGAGAAGCGACAACACAACAGGTTTGGAAATGCCCTTATACAGTATGGACCTTTTTTTTTTTATTAAGGTTTTCGGGCCGGGTAGGGCGTAAAATGTGTGCTAATTTAGTAAGGCAAGGCGGGGCCTTGGGCCAGCCCAGTTTGCGCCCAGGTAGGGCTGGGCCTTAATTTTCAGGCCTGTTGAGAACTCTAGCGCAGCTGCTCTAATGACTTTGGGGCGGGCCCATCTAGAGTTTGAATGGACAGGTATCAGTCAAAAGGGAGACATTGAAGAGGAAGGACGGGTGGGGCAGGATCAAGCACTCAATCTATTGGTTTTATGTCTGTATACATGTATATGTTGTTTGTATGTCTGGCTTTGTGGGGAAAGATGGTGGGTGGATGGGGAGGATTGGGAAGGGAGTTATGATAGAAAAATATAAAAACAAAGAGCTTTTTTGTATTTTCTTTTTTGTGAAACTCGCATATAATGCCATGCTCATACTAAAAAAAACATATGGAATGTCAGAACAGATCAGCTCCATATATGGAGATCTAAGGGTTTGATGATCGTCCGTGTCGTGATCTTCATATATGGAGACGGCCATATATCAGTCCCGAGGTGTGACTGACGGACTGATATACTGAAATGTGACTGAAATGCAGGTTTTCATAGTAAAAAAAAAATTAAAATACAATAATAGAGCTAAATTCTAATGAAATAAAAAGAACAAGAAAACAAGATACAGTAAGATTTAAAAAGATAATAAAGTTACAGGGCTATACAAATACACTTGACATGACTTTTCCGCTTATCAATGTAATGTTAGTGTGTGTTTTGCGCCATATTTGCTCGTCTTCATTCACTTACCTGTGAGTTAAACCTCAGTTGGCATACACTACATGAGACGTGCTTCCTCTTGGTGGAGGGAGGGGCCCCGAGTGTGTGATGCAGGACAGCTTTCTGCACTGGATCCATCTGAAGGGTGGGGAGACAGATAGAGAGTTTAGAGATCAGGTGAAGGGGGGATAGTAGCTAATTAAGAAACAGCGTTAAGGCTAACCTGTAAATCAACCTCACTCGTCCATCCCTCTCTGTGCTGTTAGGAGAGGCCGCTTTGCCCTGAGCTCTCTACGATGCCAGGCATCTATCTTTAGCTACAACAGGTGCTCTCTCACTGAGACGCTGAGGCAGACACATGGTGAATTAGGTCATTGTACACTCGCTCCAGGTTCATTGTTGAGATTGAATGTTGTTAGTATACTAGTCCCAATCACAATCGTTAGCACAGAGTTGCACACTTACTTGTAGTCAGATAACTCATCTGAGGCTTATTTCTGGCTGCATTTCTAGCTGCATCTAATTACAAGTCCCTACAGTAGTTCCATATGAGAAATAGCATTACAATGAGCTTTTGAATAAGTGAATGACACACTTAGCTAAAAATAGGCTATAAGGGGTCGGGATAACATTTCTATGACATATGGTTTGAGTTTTAGCATTTATAGTGTCAGATTTGGGCTAAATCTGTTTTGAAAAAAAGAAAACAGCATGGCATTGCAGAACAGAACTCATCAAACAGAAAGAAAGAGAGAAAGCGCTGCCTTAGCTTAAAAATATAAAAAATCACACCCATGTGAAGTGAGTGGTGCAACTCCGTGTGGGGGTCCCCGGAAGTTCCAGACCAACAGGACCACGGCCAGGGTGCCGGCCCGGTTCCGGCAAGCCGCCCCACGTCCGAAACGGTAGAGAAATGAGAGAGTTACCATGTGGGGGTCTCCGGGGGTTATTATTTTGGCCACTCCAGCTCTTAGCAAACCCAATGCGTATCGCCAGGGGCAGTTGCTGAGAATACAGAATAAAAGCTTTAAGAGTCTACTTTTGGAGTGCATTAGAGTTTTTTCCCCCGTTGTTTTTCGTTTGTTGTTCTTGTTTTGTAGTGCACTGCACACATCTAATCTACTCTCTTTACATGCAGTCGATACTGTTCCTTGTTTGGAAGTGTCTGGAAATGGTGTTTTTACTGCATTGCTGCATCTTCATGGTCTGCTTGGTATGTACCTCCAGCTGTTTGATGACAAAGCTTAGGAATGAACAAACGCATTGTGAAGACAATATTATGCAGCAGGATGGCAGACACAATAGAGCAACAGTGTATCTTTCAGTGTAGCATTCAATGAGTAATTAAGAAGTATAACCTAAAGTAAATTGCTTTTCGTTAGTTCTCCTTTTTGTCTCCACCAAGCCGAAGGCATGGGGAGAGAGTATGTTTTGCACTCCGTCCATGTGTGTGAGTGAGTCTGTGTGTGCATGTGTGTGTGTGTGTGTGTGTGTGTGTGTGTCCGTCCGTCCGCCTGTGTACATCTAATCTCAGCTCAGGCACTGTTAACCCGGTCGATGCCAAATTTTGCACACACACTCCCTAGATGCCAACGATGAACCTCTGCCCCAAACTTTCCAGAACGGCCTGCTATAGCGCTACCAGAAGGCCGACTTTTGTAAAAAGCATTTTTGGCTATTACTCCTCCAGATTCTGTCCCAAAATCCCGCAAATCATTACACAGTATCTCTATAGTCATGTTTTTAAGACGGATCTGTCCGATATTTAATATTTCATTTTTTCAACTTTGGCTTTCAAAGTTTTTAACAAAAAGCCTCAAATCATGAACGCAGTGTGCAATTTACGTGAAATCTTTCACAGACTTTCCTACTAGGCTGAGGAATATATCCCACCTTTTTCACATTGGCCTGTTATAGCGGACACACACACACACACTGATGGAGTGCAAAACATACTCTCTCCCCATGCCTTCGGCCTGGTGGAGATAATGACGGGATTCCTCCATATAAATAACCGATCATTTCAGTAGCAAGAGCATCAAAATGTCTTCTAAATCTAGTCTATTATTGCCATCACCTGGGTGGGTCAGGCGTGTAACTTTCCCGAAGTTAAGCCGTGTATATGTTCAACAACACAGCCATGCAAAATAACACTGATAGCTATGAGGTGGCAAAAGCTTGACCTGCATATAGCAATAGTTGTTAAACTATTTGGATTGGCATTGGATGATTTTATTGTTGAATGCATCGTTGTTTCCTGGTTAGCTGAACTGGCCACTCAGTCAACAAGAATTGTTTGTGGTGTGGTAATCATCATGGGAAAGTGCAATGTGTGTTATAGGTGCAATATGTTTGAGAAGTGCAATAATGTGGAATTGTATTATTGAGGTTTGATTCAATAAGGATTGGGCTGGACCATGACATTGTCAGGATAGCAGGGAGGGTTAAGATGTGCTGTTGTGGTTGCTTATTTATGTTGTAGTGTGAAGGAATTAGGCCTATGATATAACTTGTGTAGTTCACAGAGACTTGTAATATTTGTATGGTGTAAGGTTATGTATTTATATTTATTGTATGCTTATTTATGGTACATGCTCTCTCATTTGAAAACACCCCTGTAAATGGTATAGCCCAGGCTCACTATCTCCAGCTGGGTATAAAAGTTTTCAATTGTTTTGCCAGTGGAGATAAGTCTAGTGCTGAGAGTAGAGAGCTTCCTGTATGTATGCCAAATGGCATTGTTCTGTTAAATATAACAGTTGGTCAACCATTACCAATACCTCTGTACTGTTTCCAGCCGCTAAGATGGTCATTCTCACAGATAGTTCTGCATGGTGTCTGTTCCCACAGCGGCTCACGCATGCTGTCTAATACGCACGCAAGTCTAGGCAATACAAGGTATTACATAATGTATGAGGCGGTAGAATGTATCATTATTTTGGAGTCTTTCCAGTTCCTAGACATTTTCATAGACATCAGCTGTTTTGCTTACTGTTTTCCAAATCCTCCTTGCCAATGCTATGCTCACAGGTTGCGTGATTTAAATAGCCAATTTGTGTACAGTACGTTTCCACATGAGCACAGTCATAAGTTACAGAAATATGGCACTTTCATTCCCACTTTAAGTAGCAGGTGAAAATGTATATAAATTATACTAGGTCAGGAGTTGAGAAATATACATACTGTAGAATGACATTTTAGGGAGATTGACACTGGCTCTGTTCCCACATTATGCCAATGTGGAACAGTACCAGTGGATTGATGGCATTCACTACATGTAGGAAGTGAGCTTTATTTTTCAAAGCTTGAGAACATTACCAAAATGAGTGCTGTGAAACCTGTCAAAGATGTTTTGTTTACAAGTGAAGTTTCTATAAAGGTCATTGCCAATAGCGGTCTCATGGATCACTTTTACCACAACCTGGCTTGAATCACAAACCCGCCAAACTCTGATGGAATGATCACAATAAAAATGAAAACCTTGCAAGCTTCAACAAAGTATTATAGGCATTTAGAACAAATTGAATTTATACAAGCATAATCTACAAAATATTAACTGCAAAGTCCTGAATATGAATTTTACCCAAATCAGTGACACTCTGGATTTTACATTCTGTTGAAAGAAATTGTAAGCCTTGTTCGGAAATAACCTGTTAAACAAGTACCAAACAGCTCTTCACTGTTGTTGCTCTTCTTCAAAACATCCAACAATCTTTAATTGTGCTACAGTAGGCCTATAGTATTATCCAATTAAATATAACCACCGTACTGATCTCATTCTCATTTTAATACATGGTCCATGAGAGTTCATTGACTTGTGTCCTATTGTGTTGATGAATATAATTTCTGTTGTGTAATTAAAGTGAGTAATACCAAAACAGATTTCCTCATGTCCACAGTGGGAGGTAGCCTGCCTCCCACGTGGAAGAACAGCTGTTGAGACACCATGTCTATATACTAACTGCCCAATGATGGTATAGCTGTCATCACCCTTTTGAAATACGGATGAAACACCTGGCAAAGATTTTTTGTTTACGTGTAACATTTCAATAAAGGCCGGTGCCAGCAGTCTGATAGCTAGCACTTTACCTTCAACCTGGCTTGAATCACAAACGCCCAAACACATGACGACAAATGATAAATGGCACAGAGACTTTTTCGAAAGACCTTTACGGTGTACATTCAGTCATTCACCCACACATTTAACAAAAACTAGAACGTTATTCTGATTCCCAAGGCAACGTCTCTACCTCTTTAGCAAACGCCACCGTGACCACACCACGACAATGTTTGATTTTATCCACATCATGTCCAACACATGAGGACTCAATTAACCCAACTAAGGAGAAAGTTTAAACCAAGGGGTTATGCCATATCAGTCATGCATTGGTTATGTTAGACCTGCATGCTGCTCTTTCTCCAGTTACAGTACAGTACATATGTTGTTTAACACCTCCCAAATGGAATGTAATATGCACGATGCTTGACCTACTTCTTAGTACTACTCTTACTACTTACTGTATATAAGCATATAACTATACTTAATCACTCTTAAGTTGTCTAATCACTAATCATATAAATAATGTGTTCGCATATATACTTCTCTATATCACATAACTGTACAGTATATTTGCCCAGGCCAGAATAGTTTCTACCACATCTGTCTGTTTCTGTTCCTACTGTACCTTGTCTTGCTTACAGGGCAGCATTATGTGAGACATGACTCACTGTATTGTACTGTATATACATTCTTTATCTGCCTAATAAATGTCAGAACATGGTTCAACATGCCAAGTAATACCGCCTTGCTGTCATCCTGTTCTCTGAACTCGCTGCTTTTTGCTTCCTGAGTAATTTAACTCAATGACCAATCACCACCTTAATAGATGACAGCTTTTCAGGGTGACAACAGCTAAATTATTATTACTTTTTGATTATTTGATTAATTGAACCGTAATTGACAGAATAATCACTAAGAAAATAATAGCTAGTTGCAGGGAATGATGTATGAAACCAGGAACTACAGTAACTGGGCTTCTTTAAAGGATAGATCTAATCATATTCGATAAATCATCATTCTACAATCTACACAGTCTATACCACCGGCACCTCAGTACAAGCTACCTGTTCAGACACACTGGCCATGCTTTCATGCTGCACTGGAAGAAAAAGAGGATCTTATGTAACTGCCTCCCATTATAAATCTCTAATAATAAATCTCAGATTTTTGGGAGTCAGTAGAAGATGACACATGGGGCTGGCATGGTGCCCTGGCAGAGGAAACACTACAGTACAGACACGGACACAGTTCAGCCTGCTGGGAAACCAGGGCCGGGGTTCTGGAAAGACAACACCAGTTAAAAACATCTGGGCCGTGCAAAGAGAAAAAGAAAAGAAAAGAGAAATCGCGGATGACCTCTTACTTGAAACATGTACTCGGGTTGAAACATGCTATTTCACAGAGTCCAGCACAGATATTCTTGCTTTGAAATGTACAGTAGAATGTAAAGATGACACCACATGAAATGATGTATTGGGAAAAAAACAAGAAAAGAAAAAACATTCCATTACTATTCCATTATCATTCATGCAGGCAATATAACTAATCAAGTAATAAATTCAAATGATTAATGAAAATGAAAACGCTCTTGGGATCGGATCTATTATACTGTTTTTCTTGGCAGGAAGTTTCAATTACCAATAATGCCAAAGCAGTATGACTACGTGTACTGTATCTATTTTCATCTACTGTATCATCTTTCCATGCAGCTTTAGAAGAAATCCTAGCATTTCATTCCCTCAAGGCACTGAAAGCGGATGAGTACAGTATTAAGTCTTTTCTGCAGTGCACAGCCACAGCTTCAGTGCCACGGGTACATTATTCCCCATCACCACCCCGCTGTGCTAGATACTCCACATGTGCCACGCCTGCTACGAACACATTGTAACACAAATGTTCATGTACAAACACACATACACGCACGCGCACACACACACACACACACACACACACACACACACACACACACACACACACACACACACACACACACACACACACACACACATACAAAGCTTACGGCTGACAGCAGTACTGTATCTTCATGCAAAGTCACACAGAGACATTTAAAAATCCTGCAAAGGCATACAGAGTAGGTTTTGACGATTCCCTTCATCTGACTGAAGGTGCTTGGCGCCTTTCATTTGTCTGGCCGCTGTTTGATTTATACTGATTTGCTTCTGTCAGACGGCGGTGGAGACATAGCTTTACGGCAACCGCAGCAGAGAGAGAGTAACCAGGCCATTTAACGGATGCTATCTGACAGCTTACAGGTCTGTCCGTCTCAAAGTTCAGTGTAGCAGCCGTGGGCCTGTTGTGACTGGGCACGGGCAGATAGTGAAGTGACAGTACAAGACAGTGACGGGAAACCGTGGTTTGAGGATTGATAAGGAGAGGAAAAACACAGTGTGGGCACTGTGGTCGTTTATTTTACCAGGCCATATGTCACCTGTGCATGATAAGGCTCAGGTAGGGTATGTTAGTTTATTAAAATAAATCAAGAGCTGGCCTGGCTGGTCAGCTGTGTCGCTGGTGTCTTGGTATAGTGGGCAGGTAGACTGTGTAGCTCTGTTTCCAACCACATTTTGTGTGCAGTGGGTGCATATAGTCTGTCTTCCCTTGGCAGCCTTTCTCTATTGCAAGGCTGTATTCACTGAGTCTGTACCTCTTATTTTATTTTATTTTTATAATGCACAATAATGCACCAGCTGGCAGTTAATGTGTAATGGTGTTCCGATGTTGTGGTGTATTATATTATTATTATGTAAATACTAGTAAAGCATTTGAGTGAACTATAAAAAGTTCTAAATGCAGTCCATTTACCATACAGTTACACCTTATAGTGTACCATTACTGACGCAATCCTCAGTGATAAATGACCTCAGAGTGTCAATTTCTTTTGCATTTTATATGTTAACAGTACAATACAATATAACATGCAATATGAGTTAGCCTATAACCCAGTCTGAGTAGCATTCAATCAATGTAGGGAGTTGATAATGTAAGAGTGTGTCTGGCCACTGGATAATACATACACAATATTGCTACATGATATATTGCATGCCATGTTCGGACACCATTTGATATATGACATGTGAATGGTAGCATATTCTATTTATAACCTGTATCCACAATACACACTGCCAGCCGTTTGGAATCCGTTATGTGCTTGGGTGTGAGAGTATTAAAAGAGCGTTGCAGAGAGAGGGAATAAGAGAAAAATGGAGCAAGAAAATGACTGTCTGGACATGCGAAGGCTCCAGTGGCGAGGTCTGAATGTTCCATTCATGGCCGCCAGCCTTGCTTACCATTAACTAAAGTGGAATGAATGACCTGTCAAAAGTAATCCCTCCTCCTATGTGTCTCCCAATTACCAGCGCCAGCCGACGCAGTCACTTAGTTATCATCAGCCTCCGTCGCCACCGTTAGATTGTTAGCACATGAACAACAAAAGAAATTAGCAAGTCAAATCATAGAGAGCTCCTCTTACTGGCTCATAATGAGAAGCAAAAGGCTCCTCAGGTGTTCATTAAAAACCCACATGGGAGGCAGGAGAAATAAGCTGATTTGGGAAAAGGTGTGACTAAAGAAATGTAGTGACAGTGACACAGAGAAAATAACCCTCCTACTAAACTGGAATTTCATAACTGTTGACTATTGTCATTGGACAGGATCAGGTGCAATGTAACGATACAATGGCCTGACTGTAATATCTGCGGTTCTACTGAATAGTTGATGCTGTATGGATTTGGAAATTAGATTCAAAAGCATGCAATTATGTGCCGCATAATGGGTGTAATTACTCAGAGGGTGAGAGTCGAGGGAGAGAGAGAGACAGACAGAGAGAGAGAGAGAGAGAGAGAGGGAGAGAGGGAGAGAGAGATAAAGAGGAGAGTGAGAAAAAAGATTCCACTGTTCAGTGCTTCACTGAATAGGAAAATCACGTTGGTTGTGCTTTGAGTGAAATTCATGAGATCTCCATTCATTTCTTATTCCATTTCATATTCTAATGACTATATGAGTTACTAAAGACCTATTTGAACCTCTTCAAATGTTAAGAATCTCTCTAAAAGCCAATTTGGAAATGTCTGTTTCCACTCAATGCTACTTGTTTATCTCCTTACTCCAGGTTGAGAGTTCCAAAATAATAGTATGTACCTCACACTTATTTAAAAATGGCTCTTCTCCAGGTTAGGTACTTCCATTTTTAAAACAATACATCAAACAAAGCAGGGAGAGAAATTATTACTGTAATGCATGCCATATGGCAACAATGCTATAATAGTTGCATTAATAATATTCTACTCAATAAAAGCTGTTATTCTTTTTTTCATTGTGCCAATTGATTCCTCGCACACACATTTCTGTGTTGTCACTGCTGTTGTATCCTGACTCACCTGCCACTGCCAGTGAGGAGCCCTCACTGGGAGGACATAGAGTATTAGAGCCTTCTTCTTACTCCTCCCACCCAATACTCCCTGCTGACAGGTGCCACCCCAGTTCGTAGGAGTATGCAATGGCCAACCACGGCCTCAGGGCTTGCAGACCCTGGGAAGAGCTAGTCCCATACCAGACAGACAGGATGCTCTGGGTGGTAACAGAGTAGAGGGATTTCACAACCTTCTCAGAGACATTGAACTTCCTGAGGTGATATATTGTACGTAGGAGCATGTAAGTCCGCTGCCGTTGTTGTGTACAGAAGTCCATGCGGGTCTCTCTGCTTCACACCCTTTTACCCTCTACTCTTGTCTCCCTCTGGCAGAAATTCAGAATCAGAGTCAGAATCATCTTTATTGTCACACCACAGTTTTAAAGTAAAAAAGGAAAGGTGTATGAAATTAACTTTTGTGTTATTTTTCCAAGAAAACAAAGAAAGGGAAGAAGAGATTGGTGTTAGGAGATCAAAGCAAGAAAGATCATTTATAAGCTCATTCCACATACAAACAACACACTCATAGGGTCTCTCTTAGGTAATTTACAAACGGCACAGCCACAGGGTCTCTATTACCCATTGCTTTTCAGGTATTATTTCAGTCACTATATTTTCTCATTGTTCTTTGAAAGCTGTTGCTGTGTTTGTGTGTTGCAGCCAGGCAGCCAAATAAAAGAAAATGCTGTATACAGATTATAGCATATAAATGGATGAATAAATTAGCAATATTGAACAGCATGCTTCCCAGCGGCAGCGCTCTCTGCCGCCAGCCCTGCTGAGATGAAAGAAATGTACAGTAACAGCTTAGTGTACCTGGCCCTTCCAGAGCTATTCTGGCCTGTGGCATTATTGCAGTTTCCTGACCGGCCAAAAGTCATCTGCTTTACGGCACTGGTTTTGGACCTAATATTACCATGTGTAGGCTATTTAAAATGAAACACAGGCCTGAAATGGATACAGAATATAGATGATATGGATGGTTTGGATCTAGAATGTATTCAGTTTGATGAAGTGCATATGCACAAAGCGTGAATGCATTTGGTGAGTTTGGCGTTTAAGTGGATCAATCTACAGCACTTTGGAATGCATTATGTCATAACAAGGCTTGGAACAGTGTAATGTCAGTACACTGAAAAGTGTTTTCGCATATAAATCACTATCCGTCAGCGAGCTGAAGCTCAAGTGGCTGCCGCTCAATAGCATTTTTGCAAAATTCCCTAACAGGGCATTCTCTCTAATCCATCATTCTATCAAAGAGCTCTCCAGATTCACCCACAGAAAAGAGGGGGACTGCCTCACTCATGACGAGGTTCGATGAAAACTGAGATTACATGATTTATCTTCCTATAATTCTTCCCCAGGCTGATATGACGGTAATGAGAGAGAGACAAGAGGACCATGACCACCTATTGGATTCCCTAGCCTAGAAGATCAATACACCTGAACAGACAAATGCATAAAACCGCCTGAAAACATCAAAGATTTTGTGAATATAACATTAATAACAAAACAGCGGTGGCTGTAGTTTGTCTAACTGCTCTTCTATTGAGAAGTTAAAATGCCGTGGTATAGGATTGGATCACTACTGGTGGGCAAGTGGTGCCTCATGAATATCAAATTCAAATTCATTCGAATCCCGTGTAGGGTATAAAAGCTATGGATTGTAGCTTTAATGAAGGAATTAAGGCACTTACATCACACACAACAAAATCCTGAGTAGTTATTTAACCATTTTCTTTGCACTCGCAGGGTTAATTTACATATTTTTTAAGTTATTAAATTAACTGACAAATTCTACTGTGTAGATACTGTAATTCATGCACCTCCTAATCCGTTTAATATAAGGACAGCCAACCATCCATGAACGTCTTCAGCTGTGCCCTATTTCAACAACGAATCTATCATAGACAATTCACTTGTGTTTGCTGCAACAAAACAACCGCATTCTTCTACTAGTACAAATAAAGTGGCTGCTTAAAGGCACTGAGAGCAGGGGGGGGGGGGGGAGGGGACACAACGTTTTTCTCATTCACGCCAACTGCACAGATTTCCCTCATATTTCCCGAGCTGCCTGGGGATTCAGACCACTGACCTCTTAGTCACAGACCTGCTTTTTAAAATTTTACTTTAACCACAGACGAGTGGACTGCATTTAGAACGAGTGCTTTACATGATGAATTATTACACAGTAAAATGCTCAGTGTCAATTTAACTTTTTGAGTGTAAAATTGTCCACTCGGGGCCATTTTTACATTCCCGCACTGTCAAATTAACGCTGCGGATTTAACTGTGTACCATAAGTCCTGGGTTGTTGTTTGGGGTCTTCTGAGAATGCATATAAGACACTTTTACGAGGGCAAATGGATAAAAATGTAGACACAGCTCATGAGAGAGAAAATACATATCATTAAGCTTTACAGGCTCTGCAGAGTGAATGTATCACTGCAGAGAGAGGGGTGGGTCCAAAGACCTCGCACCAAAGACACGCTGCAGTGAGAGCCCCAGGGCGGCCATCTAAACCATGATGTAGTTTTTGAGAGTCTGACACTCTCGTAAATCCCGAGATCAACCATGTCTCTGTGCAAAAAAGACACAGCTAAATTCTCCCTCTGGGACCCTGTGCTTTTCATTATGGGAACAATGGTGTTGCAGGTGCAAACTGCTAGCTCTCATACTCCCAGCTGGGTTTGGTTAAGTGCTGAAACATGGTACAGTACGGGCCCAAACCTCGTGCACACACACACACACACACCAAAATGCATGTACAGACAGATGGACGAATGCCTCTACCTGCAGTGGCAGACGTGGAAAGAGAAAGACTAAGGGAAAACCCCCAAAATAGCTGAATGTCTTAAAAGGAGAACTTCATACACATTTACAAATGCACATGTGTAGTTCCTGCCTGGGGTGTGGGTATGGTGGCCAGATGAGAATGGGTGAAATTCAATATAGGGGGAGCTGGGGGTGGCCACGGTCACTAATTACTTTCTGTATGAACAGTAAAACGTGAACTACATTAGTGAACTGTCATTAGGATGTCTTTGGCTCCCACAATTTTCAAATACTTCCACCTAACAGTCTAAAGTGAATATCCCACCTCCGTCCGTCAGACTGGAAGCTGAATTGTAGGCCTATAAAAACCCTGTTTGACGGTCACATGAGGCACGAGAGCATTGGTGCCCAATTTAGTGAAAAAACTGACTTATACATCTTGATCACATGATTCCAGAGATCATGTAATGCAGGAGTAGTACCAAATAGTGTGTTTGAGAATAACACAAGAATCGTGAAACATCTAATATGGGGAGTTGCATCATCACCAAGAAATCAAGGGAATTTTCTTTTTCCTACGGTTCATGAGATCTAGGCCAATATACTGTAGGTGAAGCAGCCTGTTATAGTGCCCACCATGAGCCTGGTTTATAACATTTTGGGCAGAGCATTTTCCTTGGCTTTACAGGGAATAGCAAACGCTGCACGCTGAATGGTGCAGCAATGGTGCCCATGATTAGCTGCTTACTGACAGACAGATGGACAGACAGACATGCAGACAGACTCAAAAACATAATCCCTGCCCCGTCCGTAATGGCCAGGCGGAGATAATGAGAATGTCTGCAATTCATGTAACAGTGTAAGTTATCGTTATATACAGTACTGCAGGGGTATTCAACTAGATTAGGCAGGGGGACACAACTGTAGCGGCAAAGCGCGCAATACACGCACAGCATGCACGCAGCGCACGCACAGGGTTCTCAAAATGCATTTCTTTCTGAGTTCTCAAAGTGCATTTTGTGCTCAAACACGAAGATTTATGTATATATAATACATTTGTGCACAGTAATGAGCAGGATAATATCTGTCTATAGACATACTACATACATATGCTACCTACCAAAATTGAGATGTACTGTATACCTATTGACGGTGCATGAACATAATAGCTTTGACATTAACTATCGTCAACGAGCACCAGCTGGACACGCACGCACGGACGGACGGACGCACGCACGCACGCGCATGCACACACACACACACACACACACACACACACACACACACACACACACACACACACACACACACACACACACACACCTTCCCTCTGCAGTGCGTCTAGTCTAGTTTAAAGTGACTGGAGTCTGTCTCATTTCTCTCTAAATGCCCTTGATGGAATATGATTAAGCATTACTGTCATTATGGTAATCTCAGTCTTCATATATCGCACACACCATACCTGTAACTTTCATTAGACCTCCCCCTGCAGGGGCCACCAGTTGAATACCCTGCAGTGCTGTTTTATTTTATTTATTGTATCAGTGTGTCGGTTTATCACACCGGTCTGTCATCTTCTCCGTGGTTGTCTGCAAATTACACTTCCTGTTCTCCCATCTGCAGCTATACTACTATCTTCATCTACACAAAGAAAAGAAAAGGAAAATGTGAAAAGAGCTTGCACCCGTGTTACACTCTCAACCTCCATAAACGGTGTGACTCCATCACTGCTACTGTACAAAAAACTACCAACAGCAATAATTATGAATAAATATGTAGGCTACAGACGAAACAATAATTAATCAAACTTAAGCATTTTGGCACAAAAAGGTCAGGTATCAGGATTCGGGACAATTGCTCGTAATTCATAAAAAGTTCAGGATGTTTGGTCATGTCTAGTGGGAGACAACCTTGTGCGTGGCTTTGTCCAATACATATTTGAGGACAAAACTGCCTCTGAAACCTCATGACATTAAGACTTATATACAGTAATGATGTACGTACAATCTGTAAATATTGAAGTAAGCTGTGGTCCCCTTTAAAGATATATTCAGTGATTTCACTTAATTCAAATATCACTTTTTTTGTTTTGTTATGATAATCCTCCCTACTATAGTGTGCTGACCATATAAGGAGTTCCTCTCTGTCCCCAGTTAACCCCTGGGGTCAAAAAACATACAATCAGGATAGAGAGGGGCCTTCCGCCAATCATGATCGAGCGGGGGCGGGCCTTGGTCTGTGTGCTGCATGCTGTTGCGTGTCCCCCCACTGTAGTGCATGCATGTGCACATCTTGTTACCAGGGCAGACCGGGGGGTTTTCTGAATGCTCCTTTAAATTGGCACAATGTACTAAGCCTGATATATTGATGTTCCTTGTTTATGTTAAATGTTCACATGCATGCACGCACGCACGCACGCACGCACGCACGCACGCACGCGCACACACACACACACACACACACACACACACACACACACACACACACACACACACACACACACACACACACACACTCACACTCACACCGTTCAAAGCATATGGTTCAATCCTGCAGTTAAAACTGCAGATGAGCAATAAGTTACTCAAACAAGGACAGGGGGGGATGCTATCAGCACTCCTTTGCCAGGGAAGTTGGCACCACCCCATAAAACATATTCTTCAGCTCCTCTATTATCGCTGCATTCCACTGAGAGCAGTGAGCAGTCTGCTGGCAGTTATCCAGAGGGAGTGAAATATTATCGTGGGACTGCACATCAGGGGTTCAGGGGTTAAAATGCCCCAGAGCTCCTTCTAAATGATAAGGACGTTGACATGGAGCATTAGACAGATACACACGCTCCTCTCTCTTCCCCGCCAGGTGTGAGTCGCTTCGAGGCAGCTGGCACAGCGGCGGTGGTCGCTGCACTCTCGGAAGGCTTTGATCATTCTGCTCTGTTTGTTGCGGTTTTGCTCGCTCTCCCTTTGGGAATATACGGTTTATTAGGATCCATTATTAGACATTCACGGATCTGTATAAATCAAAGAAACATGAGAACTTTTGCTTTTCTCTCTTGTCTTCTAAAACAGAGCACATGGGATATAAGCTATAATATCATTTGAAAGAGAGACAAAGAACGGGCAGGGAGGGCAGATGAAGTCGTGTTGCTTTCAATGCTCTGAGAAAAGGTACATTTCCATTATGGGTATTGACTTTACTGGGAGGGGGACATTGAATTAGGATGTGATGCTTGAGAGAATGCAGACTGAGGTCCATGTCACTCCAGGTGCAGGACTACAAAGCAATTTTCCAGCGTGAAGATCAGCGCACGGAATCGATAACTCACACTCCTGATTACTCTGTGAGTGGAAATAGAGTTTGTATTGTTTTTCCAAGACAAATGTTGGCTCGAGGCGAGATAGATGTATTTTCTGGGTAAAAGACAGACCCCCCCCTTTAACTGAAAACCAGTTTTCCCCCCATTCTCTTTCATCATAGCCTATACCTCAAAAGCCACCTTCCCACACTGTGGGTCTTCTTTTCTTTTCTTACTTTCGCTGTCTCAATATCTGTTATCCAATTGATTCCACCCCTGCCAATACCCTGCCTGAAACCCATCAGCAAAACTCCCAAGATTTGTTGGCTGTCCCTAGCTGCTGACACCCAGCCTCAAATCTTCTGGTGCCTGGTTCCTTTCCTGACCTACAGCGTTATATGTTGTGAACTTGTGATATACATATTGGTCCTGTTTTATGTCGCCGACCTCCAGAGCTGTTCAGACTACGTTGCCGACCTCCAGAGCAGTCCCACCCCATGTTGCAAGCCTCCAGAATCTCAACAGTTTCAGGTCGAGAACTCAAACTAGTGAAAATAGCAGATCTACAAGCGCACAACGCATCGCTTCACGAAAGCTTGTTGATTGCCTATTTTCACTATTTCTTAATTATTTTTATTCGTGGAATTTCTTAGATGTGTTTATTTTTTAAATGTAAAAAAAAGGAAAAAAATGGTTTGACTCCAGATCATCCTCTAGAGTGGCTCTGCACGACTGTTCATCCTCCTGTCCATTCTCCAGAGCTGCTTCGCCTACGTCATCAGCATCTAGGCTGTCATCCAGATCTGCTCCGCCAATGGAGAGCGACGTCGCTACGTGGCGGCCATCTTACTGAGGGGCAGCATAACATTGTGTTTGTGGGGCATGTCGTTTTTAAATAACCATAACTTGGCTCAATTTTCAAACGGTTTGGTTTGTTATAAACGTCAGAGCCGCCCGCATACTCATATGCTTTTATATGACGTTCATAAAAAAATAAGCAGATAAGCGTCCTGAATCATAGCCACATTGATATCGTTTGTAATAAACCAACCCGTTTGTAAATCCGTCAAGATTTGAGCGAGTTATGACTACTTTTGTTTGAGCTGCCATAGAACATACTGTACTGTAGCCCCTCAGTAAGATGGCCGCAGGGTGAACTACGTCAGAGACTCCAGCTTGAGCCATCTAGCCTTTATATATGTCTATGGTTCTTCAGACCTGCACTGCTCTTCTGTCCTGCATCCTGGTCACGTTCCAGATCACTTTTGCTCCTTTGCCCTGCCCACTGGCCATCCACATGAGGTGTCCTGCTCCCTAACATATGCTGTGTTCAAAAGTAGCACATAGTGTTGCCCTAAACTAGTAACATACAATATGATTGTTATGTCATTTTGCTGCTTCCATCACTGGTGTGAGACAAAGCAAACCTTGTATCATATTTCGGAAATTTTGAATGAGGCTGAGGGATGTTTTAGCTGGCATTATATCCGACACATTAACCTTGTAAGAGATACAAGAAGGGTGTGTTATTGGCTTGCTACTAATTTCATCTGACTCAAAGACACTACAAACAGTGGTCTACATCTACAGACTCCGTTATCTGTAAAAAATCACACCCGTATGAAGTGAGGGGTGCTCTTATCATCGGATGTGCATCATCATGACATAACATGTCTATTTGCTCAGACACATAGTATGACGTAAATTCATCATTCATTGTCAAAGGGAATTTGATTTTTATATAGCTGAATGTAGCGCCCCTCAAAAATACTTTAACGCACATTTATATTTTCTATACAGTACTTCAAAGCAGCTTAGGGAAACAAAAAAGCATGCAAGTGAATATCATAAATAATCTAAGGACATATAAGGACATCCTGGTTGTGTCAGTTATTCAACACAGAACAGGATTTTACAGTGACCTGGTAAGACATATTCTTATTGGATCCATAGGTGGTCAGGCATACAACATCGCTTTTTGAATGAAGATGGAAAAGGCATCTAATAATCTATATCTTGCCAGGACACTGTGAGCCTTTCTTGTTGTAAATGAATGGAACAAATGTGAAGTCATCACCATCTATATGGTGATTTGGTATTTCGTGAAAAATAAAGCATAAAAGTTTATTGTTCCTGGGAGGCCCATAAATATATCTGACCTCATCTGTGCTGATAGAACGGTATCCCTTCACTATGAAAGCAGATGGAAAGTAACACAACCTGCAGCATGGAATCAAACAGAAATTCCATTTCTCAATTATGCAAAGAAAGCGAGGAGAAACATAATGTCATGATTATTAATAATCACAGAACTGCAGACTCTAATACACTCTGATTGAAGTGATACCGATGTGTGATACCATTCACCAGAACTTAAAAAAAATAAACACCAAGCAAGCCAGCAGAGGTAACAGATTCAGCGTTACATGTTAACTCTGAATTTATAATTCATTGCGCACAACACGCACACGTCATGTTGACACCGTCATGCATGCATTTTCCAGGTTCAAAAGAATTACAACAGGGTAAAACATGGCAGACTGCGATAAGAGTAATTACTGTGATATTAGCAACACAGCAGCAGCTAATACAATCAATGAATATTGGGTGTATTAGGTTATGTCAATGTGCAATGACAGCTCTGTGTTGACTACAGTCTATACTTGCACACTGACACTGGCACACCCGTGGCTCGGACACACACATTATTAATTTAATATAGCTTCAGTTGTGTTACTTACTAGACTGCCATGTTTTTAAACTGTTGTTGTTTTAAAACTGAATTGGAAAACAAACTACAAAGGGTTTCATGCCACATTAAAGAGTCATTTAGACAATGTAATAGACATTTAGACAATGTAATTGCCTAAATCAACTACACATTGGAGCATCAGACAAGGGCTGTGAATGCTACTCTTTTTTTCTTGTTAATTCGAGCCAAATGCAGGCCTTGGCTCGTATTCCTCAAAATCAAACTTATTAGAATCATAACAAAAGAGACATTGTAGGCATTATGGCAAAACAAAATCCAGAACAATAAAAATGTGCATATTAGCTTTTATAGAGCTGCTCTGCACGGCTTTTACAATCACACCTTCTGCCAGCGATGAAAAGAAAACGTAATCCGAAAGAAAAGGTTTCTAGGAAGATAGGCAGTGAGAGTAGGATACAGCAAGACAGATGGGTTGAGAGAGCAAGGGTAGCGAGAATTGAGAGAGGGCGAGAGCGAGCAAGAGAGAGGTGATTACTCCGCGTTAATCCAGTATCAGCTTTCCTTGATTTGGAGGCTTCCCAAAGTGCAGGACTTATTATCAGTGGAAAACTCTGTTAAATGCAGATTAGAGGGGTAAGGAACGGGAGGCAGCGAGGCTTTCTCATGAAACTCATTGCCGAAACAATCTGGCTTCCAATAGGTTATCTGAGCCTTGCTCTCTCTGTAATGTCGCCACTTGTCTTGCGTGCGTGCGTGCGTGCGTGCGTATGTGTGCGTGCATGTGTTCTTGCAATCGTGTGTGTTTCTCTCTCATCCAGCTGTCTTCCATATTTTTGCTCCCTGGATTCCAGGAGACTAGATTGAGCCGTCCCCGTAATTCATAAGCAAGATATTGAGGCTCTTTGGACTTTTATCCGTCACATGTTTTCCATTCATGATATTCTTTTTGACGACTTTGCTGATTTGGACCATTTGGGCCCACGTATTACCACGTAATTACTTTCTACTTAAAAACCAATCAATAGATCTATACCAGGGTATGGATGATTCCTGGTAAGTGCACATTGGGTGAGTGCTCTGCCTGCGCTCCATTTCAAAGGTAGTGCCTCACTGCTTGCAAATTCAATAAGGTCTATAGCGGCCATATGCTGCAGTTTATGGCATGCATTTGAAAAAGTGAATCACCATCCTCCACACGAAGTGGTGTCTTTCTATATCCAGTGAAACACTGGAATGACATGTGTAAAAAAAAAAAAAAAAAAAACAATAGGTAAATAACAAACTAAACGAGCACAAAAAACACAAAAAAGCATAATTAAAAAAAAATTAGGTAATTATCCTAGCCAATTTACAAGCTTACATGTAAGCTTGCAGATCGGCTGTTTTCAACTAATATTCGCCTATTATGCCCAGAATAGGGACAATACGGTTCATGTCATTATTCCCCAAATAATCCCTGTGTCAATCACACTCAATCAGTCACAATAGTGACCCTTTAGTCAGTGGCCTGAACCGACCCTTGTCACATGACCTGACAGTGGGACTCACCGCACTGAAGCCTGGAAAGAGACTGACTGCTGAGGCTGTATCCACAGGAAACGGGAGAAACGGCTTCATGCCCAGTGAGGTTTGGATGGCAGGCAGTGTGGGACGCAGCAGTGCAGGCATGAGGCCATTTTGACACGTGTTACCTGCAAAGAAGACAAAGATGCTGTTTGACAACTGCAAATCTGACAAGCAATCACACAGGACATATTCTGCTGTATGTTGTCCCGTTGCACCGTACATGAAGTCCTGCTGTACTTGTATCACGGGTTAATAGGTACCGTGTCAATGCTAAGTACGTTTTGGACTTGTCGCCAAGACAAATGCCTGCACATTTATTGTACTACGTTGCAAAGAGTTTCTGAATTCAATGACTGCCAGCATGATGTCATTGGCTTCCACCTTCCAGCACTGTAAAATGAGTCACAGCCCGCACATCATGAAAATATCATCTGGCTAGCTCCTGCTTGCAATATGTTCAGGTTTTCAGTGCTCCTAAATTTGATCTCCTCTCTTAATCAAAATAAGTCCTGCTTACTCTCATGTATGATGAGAGTAAGCTGTGATTTCAGTGCTTTCTGATATTTCTGAGTATTAGCTGTAGAGGCGCGCCCCTCATTTGTACATTCATATTTGGCATTTTGCTCTAAAATGGCCCTCATGTACGTCTGTATATGTCACGCTGCTGAAATACACCCAACAAATGAATGTTGCATGTATAGTATATAGCCTACACTCTACTGGGTGTGATGAGAATCTGAATAACTTTTTTCAACATGATACACTTGCTCGTTAATGTTTTATTTATCACCATCTTGCCTATAAGACGATTCAACAGTGAGAGGAGTCTGTGATGCAAACCTCAAGGAAAAACAAAAGTAAATGGTTCACTTTTATTGTCATGTGCGTGAGCTGTGCCAGAAGAGCCCTTTACAAGCTGTGGATTGGAAACAGCACAGGACTGATTTCAACACAAGGCGATCGAGAAAAGCAACAAAAAAAAAGCAACAAAAAGAAAGCAAAGAAAAACCCTTGCAGTCTTCCAAAACATTAGAAATTAAAGAAGCTATTTCATGAAGCCGTAATGAGAACCAGAGGGATGGATTTTTTTTTATCGCTGTACATTTAACGACAGTGGACGTCTGGGCCAGCATTGCTCTAAAAAGGGTTGGTTGATGCGATGTCAAACCACCGGCCTGAGACAAATAAAAATAAGGTTTGCCACGTTTCGGTCCCGAGGCGATGGTAAAGGGTAAATAAAAAGCATAAGTCATAAAATGAGGGAGAGGGAGCAAGCCACATTCGATCCACCCTCTCTCTTCCCTGCTCTCTTCTGTCTTTTAGCCTTCACCCGCCAGAGCGCTGCCATCTGTTGGAAAAAGAACACATGCCGTCTCTCATGTGGAGACACGTCCCGGTTCCCCTTTAACAGAGCATGTCCTTCTCCAGGCAGACATCATCCTAACTGCACAGTGTCTTTGACATGCCCTCCTGACGTCAGGCTATAAGTATGTCTCAGCACGGACGAGCCAAATCCACCAACGTGTACGGTATAGTCAAAACAACCAGCTCAATCATCAGGGAGGAAATGTGGGATTTTTTGGGTGCTGTACAGCGACAGTGTGCCCTTGGACGTTTTTGAGATGTGAATTTCTTTTCAGTGCAAAAAACTAAAACCCTAACCCCAAAAAGAAAAACTAAACATTTCAATATTCTCATGCAGAGTTTTTATTTTCGACTCATGAATGGGAAACGTGATAAGGTTTCTGATAGAATGTTCCATAAGTAGGCAAACATGAAATTGTTTGTGTGTTTGCACACACACACACACACACACACACACACACACACACACACACACACACACACACACACACACACACACACACATTTCACACACTTCATTTGCACAATTTCATGTTTGCCTACTTGTGGCACATTCTATCACACCTTGTCACTTTTCCCCATTATATTACATATTTTCACATGATTTGAAAGTTTACAATCAGCATGCACGCATCCGCCTGGGTGACAGCAGATTGCTGGGCGAGTGCTGGCGCTTTGGAATGGGGGTTCAGATCAACATATCCGCCTGGGTGACAGCAGACAGTTGTCAACTTACTGCACTTGAGGTAAATGAAAGGATCATATTCTTTCAGCAGTTGTCACTGGAACAATATAGCAGGGCACAAAACATGTCCAAACACAAGGGGCAGATTCCAGCCTGCAACACAGGTTAGTGTTTCACTTTCAACTCTCTTAAGCCTGATCATCTGTCATCCGCAGCAAGCTTGATTTGGAAAATGAGCCTATGGCTTAACCCTTACCTGAACTCTACCGTACCGCAGCACTGTATGTGTCTCCAGACGTGTTGTAAGACGTTGCATGTCATAGAAAGCTTAGGCTCTAAGCACACAGCACACAGGTACCCACAATCACCAACTCGTAGAAAATGTTAATATTTACATTGACTGTGGCTGGGAAAAAAGTAAATATTTGACTTTAAACCCCAATTTCGACACACATCCCAGGTGGGCTTGAAACATCCCAGCTGGTACTGACATATACTGTAATGTGTAGGGGACAGAATTTGTCAGTATTTCTCTCACTGAAAGGTTAATGGGTCATAGTCATTAAAATGAATACTGTGCTACTGTGCTCAGCCTGAGAATTATGTGTAATTTATACACTGTCATACAACATGTCATGTACGGAAAAAAGCAGATCTACAACCTCAAAGCGCATCGTATTGCGACATGTTGTGAGCTTGTAGATCGGCTATTCCCACCCCTCGATACTGGCACGCAGTGCAGTAATAATATCAATTCATAATTAGTTACAAGTGACATCAGTGACAACAGCTCAGACAATTTTGTCATTGTTTATGCAAAAAACGCATTCATCACAAAAGTCAAATCAATCAAATGCTCACTATATGTGCAATGCCTCTTTTTGAGTCACAGCTTCTATAATACTGACTTTTTTTTGTCTCCACCTGGCCGAAGGCATGGGGAGAGAGTATGTTTTCCACTCCGTCCGTCCGTGTGTGTGTGTGTGTGTGTGTGTGTGTGTGTGTGTGTGTGTGTGTGTGTGTGTGTGTGTGTGTGTGTGTGTGTGTACAGCTAATCTCCGGCACCGTTAACCCGGTCGATGCCAAATTTTGCTCCCTGGATGCCAACGATGAACGTCTTTCCAGAACGGCCTGCCATCAGGCAGACATTTGAAAAACATTTGTTGATATTACTCCTCCTCCTGTCCAAAATCCCACAAATCGTTACATACTACAGTATCTCTATAGTCATGTGTTCAAGCCGGATCTGTCCAATATTTCCTATTCCATCCTAATTGGCTAACATTGGCCTGTTTTGAACAAAAAGCCTCAAATCATGAACGCAGCGTGCAATTTACGTGAAATCTTTCACCGACTTCCCTACTAGGCTGAGGAATATATCCCACCCTTTTCACATTGGCCTGTTATAGTAGCCTGGCTAATAAGCCAGACTGTTATAGCGCCACCAACAGGTGGATGTTTGCAAAACACATGCCTCAAATCATCCAATTAGCCCTTCACTAAATCCCATCCCAAAAAGCCAATGCCAATCCAAATAGTTTAGCAACGGTTGCTATGCAGGTCAAGCTTTCTTCGCTGCTAACGTGCCTATTGGAGAAGGATGGGCTGGGGAGGGACTAAGTGAAGGGCTAATTGCCATCCAAGGCGTAAGAAGAAATGGCACCCTTTTCACATTGGACTATTATAGTGCCACCAGGAGGCCACAACCTGACCTGCCCTGAGGGCCACTTTAGCTAGTTTACATTATTATTTATTGGAAAGTCACGTTTTCTTCTCATTTCTAAGGTTTTTAGATTTTGGTGTACAACAGAGTTGAGTTATGATCATTTAGGCTGCTATTAAAAAAAAAATCTTAAATTCATCATCATGAGATCATGAGACTGCTAGCTACCTCTGAAATAACCATGTCCAACACACCACAGCTGAAAGGTTTCGCCACTGTCCCAGAAGCACCCATTGCAAAATCCTGAGTGTCAATTTTAAATGGACACTCAGGATTCAGCGTGTGCCCTTACCACCATGTCCCCCTTAACGCCCTCCTGAAAAATTCACTCATCTGAACTCAAGCGTTTTCACCCCTGCAGCAGTGGCTTGAGAGAGAGGGGGAGAGAGGGAGAGTAAAAATGATGTCTGGAGGAGACTGATGTTAATAATTAATCATCTTCCGTTACTCCCCTCCACTACTGCCTCTCTCTCTCTGTCCTGATCTTGGCCCCCGCTAAAGCGATAAGATCTGTCCAAAGATTCCACACAGCCGGCGAAACTGTTGTCGCGGAATGGAGTCGTGCACCGCACCAGACCTCCCCATTTCACTCGGCAAATATAAATCCAATTATTAGATAAGTGCAAGTTCAGCTGAATGTCAAAACCATTTCTTATGCTGATGGCGATTCAGATGTGTACGCCCGTTGCATTTACGGAGAATTCACTGATTGTGTTCCATGACATTCAATATGAGATAAGATCAATTATTGCCTTCAAACAAAGAGAACAAAACTAATTCGCCCCAGTTGGAATAAACAATTTGCGTGCAAATGTTTTTTTTATAACACAAACAGCACTACATTTCAGGTATTTGCTTTTTTAAGACTCCCATTTTTTTTTTTTTTTTTTTTTTTTTTTAATTCAGGTCCACAATGCTCATGGCTGCATGACAAAGAGCCTGCTTTTAGATCTTCTGGATCTGGACAACCTGTTCTTCCACACCCCACTGGTCTCACAGACAGAGAAGTGTAGCTCTTGCTGTTGTCATGATTTTTTGTAGTGTAACCCCTAATAAACACAGACGTCTCTGAATTTGATCCAACAATCATTTCCCCTTCAGCTCTGTAATCTGAGGTTAACCAAAGAGATGTTTAGTGTGCTGTTAAACTCTGACCGCGCTAGGCCCGACACACCAAATACATTTGCTGCAGGCATAAAATTCAAAAGACACTAATGGCTTGTTTGATTGCAATGTGCACTTAGGACAGTTTAGTCCCGCTGTGTTATTGTTCTTTTACTGCCCTGTTTGATCTGTCTAGGTTGCTTTAACATGGGACAGTTCTTTTGATCTATTTTGTTTTCAGTTGTATTCAGTGTATGTCATTTTAAAGAGGTCACATTCTCAGGGGTACATGTGTTAGTGATGTCACCCCAAATAAAACAGATTGCCAATTTAAACAAAAACACACTTTATTAAAAAATCTTTTCACCATCACTCACATCACAATGTTGTTAATGTTTTTTCCCTTTGTTAATATTCCAGCTTTTCCGTGCACTAGATTCAAGAGTCCATATATGCTGTAATGATGCCAATACTGATGCACAGTGCAATGGAGAATGAGAGAGCACTTCCAAATAAACTAAGTGAATGTCAGCAGGTGGAGAAATGGCCCATTCCCAAAGTTATGCTTTATCCACATGCCTTGTGATTATTTTACTACACAAGATGTATACAGTTATACACACCAGCAATTTATCCCACAAACTGTTAAATGACAGATGAGATTTTTAACACATTCACACTTTTCTGTAGCACCACACCAGACAAACACTGGCAATAGATCTTTTGAGGAAAAAAACATTTCTCCACCTGACACCTTATTCATTAATAATACTTCATCCAGTCTCTCCATAGGAAGAGGATGTCCCTCTCACTCTTATAAGGCTCAACCTCTAACTTCACACATCACTTTAAGTCCTAGCATATACTGTACATAAAAAAACTCTTCCATTAAACAAATCACCCCTCCTTTATAACTTCAGATCCCTGTGTAATTATTACTCTGATCCAGCCATGTGAGGAGCTCTTGAAGAGGAGTCATTGGTGCATTAAGTCAGCTTAAGCCTTCTCCTCTCCTCAATAAAACTAATGGAAGGAGACCCTTTTTTTTCTCTCTTTGATTTCTACACAGAATACCAAGTGGCTCTTAAGGCAGACCATTTGCTAACTCCACTGCTCTTTAAATTCCTTCACTATAAACACTTTGGACAGTCTATAAAACGACCACAGTGAAATCTGAAGCCTGGACTTTCGACCCCAGACACATGGGATTTGATCGAATGAAATAGAATGTTTTATTTTTGGTGGCAGGGGGGAACGAGACACCTGGTGAGGGGGGTTCATTCAACAAGGCTGGGTACCCAGAATGTCTAACTTCATGCTGTTTTCCATTAATTAAGCAGTCAGCTCCATTGTGCATCTTGCATGAGCACACAACACACACTGAGTCACTTTCAATACACATGCTTTTAGAAAAAAGATATCTGGATGCATGACAAACAAGCAAACAAGCTCTGCACAATGCACATACACCCCCCCTGCACACAGGTGTCCGCACACACACACACACACACACACACACACACACACACACACACACACACACACACACACACACACACACACACACACACACACACACACACACACACACTCACTCACTCACCAAAATACATGCTGCTCTGCATAGCTCCTCAGGCATGGGGGTCTGTAGCTCCGCTTTGATGCCCTGCCAGTGTGTGTGTGTCCATGGACAGAAGCCTTAGCATGTCTCATATACACTCCTTGGGGTTGTTTGTGTGTGTATGTGTGTGCGCGCATACGTGCGTGTACGCTTGCCTGTGCGTGTGTGTGCGCGTGATAAACGGGAGTTCAATCGCAGAGTGCCGTCAGCAGCCAGTCTGCATGCTGCAACTGTGCGCGTTTGTCTGTGCACCACTGTGACTCTCTTTCCCTCTCTATCTCTATCCCGCTTTCTCTCTTCCCACTGGTCCTGCCTTGCCTCTCTCCCCTCCCCTCCTCCTTAACCCTCCCCTCCCTCCGTCTCCCCTCGCTGCTTGAGCAGTGCTGGCTGGCCCCCTTCCTTCACACACTGGCTCTTCTCTCAGCTCAATGTGCTTCTCTTCTCTCTGAGGTGTCTATCTACATTTTCCAGCAACAGCGTCTTCTCAAATGAAATGTGCTTCCTCTGTGTGTGTGTGTGTGTGTGTGTGTGTCTCCCTTTCTCTCTGTCTGTCTGTCTATCTCTCTTTGACTCTCTCACACACTTTTTTCTCCAGTTTCATCTTTGTTTTATGTCAAGCGCACTTCTTTCTGCCATCTCTCTGTATCTCGCTTGCCGTTTTCTTTAGTTTTTTCATTCTGACTGTTCCTTTGCTCCCACATGCCTCTTATATCTTTCTCATTTGCGCTCGCTATCTAAACGTCTTCTCTTCTCCTGCACTTTCTGTCAGATCTCTCTAGCTCATTCTCCACTCACTGTTCTTTCTTTAATCTTGTTATATCTCTCTCACTGTTTTGTCTTCTCGCTCCTCTCTCTCTCTGTATAAGCTGTCTCTTTCTGTTAAATCGCTCTTTTTCCATTTTCTCCTAATCTCTCTTTTTGCGCCTATTTCTCTTTTTTTCCCCTCACTGTGGTCACTCTCTGTTCATTGCTTTTTAATCTGTTTTCATTTTTCTTCCCCTCTCTCTCTCTCTCTCCCCTCTCTTTAACTTGCTTGCCCTCTCTCTCTCTCTCTCTCTCCCTCTCTTTAACTCGCTTGCCCTCTCTCTCTCTCTCTCTCTCTCTCTCTCCCCCCCTCTCTTTAACTCGCTTGCCTTCTCTCCCCTCTCTCTCTTTCTCTCTGGCTGTAATCGGACTCTCTGGGAGCAGGACTGATATGAGAGTTGTATTGCTTTGCTGCCGTAGTCATGAGACCTGCTTCAGTGCTTCAGTCTTCTCAATTTGTGGCCTCCTTCCTCCGGAACACGCACGCACAGTCGCACACACACACACGCACACGCACAGTTTCACACGCACACGCACACGTGCGCACACACACACACACACACACACACACACACACACACACACACACACACACACACACACACACACACACACACACACACACACACACACACACACACACACACACACACACACCAGAGCAGTACAGTCGACCACAAAGTTCTGTGGCAAACAGGAATACTAGCAGCACCCTCGCGTCTAAACACATCCAAGTCGCCTTGGATGTTAATCCGGTGAAACGAAGAACAGTTTGTCAGTCTCTACCTGGTATTCCTATAAATATAACCATAATCAGTAACTATTCCTAACCTTAACCTCAGTAAAACTGTGCCAAAAACCTAAGCCTATTCCTTCCATTATTCTCAGTAAAACAAATACAAGAACCGCCCCAGCGAGTTGTTTGGCGGGAATAAATGAGGGCGAGCGTTTTTAAGGCGAGCCTTCCAGTTACCATAATAGACCACAGTGCTTATAATATAACAAAATACATACATAAATGGATGCACATGGGACGTATCCTCAGTGATGTATCCCAAGGTCATCAGGGTTTCGGGTCTCGCAACATCATACCCCTCACTCAGGTGACCCAGCTGGGAGTGATCAAGTCCCGACTTACGTCCCAGTAGCTACCCTCAATCAGTCCCATTAGGGAAAAACCAGGGCCACACAATCCATTCCTCCTGAACTACTCTGCCGGGACTGGGAGGTACCATTCTGGCACATGGAAGGACTAGGCTCTGTGGGTTGTCTCCTGTCCGGGCCCCTCCTACGTCTCACCAGGTCCACTCCTGCTCTCACCAGGTCAGGCCCTGTGCGTTGCACCAGACTCCCAGCAACAGGCACTTTATTCAGGAATGGTGGATTCTCAAGCCGCAACGGTTCCGCAGGCTCCACCTTGCCCTTGGTGGTGCCGCCGGCTCCTCTTGAGGCTTGCATGGCCCTCCTAAAGGCCTCACCGTGGGTTTGTTGGGCTCTTCCTCACGGAAGACACAGACTGGGGCGCTAACCCATACTGCTCCCGGGCTTAAAGTATACACTGTATGTGTATTTGTGCATGTATGTATATGTATGACTGTGATGATGTGTGCACATTATTTGCATATACAGTATAGAACGCACCTGTACTGCAGCATGTGTTTCTTTGTAGCGATGTTTGTAAGCTATGGTAGTCGCTGGTACAGTGCTAAACAAGCCTGCACATCACTGCTCACCAGTGATGTAAAGTAACGAAGTACACTTACTTAAGTACATGTAGTTAAGTACAATTTTGAGGTATGTTTTACTTTACTTGAGTATTTCCAATTTCCAGTACTTTTACTTCTATACTGCACTACATCTCAGAGGCAAATATTGTACTTTTACTCCACTAAATGTATTTGAAAACTTTAGTTACTAGTTACTTTTTGCTCTTACAATTTTTTTTATCCCACGATTTTGTAACCCATTTTTCACCCCTGTGTCAATGATCTAATGTGATCCTGGGCTCTACACACCCTCCGCCAACCTAGTCCCCATATATGGGGGACATGGGGAGAGCAACGGACTTGAACTCATGTTGTGTCCAAGTTGCTCCTTTACACCTGATAGGGGGGCGTTTCCCTGGTTGGACGTAGCGTGTGGAAGGAACACGTTATTCCAACCAGTTCCTTTCCCCTCCATCAGGCACCCCGGCTGGCCAGGGGGAGGCTAGTTACTTTTTGTTACTTTATATTTAAAAAATAGCAGATCTACAAGCTCACAATTGTGAGCTTGTAGATCTCCTATTTTCCAAAGATTCTTATTTTGAAAACTTGAAATGAGAGTATTTCTATATTGCAGTATTGATACTTTTACTCAAGTAAAATTGTGAGTACTTTTTCCACCACTGCTGCAGCTTGCACACCACTGACTGCATTTGGTTACACACATCGTGTCACGCACTGAATATAGCAGAGTAGAGCTGCTATTTTTGGTGTGTGACACTGGTGTTGATGGAGGTGTGAAGGACTGCAGAACCAAGTGAAACCTGCAGTCTGCAGGTTTCACTTGGTTGCATGAGCATAATATGGTTGTGTTTGAGTTAATTGTGCACATGTTGTGTCCACGTGGGTATGTATGGTATGTATATGTATAGGTGTGCGAGTGTGTATGTGCGTGCATGCATGTGTCGACTGTACTGTATGTGTGCGCATGCCTGTGTTTTACCTGCACATCCTTTTGGCTGTTGCCTCACACAGTCGTTTGATTGGCTCACTGTAATGCCACTGAAGGTCAGACAACATTGACTGCCGCTGAGCCCTGGCCACTCCTATCGACTACAAATGAGACACTCCTGATCAAAGCAATGTCTGTCACATGCACACATGTCATGCACACATACACACCCTGAGATAGGCCAGCTGGTTCGTGACATCATAACTGTCTCCTCGGGACGAAAAAAAAAAAGAAAAGAAAAATCAATGTAGGCTACTCGAGTGCTGCGATTTCTCTCTCCCACCACCCCCGTCAGGCTTCTCTGCAGCAGGCATTTTGCTCTGCACAGATGTTTTCAATTAATCCTGAATTCCCATTCCCCGTCTCAGTCATAGCCTCACCACCCCCCAGCCTCACCATCACATCCAGGTTTATTGTATAGAAGAAACGGCAATGGTCTCTCACTCTCTCTCTGTCCCCATCTCTCTTCTCTTCTGTCCTCCCTCACTCACTTCTCCTTCAACATATCCTCTGCCAGCGTCGGCTAGCTGCGGCGAATGTGTTTTTTAACCTTGACTCACAGGTGTCGCCGGTGGCAGAAGGAACGAGGCATTATTTGTCACCATAAATAGTGGTTAAGCAGTCCCGGCAGCGCTGCAGGAGGAGCCCCACTGCGGCCACATGCGAGTGCAGCCCAGGATACTTCATTAATCTTGCTGTCACTTCCATGACGCTTTTCATTAGTTATAGGGCTATCTGATCAACAGGCAGACTGCTGGCTTTTCAGAGCCTTTTAGTGGCTATCTGAGAGGAAGAGAGAAGCCGAGGGGGGGGAGTCAAAGAGGACTGGGATGGACAGAAGGAATTAAAATGGGGAAACAAGGGAAGAGCAAGAGAGGGAGGGGCGGGGGAGGGTGTAAGGGGCAAAAAAGCCATGGCGTCCTGACCTTAAACACACAAACACAAGCGACAGTGCTTAATGCTCTCTCTATGGCACCGTGGAACAACGGCGCGTGTCACCTTCAGTGCAGCCACGCACAGCCTGCCCCTGCAAGCCCAAATCGGCGAGGAGAACCGATGTGTGCCTACATTATGACACACAAATTAAATAAGTGAATAATTCATCAGACGACTGCCCTTCAGGCATGTAATTCATGCATCTGTCATTTGTTATAATTCGTATTTGTTATGCTAGGAATTGTTCATTTTTTTGCCAGGGCCACAATATTCTCATAACCAGATGCCAGACATGAATATGTATGTATGTTGTCCATATTGACAGGCCAAGGGAATGTTGTGTTGTAATTCCTTGCAACATCTATTAGCACTTGCCTCTTGAGAGTTCAGAGCTGAAATGTCATGACAACGGCAAAGGAAATAAAAGAATGTGGAGCATCATTTAGATTTTCCCTGGATTCAAGCACAGATTATGAGTCATGAGAAATGTCATAAATGCAGAAGTGGAAACGTGACACCCAATGAGAAAGCACTGGCCCATGTTGACTCAACCACAAATATTCTAAGTAAACCAAGTAGTATAGTACTGATGTCCAAAGATCGTTATGGAGGGCTTATGAAATGCAGCGTTACATAAAAATTCACCATGTCAAATGTGGCTTGTGTGTAACCCACCTACATGTGCGAGGACGGAGCTGTGGCCGGATTCCCTCCCGCTCTGCCTTCTGGGACTAAAGCTTGGTTTCCTCGTGTTTCCTCACCATGTGTTTTACATCATCTGCTGAATGGAGTACAGGCGGTCGGGAGATACCAATCATACCTGTAGGGTAAAAGTTTAGCTTAGCTTAGCTTAGAAAATCTCTCTCACCAGTTTAAACAAGTGCTGTGAAACCCCTTTTCCACAGAGATATGGTCTGTACCCCCCCAAGCATAAAATATTCATACAATATATATATAATTTCTGGTGTTTCAGCCAAGTAAAAGTTATACAGAAACAGCAGCCATTTAGAAAGAACATGATGCATAAAATGTTTAACCGCTGCAACAACACCAAAAACACCAGTTGTTGTTTTCAGGTAATCAACCTGAAATACTGCACTGGTTGGCCAGTCACAAATCTATTGCTCAGTACGTGTTCCATCCTGTGCTTTATTTCAAGTTGCCTGGCTGGCTGGCAGAGATGATCAAAGGCAGCAGGGTGCTGCCTTTGACGGCTTTGAGGGTCAAAGCCGTCTTCAGTTCCACATCCATGTCCTGCCGTCCGTCTTACTCAACAAGATAATTAAAGCCAGATAGTTATTAAAGCCTTATTTCACTTTCAAACATGTTTGGGGTCATTTTAACATCTACTCAGGCCAGGGCCGGATTAACACCTCTGAGGGCCCCTGGGCACTGAAGGGCCCCCCTTCACATGCACACGTAAATCTTTGTGAGCGCGCAATTCTTTTGCTGTTTTGGGCCGGTTTTATGCCGTTATATTGGCCTATTTCCGGTCGCCTACCACGCCCCAGAGTGACAGCAAATCTAGCGCATTGTTGCTGCTTTACACACAATTGTACTTTTCAGCTGCCCTTCTCACCAACAATAAAACACTCATTAAGTTAAAAAAAAGTTAAAAAAAAGAAAAGAAAAGAGGGGCCTCTGGTACCCTCTGGTGCCCAAAATCTGTGCGAGTAATATAAATAAATGTGTTTAGCATAAATTGGCCTCTATAACAGACAGATGTGGAAAATGCACTCTAGGTTGTGCGCAACGTTGTACACAGATCGGTGCAGTTAAAAACATGAATTGGCCTGTTATAGCACTACCGTGAGGCTGATTTGAATATTTGTAAGTGGCATTTCTTTCTCTGCCTAGTGGGAATGTGATTTGAGGCATTTTGTTCAAAATGGACCAATCGGGGTGGAATATGGGGAAGCGGACATGTCTGTGTTGATTACATGACTATAGTGATAGTATGTAACGATTTGCGTGATGTATGGATAAAATGTGTGCGAGTAATATAAAAAGAAAGTTGGCCTCCTGGCGGCATTATAAAAGGCAGATGTGAAAACTGCAGGTAAAAGGTTTTTCCTTGGCCTCTATGGATCGGTGCAGTAGGTAAAAATGTGAAAATCTGCCTCATGGTGGCGCTATAACAGGTTGTTCTGGAAAATTTGAGCAGAGGTTCGTCGTTGGCATCCAGGGAGTGTATGTGCACAGTTTGGCATCGACCGGGCTTACGGTGCCGGAGATTAGCTGGTAACAGACGGATGGACGGACGGAGTGCAAAACATACTCTCCCCATGCCTTCGGCCTGGTGGAGACAATAGAATGAATGAATAAACAGCTAAATATCGAATTGTTTGACTTTGTACCGTATTGAATCATTTTGCAATGCACATATAATCGATTGTATCGATACTAAGTACTTACGTGGTATGTGTGGTATTTAGCATTTTTAAGAAGAAAAAAGAGAAAGGGGTGTTTAATTCCTTTTCCATTCAATATCGCTACACTTGGTCTGTCGATAAATGTATGTATTCTCTGTGTTCATGCCAAGGTACGGGTTTGTCCATTATGTGTTCAAATTGTCCATGTATTTGAATCAGTGTGTTTACTTATTTATATCCATAATAATACTTGT
Organism: Protomyctophum parallelum; assembly: GCF_964188405.1. Lineage (NCBI taxonomy): Eukaryota > Metazoa > Chordata > Actinopteri > Myctophiformes > Myctophidae > Protomyctophum > Protomyctophum parallelum. The sequence continues at coordinate 45,165,297 of NC_139698.1, forward strand.
TTCTCATAGTTACTGTATCGATTTTAAATCATTGATTCATAATTATGTATCACCATGAAACTAATATCGTCCACTCTAATCCACAGATGTTACCACTACACCACAATGCCAAAGAAACTTAGGTTTTTCTATTTCAAATGTTAGAAGCAATTTTGATGGCAAGACACTAGGGCAAGCTGGACAGTGACATAGAACATGACTATTGTTGGCTTGAGGCACGGTTGGAAGTCCCTTTTGCATGACTACTATTGTTGTTTAGATTGTATTTGATAGGTTTGTTTAATAGCCTTTGTTACAACAAAATCCTTTCTTTTAAACAGGATCAGTGATTTGAAAATCCACATGCATTTTTAAACTTACTTTGTATTGAAAAGAAACACAAAGTAGGCTATATTTACAAAACAACACAACATAATTATCATTATTTATGGAAACCCACTTTCTACCCATGGACTCAATCTGAAAACGTCACAAAAGTCAACAGAGCACATCAGGGAAGTCACGCATCGGCAATCAAACTGATTCCAGATAGTCTCCACTGTGGTTGTTGTGATTCCCTTCCCCCTATATTATTCTCCCTTTCTTTTCAATCTCTCTCTCTCTCTCTCTCTCTCTCTCTCTCTTTTCTTTTATCTGCCTTTACAGCTTGTAAAGAGAAACGAGGGTAGTATTGATCTCAAAGGGAGGGAGAATTACTGCAGTCTAACCAACATAAATTGGTGTCAAGAGCTCATCACTTGACTAAAATACAATGTTCATTCAGATAAATGTTTACTGCCAGCACCCCAGCCACACGCGTAATAACACCTTGCAAGCAGATCTGAATAGCAGATTTGAAAGGATAAACTAAAGTGTAGAGATAAAGAAACTTCAAGGTTGTTAAATCCAGAAGGTTAGGAAAAGTACAGCTTGTGAGTCATTACCAAGCAGCCAAAATCGAAATGTCTGCTCAATTCCAGCTTCTTATCTAACCTTGGGCTATTTTTGTTACCGTCTTGCTCATGACAAATAAATCTTCTTGGATCTTGTATACATTTATGGAGTAAAGATTCAAGATCATTAAATGGAGGATAACGTTTTCACTCCTGTGAGCCTGTCTGTGCATGAGCAGCTAATCTCAGACACCGTTGGATGGTGAAACTTTACACTCCCTGTAGGCCAAGGAAGAACAATATTCCATCTTCAACCGCTTATCCAGAGTCGTCTCGCGGGGAAACAGTTCCAGCAGAGAGCTCCAGACGTCCCTCTCCAGAGCAACGTTAGCAACTTCCTCCTGTTGGATTCTGAGGCATTCCCACGCCAGTGTGGAGATAGCCCAAAATTTGAACTCTCGTAGATGTTTATCGATTATGACATTTTCAATCTATGAGAGTTCAAAGACTTATAGCCTTGGGTGTGTCGAGCGAAACTACCTGCCTCAAAGTAACACTGAACATGTACAAATGCAAAATCGAAGGTGCTTTCCTGGTTGCCCCACGTGTCCGATTATTCTCCGGAAAGGTTCTGAAACCCGGAGGTCTCGGAATCTGTCATCCATCTTGGATCTGTCCTCCATTGCAACTGCGCAACAGCGCCCCTGACGGCCAGGTTTGCGCAGCCAGTTGCACTAATTTGGGGAGACGAGCACAGATCCAAGATGGATGACAGATTCCGAGACCGAGTGGATTAAAACACCTTTTTTATCGAAAACTACAAACCTCCGGGTTTCTCCTATAGCAGCCAACAATATTGTCTGGCACTATTTTGTGGCTTTCCTAATAATGACCTTCCCAATATTGTTAATAGTGCTAGATCTTACAGATCTTACATACCTTTCATGTATTCCAAATAAATACACAGCCATAGACGGTTAGCAGACTGACCACGTCTGCGTTTAAAGTTTAAACGCAGACATGGTCAGTCTGCTAACCGTGTAGTTTAAACTACACACGCAGTACAAACTGCGTATGTACTAATAACCCAGTAATTAATTCCCAAGATTGGAGTCAGATATAGTCTTCTAGTTTCATATCCATTTGAAGGTTCTGTCAGAAAACGTGTGTAAAATATTGCCACTTTTCCACAAGGAAAAGCTGGACTGGGAACAGTCGATGTTTGGGAAGCACAAACGTATGGGGCACACAATTGACAGGTGTGTTGCGATTGGTGTGGGGTAATTGATCACACCACCTGTACATTTGTGCTTCCTAAAGGAAGTTTTTATGTGTTTAGTCCTGCACTCATTCCAGGCCCCTCGCCAGAGAGATTGTCATCTGTGTACAGCTTGTGGAATATTTGACTAAATACACGTTTTCTGCTAGAACTTTAAAATTAATATGAAAAGTCCACAAAAAAAAGTCTCAGGAATTCATTATTGGGTAATTGCACACACAGTGATACAAGTTTAAATGCCGACGAGGTCAGTCTGGCTGTGGCTGTGTGGCTGTGTATTTCTCTAGGTCGTCCTCAGACGACCTCCATCGTCGTTTCCAGTCATCCCGGTTCTCCATACATCTGGTATTTAAGATCAACGCAGGAAGACAAAATCTAACTCACAACAACACGCAAATCACACTACAAGCAGCACTATATGTCTCAACCAGTTATTTGAGGGTAAATAGTGACTGTATTATTTCTCAAAACAATATACTTATTTGTTATATTACTCATTACAACTTATAATATTACAGTAACGTTACTTTTACCTTGTTACTGCCCAACACTACCTCTGACATAAAACCTTCCACCACCACCAATATGAATTTGGCTCTGGGGGTGGGTGGCGTTGGCCATGATAGTATCCAGATTTTTGCTGTTCTCACTTTCGCCACTCACTCCACCCCATCCAGACTCCAGTGAGGCCCTGATCATGGACCCAGCCTTCCCCTCCCCCCTGCAGGCAATTGCAAAGAAAAAGAAAATGGCATAGACTGATCTGCAGCATCAACACAAATCTACACAAGATCTTTGTAGTCATGTGATGACTACAGAGATGATGAAGGCCAACAATGACCAAAACATTGTGAATCTGTAAAATGCCAGTGTTTGTTTTAAAATAAACTAAAAACTGTGGAGCAGAGCTGTGTGCGGACTCCTCTTCTTTGCTACATGGATATTATCTATTGTCCAGCACCAGCGAGGGACTCAATGTGCACAACAAACCTGTTTTAAACTATGTAGTCATGTGATCAACATTTTTCTGTCAGATTTTTCAGATTCCATTCGGATTATTAACTACAATTGGCCAAGGGGTCCATTTTGCTCCATCTGCTCCAAATCTGAATCTCACATTTAGAGGGCTCTAAACAACACAGAGCCGAGGGCAAATACACCCAAATACACCCCTAGGCAGGGCCGGATTTACCCTCCCAAGGGCCCCCGGGCTAGACAACATTTCAGGGCCCCCCTGAGCTGCGCGGTGCATTTCCGGAAGAAAATTGGCGTATTTTGCATTTCCATCGCACATTCCTTGTGTCCTGCCGTCTACACCCCGCGACTATAGATATAAAAACAAGGTATAATAACATAAGGTATAATAACATTGAAGCGTTGTCACGCTATTTGCCAGCCCAGCACACTGCATTACAAATATTTTAATTGCCCGCATTTTGTCCAAGTCTGCAACTGAATGTCCCCCACGGGAGCATTACATGTCTATCTAAGTGTATCAGTCTGTACAGTACATTACATGTCTATCATCTATCTAAGTGTATCAGTCTGTAGTGTCCAAAGTGTAAAAAAAAAAAAAAAAAAAAAGTATTTTGCAGTGCCATAATGTGAATATTATAGTTCAATATAAAACATGGTATGAAAAACACAAGGTATGAAGTCACTCCATGACAGGAAAAGCATGTCAAAACAGTAGTGGTGTGCGGTATCAACATGGGAACTATAGGCGACAGAGGAGTGATGTGATCTTGGAAAACAGGCGTCTCAAATGAATTTGAGTTTGTCACTGCTTTGGATGCCAGCGCTGTCACTCCAGAACAAACATGCGATCATTAATTCTCTGTTTTCCTTTCTGACAGGAGAGAAGAAAAACCAAGGATTGCACTTCTACCTTATCTGCCAAATCTTACACGTGAGGTTCTGAGCGTCAACGGCAGCTAATTAGATACTGATGTGATCTCAATATCCTGCCTTCATCCAGAAGAAAGCCCTTTTAAAAGGCCATCAGCGATCAATCTAAATCAGGATCAAATAAACATGCCACAGTTCAAGGAAGTGGTAAACTATCTAAATATCTATTTTTATGGGGACCAGGAAGAATAAACTGTATTATGATGCAGTGAGCTGTTGGTAACCATTGGAGACAAAATCAGCAAACAAAGACAAACAAGGACTGTTGAAGCATACCACTAGATTGATTTAAGACAAAGTGCAGACATAAAGACTAATTCAGTTGGATGAGCTCTATTATGCTAGCTAAACATGATGAAATGTCATTGGCAGGCTGCGTGGCCAGTCATCTGACTCTTGTTATATTGGATACTGACAAGGATTTAACAGTGGAATATCATTAGTTACACAACAGAGACAATTTTACAATCACTTGTCATTGTCATTGTGGTGGTGATATCAAGTCTGGTCGATGCTTAGAAGTTCAGCTCAAGTATTGTCCAAGAGGCTGCACTTAACCAAATGGATCCCTCCTGCGTTTCAAAGCTTAATTAGAACTACCAGGAATGGGAGATTTCATGCAGAACAAATCAGTGTGGTAGTGGGATAACAGAAAGATTATGTGCCATCCACTGTGGTGTAGTGTTATTGATTGCAGCATTCTTGGGTCAACTGAGCCTTAATTCACTTCAAGTCAACTCAATGCCTGTCTGATTTGCATCACCGTTTCACCATAGTGGGAAGTTTTGCTGAAACACGTAGTGTGTGGCAGGCACTTCGGAACTAAAGCTCATTATGATTAAAAAAAAAATAGATACAGCAAATTACTGAAATAAATTAACATGTAATCTTACTTCAACTTGTGTTGTCTCTTCTCAAAAGTTTATACTTGTTTAGGTTTGTTAAACTCAAAATATTGCATCCAGGGTGGGCATTAGAAGACATATTTCCACAAATCCAATTTATCTTTCCTGGTTTTTTTAGGAACATTTTGAGTGTATGCCAGTGCCTCTCTGAGCGTACATCCCGTTACACTGCTTAAAATGCATTTTTGATCCGTTCCAATTTTTCTTGGCTGGTGAGTAAAGTCTCTCTCTGTAAACCATTTAGGCAAATGTTTGCTGTTTTGAGGGCAGCGAAACTTCCTGCCCAACCGTAGGCATCAGGCCTACTGGTATATAATATAATTATACTGCCACACAACTGCTGCAATCTAGGCAATCTTAACAAGTGAAGTGATCATAAGGTTCTATTCTCCTATATTCTGTAAACATCAAATGTGAAGTCGCGTTAGTGATTCTTGGCCACTGTGATAAAAAAATGTCTGAGGTCCTTACTTGACTGGATGTACTCACTACTCACATAATTATTAACCACATAAGCCAAAATCCAATTCTAGCTAGGACAACTATTTCCCCTCTTTATTTTCCTTCATATAGGGATTCTAAAAATCGTATGTTCCACACAATGTATAGCTCAATAAAATACATAACCTCAGGTTATTTACTGAGGCCTTCGACCACTATCATCTGGGCCCATAATGCACAGAAAGAATGTGCACCTTGTCACCGGATGACACCCAAAGCCCAATAAATCCTGTCACTGCCACTGCAACACAAGATAAATGGATACGTCCGCCAACCTAGCCCCCACGCCACCCATCCTAGCCATTGTCAAGGTTATTCAGACTGAGCAATGCACTTTGCAAGGGCTCCAGCTCAGCACTCTTTATTTCCCCCCACTGTGGTCTCGACCCCCAGAAACGGACTTCCAGTGTCTTGCCTGTCAGAAGGGTAAGAAGGAGAGGGAGATTTTGGAGTGTGTTCGATTAGTGACATTCGAGAGTCAGTTGAGCAATGACTGCCTGTGCTCAGCTGCCCTTGAGGAATGAGCGAGGATGGCCGTTTGTTAGTTCAAGTTCACGTTTAATGAATATACATGTAAATTCCAGTCAGCTTCTTTAACATACAGTATGCAGACTGAATTATTGGGGTACCTGGTGGCTCATAATGCTCCTGAAGAAGGCCAGAACCTGGTTTAGAATCCGACCGCTGTGCTGAGGCAGAGGGTAATTAAAAATCACACCCGTGTGAAGTGAGTGGTGCAATTCTGTGTGGGGGTCCCCGGGGGGTCCCCGGAAGTTCCAGACCCACAGGCCCACAGCCAGGGTGCCGGCCCGGTTCCGGCGAGCCACCCCACGTCCGACACGGTTGAGAAATGAGTTACCATGTGGGGGTCTCCCGGGGAGCCCCCGGAACATCCAGATCCAGACCCACAGGAACGCGCCCAGGTGGCCGGGCCAATTCCGGCGAGCCGCCCCACATCCGAAACGGTTGAGAAATGACAGTTATTGTGTGGGGGTCCCTCTACTGTATTGTACTGTACTGTCACTGTACTGTACTGGCACACCCGAAATCATCATATATACAGTTAATATGTGCGTGTATGTTTGTGTGTGTGTCAGGTTGCGCACAGGTGGTGAAAAACAACCATGCTATTTTCGTGCTCATACCCAGCCACCCAGCCACACACATAGCTCCGTAAGGGAGTGGTTGCACCACTCAAAAAGATAGATGCATGCTGGGACACAGAAGCCCACTATTTACCACATTTTGGACAGATTTTTCCATTTCTCCTTTTTAATGTCCAGAAATATTGTTCTGAATCTAATCTGAGATTTCCTGAGCCAAAAAAGAATAGTGCATTCATAGACTTGGATAATTGTCATTAGTCAATCATGACTAGGAATAGTCTGGCAGTGTCTTCAGTTAATTCGGTTTATATGCAAGACTAGCAGCAGACAATACCTGCTATATCGAACATGCTCTTTTGAAAATGATTTGAAAACTTTTAACCATATGCTACCATATGCTTAGACTACCATATGGCACATTTACTTAGAATAGCCTCCTGTTGAAATGCTGATTGGGAAGGAGTAGCTCAGGAGGTAGAGTGGCTGCCTGCAGAATCGGCAGGTCCCCAGTTCAGCTCCTCAAGATTTAGCCTAGTGAACAGTCCCTGAGTAAGACTTAACCAGTTAACCCTTCAGAAGCTCCTCTGTGCACTCACTCTGAGGTTGCTACTGCCCACCACTGCTGGGTCAACGCAGAGAAGCAATTTCCCCTCTGGGATCACTACAAATCCTCCTTCTAATCGGGCAATCAGTCTGTCAGGGCCATATTAAGTCATAGTTTTTGGTTTTTGTGTCCCAGACCCACCCATAACCAACAATAGACATCAATGACTACACTGAATACATTAGAAACAAATATGATTTCCATGACTTTTAGACCACACAAACTTTGCAAAAGTGATACTATGCTCTCAATGCAACATCACTTTAGCCTACCCGCAAGCAACTACATCCCAATGAATGGAGAATTGACGTCATATGTGGACGAGCAAATCAGTGTTTTTGTCCAAACATTACATTCCCATTGACAATGAATGGAGAATGTACGTCATATGTGGACAAGCAAATCGACACATTACGACTTGTTACGTCATGATGATTATAAGATACAATTATAAGAGCGCGCCTCACTTCACACAGGTGTGATTTTTTATATCTGGAATCTAGAGTTGCAATATCAAGCCTTGACAGCCCATTATACATCCAAACAGAAAAGTCCTATCTGATTGTATTAAATTTGATTGTATTAAACAATGTTAAACTCACCAACATTGCAGAAAAGCTTGAATTATCCTCCATCTGCAAAGTTTTTGTTTTAATAAAAATCCACGGTTTCCTTTCCATGCAGGTTATTATTTAAAGGACAACTTTAGTTTCATGTTCATGTGCTTTCAAGGTTCATGTTTTGGGTTGTTATTAGAGAAAGTAAAGGATGACTGTTAATTTCTTTTTACATTTGCTGATTTCTTTCGTTTTAGGGATTTTAGCTGTTTTTTGATACGGGGCCGGGGGGGGGGGGTAAATATGTATTTGTTTACAATATTTTATAGCGATTTATTATTTACTATAGTCCTACTAGGCCCCAAGAAATTACATCTGGCCACAAAAGATCACAGGATCTACTGAATGAAGGAGGCCTACTGGGGGGAAGCCACACTGTGAGTCATAGGCTCAGTATGTCAGTTTGTCACATTCAGTAGATCCTGTGATCTTTTGTGGCCAGATGTAATTTCTTGGGGTCTAGTAGGACTATTTCACTAGGTCTTTAAACAAAAGAAGCCTGTTGGCTGAACTATTCAAACATTGGATTTTCTAGCCTAAATGTATAGAATCATGGCAGTCACAACAACAGCATGCATAGTATATCCCCATTGACAATAATATTATTCCCATTGACAATAATATTAATATTATATATATTAATCAAACACATTTAGAGATGTCTGTCTCTCACTTTGTTACATAAGAATTTTTGCAACATACTGTAGCATTTATTTATTTAATTAACAGTTCATAATACAGATAATTTGCATCTCTATTTTAATCAGATTAGATTTTTATTTGCTTGTATTAAGTTTTACACCCCCTGGTGGTTGTTCAGTGTATTATTTGTATATTTGTGTTTCTCACAGTTTCACATTTTCCTAGCCTGTTCTTTGGAGCTTGATTAGGAACTTAATTGTTTAGCTGTGTGTTAGATCCTAATGCCTTCAACGGCAGCAAAGAGCAGGGCTATGGACGTGAAATGACAATGAAATAATTAAGTGTGACTGTGGCAATGACAATGTATGCAAACAGTAGACACGGCCGGACCGCATTTAATTATAATTACACATTTTGCTCATCAGTGTCGTCACTGTTACAAGGTTAGACCTACCGCGGACCATGATGTGGCTGTCTGGCTGATGAAAGATGAAGCGGCCACGCGAAACGATGCTCGATCATGGATTCAACGCTGGTCAAAAATGAAATCATTGAACTTCTCGTTGGAGACTATTAGGCTACCTTCCTTGTCCTGCTGTTGCTGTAAGTCATTTTAAAAGGTAAGCAACACTCAACACGTGTGTAGTAGACATAATTTGCATTGTTGACCTGATATGTTGCTTAATTAGCTGGCGACTGCGAGTGCGCAGTGCGACCTATAGTATTAAGTGCGACCTATGGTGCGTTTCTGGTCTGGACCTACCCATTCTGTGCTGTCATGTGAAATGTACCTGTAACTTCTCCAAACTGTTAATAAATACTTAAATCAATCAATCAATCATCAATCAATCAATCAATAACATCAGCAAGCCCCTCTGAATAGGTATAGGATATAGCCAGGCCTAATCCTGAATCACGTTTCAATTCACCTGTGTGATTCTCATTGCACAAAATGATGTTCCAACTTCCTCCACAGTCCATGCACACTCTGACACTCAGCTGATTTTCATTATAGAGACAGACAATACAGGGCTGCTACTGTTCTGAATTAAATTCAAGATGATGGCTGTGCAGTTGCATTACAAAACGTTCCTGTTTTAAACAGAACTTAAACAGTAGGCTACACTAAAATATGTAGCGGTGTATGTCTGAAAATATTTCAGGTGAGAAGCAAATGCATGAGTATTCAGAGGGATTGACTATAAACAAATTGTTCAAAATATATTTTGTATTTTTTTTCTGAGGTGAGTAATCTCTCAAGACAAATTCAGAGCTCCGCAGCTGAATCTGTTGGAAACGCCTGGTACGTTTGTATATATATATATATATATATATATATATATATATATATATATATATATATAATCTATTTGTATGTCTCTAAATGTTTTGATGATTTGAACAAGGTGGACCCTCTTGTAAACAAGTGTAATGCTTTATTGGGTCGTCCACTCACAGTTAACAGTCTTTGTATTGAGTTGTGCTTGAAATGTACTGTAATTCTGCAAACTGTCTGCAAAATTCAATCAAACATCCGGTCTCTACACAGTACACACTGACGCGTGCTTATGGATACTGCCGCTGTGATTGGTCAGTAGTCATTGTTATTGACAGTTATGCCTAAACCTTAACCGCAACCTGGAAACCCTTTGGCAAAAAGCCCCCAGAATATTTTCTCATTATCTGTAGTTTTATTTTATGTACACTGAACTTTGCTTGTCAAATTAATGTAAAGGTTATGATATTATGTTGTTCATGTTGGAATAGAAAATAACCAATAAGTCACTGAACCAATAAGTCAATACTGGAGGTATAAGGTTAAAGTTTCAATGTGGTGTTTATTATTTAATCTTCTGTACAGCTATGTAAGAGTCCAATACATGTGTATGTGTGTGCTATTACAATAAAGACTCACAGAATGACCACCAACATGGACACAGATGGTTTAAACATAAATCTGTGCAATGTCACCAAGACCCCTTGTGTTCTGGCAGCAGCAGTGTCTGTGAACGAGACGAACCTCATCTGAGGTTCGTCTTTAGGACAAAATCTTTGTCTGCTGCTGCTTCACACACGCATTAGCAGAATTAGGCTGGAACAAAAACAAAAAAGGATGAGAAAAGGAAAAAGAAATGGAATAAATTGCCATGGGGAAAATAATGAGTCCTTGCTGGAAGAGGATATATCAAGATAGTCCTCTCAGATCTTCTCTTACTTTGTCTGAATCTGTACTCGCCAGCATGGCTAAGGCAATACACCACTTTATTTCACCCCCCCTAAAGTGATGAACACAGCACTTTCCTTGCAGCCTTATCTGCTCTAACACAGTGACACACCACTCGCCTAGCTCCTACTCCTGTCCAATATCTCCTACCATGCAACCAGAACGCTGTGACAGTTGCTGTAGATCCTCTACCTTTTATCAAGTAAACATGCGGGTAATGTGAAAAAGCACCTCTGCCACTTGCATGTGGCATAAGTTACAGCTCAATTCAATGAATATGCAATGAGAAATCTGATAGATGAGCTAAACTCACATATGAATTGCAACAGAAGCAAAAATATGTGCTCCACTTTAACATACATAAGGGTTACTAACCTCTCTCCTGAAAAATAGGAAGTGACAACAGAGAGGCCTGTTCATTTATCAGCCAGGGGAAATAAAAAAAGCTTGATACTGTTTTGCATACAGATTGCAATGCCTTATGGGAAAGTCACTCACCAAAAGGCACATCTGTGATAATCTAAATCAAAAGTTGCTGGTGCGGTCAACACGTTTCCAAGCATGGTTTATTTTTATGTCATAGCAAGCAGATGAAAAAAAAATTCCGGCTTTGAACAGATTTTAAATTCCTTTTATATTTTCATTAGTCTATTTGGAAAACTGCACCTGGGCTTAATTGTACTGAGATAGAAAGAGTGGAGAGGACACAGAGAACAACCTGATCTATACAGATTTAGAACAGTATTTTGCCGTTCTGTAGGCAATTTAGGCATTATGCCATGTTCTTGGAAGTAGGGTACTGTTACACTTTCCTGGTGCATGTAATGCAATCCCAAACTCACATTGCTATTTCTGTATCAATCACACGTCCTTGTGTGGATTACTTCATTTAAAATATCTGTAAAATATTTTAGCTCATTTTATATTTGTGTGAAATGAGCGTCTCTGGTTATAATAATCCTTGCATTAAAAACCCATTATTAAGACCGGGAAAGCCTATACGTTGTTGTACCTTTAAAACCGGGAAAGCATCTATGTCATTTTAGATTTTGCTGTGTGTAGAAACAGGACATTTTTAGAATGTTTTGAATACAAAAATTAAAGTAAGCTTCTGATATGTTTTTGTATACACATACAAATTACACATACACAATATACAAATGACAGTAGAGCTTTGCGAACAATAGAGGGGATAAATTGGCAAGACAGGGTCTCCAACACCACACTGAGGGAACGCACCCAACAGCCCCCCGTGTCCCAACTGGCAGCACAGCGATGGATGCGCTGGTATGGCCATGCCAAAAGACTCCCCCCTGAACACCCCACTCACGCTATCCTCCACTTTGAAACGCCCTCGTGGAGCACCCCGCACCCGATGGATAGATGCCGTCACCAGAGACTTACACCAACTGGGCGTGTCGCTGACTGAAGCTGAGCCCCTAGCACTGGACCCACCCAAATGGAGAAGATTGGTGAAACTGATTGGCTCTATGCATGGCGACGCCTCCGCCGCCGAGCAAGAGACCTGATGATGATGAATATACAAATTACAATTTATTAGTAAGGGAGATGCGTTGAATGTAGAAATGTATATATATATGGAAATTGCTGATGTCATCCGTATAGGCCTATATATGGGCATGCTCCCTTTTTGTTCGCATACAGTACTTGGGCATGACTACACGTTGAGGTTAGACATTGAGGTCACACTACATATTTAGGAGTAGCTGCATTGGGAACTCCTTATATGGTTATGTCATAAATGCAGAGTAACGTGGCTGGCGCTCCCAGTACCCAATTTTAATTTAGGACTATAGGTAGGCCTACTGCATGTACTATGTATGCGTTATCCAAAGAAGATAATGTTCTTTACTGCTTAAGGATGCAGAAGTACAGTACACAGCAAAACCTTGAGTGTTCATTTAACTCGATGGACCCAGGAATTTACTGTGCACACTAGCTTGGCCCAGTTCTTTTTTGGGAGGAAAGAGAACGTAAACAAGGGTTTCATTTCATTGCCTTGCTTCAGTATTGGCACAGGGTGTAGACAAGCTATATGGCCCGCCGAAGTAGATATTGAAAACACAATACAGAAGTAGACAGCCCAATCCATTACAAGGCCTCTAGAATTACATTTTCCTCAGATACAGTGGAGCTGAGTGAGACTCAATACGTTGGTGTTACTGGGGAGTGGAAACAGCACCGGCTAATTCTCCTAAACTGTGTGCTCAGTGACGGAAATGATAGTGTTATAGAATAAAAAAGGCCTCCACTTAGAGACCGTGTAATTTAATTATATTGGACACAACTCATGGCCGATCCATTCTTTGTTACGAGGGGCAGACTTAAAAATATCTGGCCACATAACCCCTACCAGAGGTGATGAGTTTAAGATTTAACTGTCTTGGTCACAGGAGAGTCGTGTACCTGTAGTTCAACAGAGAATGTTGGTACAGAAAAGAAGAACGTGTCTGAACTTGGGAACAGATGGCTCCCCTTGAGAATATAGATGAAGGGTGAGATACAAATGAAAATCAAATTAATTATATGCAGTATATCTGTTTTGATTAAATTGTTCCCTGTTGACTACCGCCAAAGGAACTTTATTATTAAGACTGCAGGTCGCATTTACTATGAAATTGTGCATTTCCCTTCAGTCAGTCAGTCAGTCAGTCAGTAAGCCTCCATATATGGTGCCATCCTTCCTCTTCGATGTCTCCCTTTTGACTGTTCCGGTGATACCTGTCCATTTAAACTCTAGACGGGCCTGCATCTTACTGGTGTCTTATGTATAGTGACGTATTTATGTCCGAAAAAAGTGGACATTGCATGGACAAGTCAGTGATGGTTTGGCAATTATACTTTAAAGGACAACTTTGGGTTTTTTCAACCAAGGTTCATGTTTTACGTTGTTATTAGAGAAAGTAAAAGGCGAGTGTTAATTGTTGTTAAAGGACCACTTCACAACTTTTCAACCTATCTTCATATAATAGGTCCTCACTAATAATCACGATAAAATGGCACGATTTTTTTCTACTCAGTCTGTGTCTCATAGAAGGGCTGTGGGCAGTTTAGAAACCGTCTTCCAGTGACATCATCATTAGGCAGATTGTTTTTTTAAACAAGATTCTTTTACAAAATTTAGATTTTCATTATCGTGAGAACGATGGCTTCCATTTTCGCATTGCAACTTTTCAAGACTAGAAAGCCTGCAGTTTCTATTAGCTTGTATTCCCCATCGATGATGCCACTGGAAGACGGTTTCTGAACTGCCCACAGCCCTCCTATGAGACACAGACTGAGTAGGAAAAGATTGTGCCAAGATTATTAGTGATGACCTATTATATGAAGATAGGTTGAAAAGTGGTGAAGTGGTCCTTTAATTGATTTTACTTTCTCTAATAACCTGAAAAAATAAATAAATAAGGTTACTTTGAAACCAGTATTGTGTGTGTGTGTGTGTGTGTGTGTGTGTGTGTGTGTGTGTGTGTGTGTGTGTGTGTGTGTGTGTGTGTGTGTGTGTGTGTGTGTGTGTGTGTGTGTGTGTGTGTGTACACAGGTGAGGAATGGAGGGGCACTCTGTTTTTGCTAGGCTTCCTTTTCTACATTATTCAGTCTGTTCTATTAAATTGCCTGCACTTTCTGCTTTTTTCTTTGAGTACAGGACATTTCTTACACCTTCTTCAGTACCATGGAAATCACCAGACATGTGTTATGCATGACAGTAGCAGTGATCCAATATTTGCATGACATTAAAGAAAGCGTATTTGCATCATCAAAACAAATCATTTTGTCAACCTTTGGAGACATGAGCAACAAAACTGCCGTTGTAGCCCTCTGTGTTGTGATACATCACACAAAGAACATCACACACAATTACTACATGGCCATGCTCTGGCAGTCAGGATAAACCAATTACAATATTCCTGTTATCTGTTAAATGAGTTATTATTGTTGAAGAAAGCTACCATTGCAAATCAATGGTCATGATGGAGACATTACAAGTGTAGTGAGTAGCTTAATGCACATTCTTTATTCATTTCCTCCAGCAGAATCTTTTATATCAGACTCAATTGAAATTCCCACGGGATCACTTTGTAACATGATGCTCGTATCTTTCTTGTTGTGTTTTTATATCAACTGAGGTAACCCCTAACCCTAAGGCTGCGAAATCCTAATGTGTAGTAACATCATACTGACCAAGCCTTATGTCCAAGATGATTGTAATTACCCCCAACGCCTCATGACATAAAAACAAGTCTAAGTCTAGTGAATGTGATTTTCTGTCAGCCACATGACACGGCATGACTCCAGTTTGGCCATCATTCCTAAAGGGAGATTCCGAACACTCAGCCTATTCAGACATTCGAGCTGCACAGGAAGACAAATATACAGTTTATTGAGTATAACTCAATAATTAAAATCATCCACCAGCATGTTTCAAGCTGCATACTCTGCAAGAGCAGGTATCAAAGCTTGCATTTTTATTTTGGTCCCGCTCAAAATGTGGTTTGCCAATGACACAGATTTTCATCAGCTGTCACATCACTGGAAATCCTCGTTGATTTAGCCTTGACCCCCTTTCTTCAACACTCCACAAATTAAGGGTTTTCATTCCAAAAATGTGAAACCCAACATACGGGATACGAACACTTGACAACTGACGATTAATGCAAAATTAAAACACTTAAGGAAGTAACAAAATGTATCTATTTAATTTTTGGAAAAGTCTTCAAATAGATAAAGTGTGTTTAGAGTTAGATAGAGGAAGTATGTAAACATTGGCGAGGGAGACCGGGAATCATGCTGTGCCTGAGCTTGGTAACCTTCCCATGCCGCTGGTGGAGATTTTTTGTTTTTGTTTTTTTTAGATGTTTTAGAAATCAATGGAGAAAGACTGGACACTCTATTTCCTGTTTTTCAAACTAGCACGCAATTCACTAAAGCCCCAGGCTTGTCTGAAGTGACACATTGAACTGGGCAGAGAATAACACAGAGAAAGACTGAAACTGAAAAAAAGAAACCCGCTTTGTTGTCCATTTGTTGGTGATTTAATTGAAATTCCTCAGAGGGAAACGGTCTACGAGAGATTTATGAATAATTGCTTCACTATATGCTGTGATTGCAAAATAATTGTTAAACTGTACTAAATTGGCACAGCTCAAGGGGGCAGTGACTGGAATTTTGCTGGACCCAGGGGTCGGCCAATAAGAGTCAATGTACTGGCTGCCTCTGGGGGCACACAAAAGGAGGTGTCCTTTTTGTGTAGAAACCATATTTAAAAATATAAATGCCTCATTGGTTGCTGCACTTTCGTTGGAGAAGTCAAGTGGAATCTCGGAAGGCAAGTGCTGCTAGGAAAGAGTGAGTCGCTCCTTTGATTGGCCTACCGAAGGTCCCCTTCCGTTCTTCCGTTTTGCTTCTGCTATGTTTCGCAAGGAATCTCGGGAATACTTGCCAATGCAATCCAATCACGCATCGCCATTGCCTCCCGTTGCCTCCATTTTGCCTTCCGTTGAGATACAGACACTCCAGAGCCGGAAGAGGCGTCTTTATATGTCTATAGTAGAAACAGGAACTCGGTTTGGCTCCTCTCCTTTCGTATAGTGCAATTCCTCATGGATGCTTCTGTGTTTACTAGTAACAACACTACATGGTTAGGGCAGTGGTGCTGAGAGATTAGTCAATAATAATGTGGGAACACGTTGACAGAAATCAGAAATGGTCATATTAGTCAGCGTACTTCTCTAAAAGAATCTCCCCCACATACTGTAGCTGATAATAGTAGAATGAATTCACCCTCATGTTTGAGCCGAATCTGGGGGGATGAGATCATCAGGGGAGCTCGCTCTGGTCTTGAAAATCAGGCCCATTGCAAGTTGCTGTACTCTGCCCTTTACCATAGCTAGCATAATGAGCAGGGATTAGGTGAGTCCGAGGTGTGAGGTAGTGAGTAGTAGTAGCCTGATTTAGTTTAGATTTTAGTGCCTTTGAGGTACATGCATAGTCAATTTTCTATTGGATGAGTGCTCCAGCTAGAGTCCTCAATGCATTCTTATCTTATTATTTTGTTGACATCCTTCACCAGAATAATAGTTATCTAGAATGCAACCCAGATAGGTAATCTCTTCTTTCCTCGTGATAACATTGTCAGTCACCCACTCTGATTGTGAAGTCTGTGGCCTTACTGAGCTCAATTTTGGACCAAAAAAAGAATTGATCCAGTGTAATGACCGTTTGCTATCAACGAGTGCCAGTTTTTTCCCCGAGGGCTTTTCCAACCTGCAATTTGCTCTTGTCCGAGACCATCTAAGCAGAGTCATCCGAGAACAAGAACAAATTGCAGTCACATGCTGATGTCATGTCATTAACTTAAATTAGGAACAGTAAAGGCCCTAGTATGCATCTCACTGGGAGGGGGGGAACAGGGTTTAAATTAGGAACAGTAAAGGCCCTAGTATGCAGCTCACTGGGAGGGGAGGGAACAGGGTTCCGTTAAGTGACTTAGAGCGCTGTGTGGAGGGAGATCTTTAGGGACAGACTTCTTGCGTGCATTAATAAAGAACACCCTCTCTCATGTAGCCTAATATTGCTTAAATATGACCCTTTTCGATTTCTGTCAAATTATTGACTGATTTGATCTCTCAAATCAATTGACTGATCTGACAACAGGAAGTGATGCCCACGACACCACCCATTTTCCCCACTAAGCTCCTTTGGAAACGTATTGGTCATGGTCACCCAACCCCACCCAGCTTTGCTCCTCCGAACATGCAGTTGTGTTCGTATAGATAGGTGCTCAGCCAAGCCAGATGCACTGTGATGCACCTACTTTACACCTACACCACTAGGCCATGCAGTTGCTCAGTCTTTATGGATCCCCTACCAAGGCTAGTTTACTTTTTGAGGGGTGCTAGCCCCCTCCTATATACAGGTTTAATGTTTGTTTTTTAGTTCAATGTTTGTTTTAAAAACCAGAGATAGAACCAGAACCAGATGGTTGAAAGCCTCCTGACTTTTGAATATCTCTCTCTCTCTCTCTCTCTCTCTCTCTCTCTCTCTCTCTCTCTCTCTCTCTCTCTCTCTCGCTCTCTCTCAGTGTCTGTCTGTCTGTCTGTCTGTCTGTCTGTCTGTCTGTCTGTCTGTCTGTCTGTCTGTCTGTCTGTCTGTCTGTCTGTCTGTCTGTCTGTCCATCCAGCTGAACTCCATTGGGACTCATCCCGGAGGTTATTAGTCATCCTTCATTTCTCCTTTGATGCCAGTGCTGATCTCTGCTTTATTCAAGCCATTCCCATCACCCTTTTATAATTAAGAACAGCCTTCTTTCAGGGGATTTCAGTTTATTTCTCTAAAACTATGCAAGTATGCAGCTGTTTCATTGTACTTCTGAATTTATACTTCATCATACGTCTGTGTCGCGCACCAATAATAGCAGATCTACAAGCTCACAACGCGTCACATTGCAACATGATGTGAGCTTGTAGATCTGCTATTTTCAAAATGTGTCTCCATCGTACCATGAGGTACAAATCAAAAGTCCCATAATATCCTTTTACACTCAACTCGACTTTTTGTAACTTAAGGAATTGGCTGGCCCTTGTCAGGTTCATGCCAGTGGGCAGTGTAGCATTGTTCTGTTCCTTAACAGAACAATAGTCCACCATACCGAAAGTGATGTCATTTTCTATTAAAGATTAATAGGTCTCAATTTGATGCAGGAGGGCCTCAATATTCTCAAAAATACGAATCTAATTATTATTTATGTACTTATTTTTTGGACAGGCTTATTCACAGTGGTGGGCTGTAACAAAATACTGTAACTTCCAGTATCTGTATCTTACTTTAATATTTGACTATGACCACTACATTTCAAAGACAAATATTGTTAATTTGACTGGACACTATACTGTATTTGTATGGTTGTCGTTATTACTATTAATTATTTCTTTCCCATGTCCCATTTCCCACCCCGATCAAACAAAAATGTTTGGTTAAACCATGTGACTCCCATTGGAAAAGCATGGTGGCGGCCATTAAAAAAAATCACACACCTGTGTGAAGTGTGAACTGAGTGGTGCAACTATACATTATTGTTATAGTTACTGTACTCTACTGTGCTCTGTACTGTACTGTAGTGTACTGTGCGGGGGTCCCCGCAACATCCCCAGGAACGCGCCCAGGGTGCCGGCCTGGTTCCGGCGAGCCACCGAAACGGTCGAGAAATGACGGAGTTACCTAGATCTATTTTTTTAAAGTAAGAATGACTGAGCATGTTTCACTTGTAGTGGAACTAGTATTTGACCAGGTGAACCTTGTGTAATGGGCTTGTGCTATACTTTGTCCACGACTGCCTATTGACTGCCTATTTTTCATTATTATCTAGCATCTGAGCTTGTTAACTTTCCATCATAATAGGAACAGAATTCAAAGAACTGAGAACGCTAATTGTTGTGTTGCCTGGGAAATGTTCCAATCCCAGTTCTCTGCACAGCAGGCCCTATGAGGCCACTTATGATATTCTAGCTTCTCATTAGCTTTTTGTCCATTGATAGGAAGGAAGGAAGGAAGGAAGGAAGGAAGGAAGGCAGAAAGAAAGGAAAACTAGAAAAAGTGCCCTTCTGGGCACAGGTCTCCACCAGGATAGGAATGTAGGACATTGCAGCTTGCCTTCATCTGGTGGTTGGATAAAAGGGCAACAAAAGTAAATTATCCACAGATCCGTGCAGTTAGAGGTAAAAACACTTTTCGGCCAGTTATAGCGCCACCTTGAGGCTGAGTTGAAATTGTTCATGTGGCATTTCGTCCTCGGCCTAGTGGGAATGTGCGTGCACAATTTCACGGAAATCACGCGATGTGTTCATGATTTGCAGCATTTTGTTTGAAATTGAGCACTGAGCACTTGGCACTGAGCCAATCTTAACCAATCAGGATGGAGTCTGAGAAATCTGAAAGACCGGTTTCGTTGAATGGCTCTAGAGAGACTGTGTACCAATTTGCGCGAGGTTTGGACAAAATATGTAGGTGTACTGTGCAAAAACTTGTTTTGCACAAAGCGGCCTCCTGGTGGCGCTATAACAGGCCGTTCTGGAAAGTTTGGGGCAGAGGTTCATCGTTGGCATCCAGGGAGTGTGTGTGCAAAATTTGGCATCGACCGGGTTAACGGTGGCCGAGATTAGCTGCTCACGGACACACACACGGACGGACACACGGACGGACGGACGGAGTGCAAAACATACTCTCGGCCTGGTGGAGACAATAACTTGACTCAAGTCTATATAGTTGCTAAGTGGAAGTGGAGTGCTTGTTTAGAGGACACAGGGAAATGTAATGTATGATTGGCAACGAATCAGAAACCTCTTCCATGATGCGCTATTATCACTCTCCCTTGTGTCACCCTATTTCATTTCCCCCCGTGCCACTGACCTTCATTGAACAATGGATCGCGCTGACTTAAAGGTTCCCCCGTCCTTTCTGCATGGATGATGGACGCTCCCCCACTGATGTACCTGTTCTCCTTTTGCCCTGTGTGATTGCTGCGCCGAGACAGATATCTATGTCAGGGGGTGCGGTGGCCCACGCTGTTGCCGATAAGGACAGACAATGCCACACTCATCTTCTCTTCTGGAATTTCGACTCTGTTCTCATCAATTA
>NC_139698.1:45185805-45193305 GCF_964188405.1 Protomyctophum parallelum
ATGTTGAACTAATTGACAATAATGGAAGCAATAAGGATAAGGCATAAGGTGGAATAGCTGTGGAAAAGTAACACCCCTGAAACAGATGTGTTTCATTTTTTCCAGCATTCATGGTACCCAATTTCCCCTGAAAAAGGAACAAAAAACAACAACATTATCTTCACTCTTTCTCTTCATATTTCATTCTGACAGAAAATCGTGGGGGCCCCTTGGTCGTTTGATGAGCTACGGTGCATAACGCACAGCACACACTCCTGGAATCCAACATACATTATCCACCCATTCTCTTACATCTTTCCCATCTTCCATCATGCCAAAAAATAAAGTAATCTAAAACATAAGATAAAAGTATGAGCTTTGACTATATTCCCTGTGAGCAGAGCGATGGCGAGGCTTGTCAGCTTTGGACATTAAAACATTCCTGTAAACATTTCTCATAACTCTCTCTCAGATCTTTTTAACCTGCAGCATGAATTACAAAGTAAAACAGGAAGGGGAAATAAACTAATTGCGGAATTTGCAGAGAATGTGCCAAAAAATCATTCTTCCCTCAACATGTACCATTGAATATTTTCATGGCTGACGTTCGGAAACCAGTCAGCATCTTATCTGTTTTGATCATCAGGTTTCTGACAGTGCTCCATATCGTAGATCATATATGTTTGGAACGACATGTCCTCCTCCACACTTTACTTGCCTCCCTTGCACATTTTCCCCCACATGCAGCAGTTTGCTGGCTGGCATGCATTGTGTGATGAATGGGAGAGACCTTTGGCCCGGTGGCAGCATTTCAAAGCAAGCAGGGGACGCAAAAGACAACGCTCGCCGTAGGCTACATCTAGCATGTTGTAACTCACAGCGAAGTCGCTCCACAAACACGTGTAGCCTATAATACCTCCATCGCAAAGACTCGCCAAGAAGAAGGAATAAGAAGTAGCAATGGAACTTCTCTGTTGAACAGAGCACGCAAATCTCAGATTTGTTACAGTAAATAACACAGTTGTTAATTAACCACAAAGATTTAGTAAATTATTTTGAAAATGGCCAATCTTCAAGTCATAAATCGTAACATTGCATGTTGTGAGCTTGTAGATTATTGAGGGGAGTATTTATTTCTTCGCATTATGTTGTTTTTGTCCTATATTTGGGACGCCAGTGTTAAGTGGCTAAGTACACTGTCCCAGTTTTTCTAGCCTGGGAAAATAATAGCTAATCCTTGGACATTTGTCCTTTTCTGTGACGTTCCAAGCAGCTTCATATGTGCCAACACAGCTTAACAACTGACCCACGCCCCAGTGTAGTGCCAGTGCATTGTCATTGCATGGTACCACTGTACCACAGTGAAGCAATGCCACAATGGGCCAGGTCTGAGAGTTGCACTTTCCAGCACATCAGCATTACATTACTGTCTATTAGTAATAGCCTCAAAGAATGAACCCATATGGAATCCATATGCACAGTCAGCCAGGATTCCAGAAGGGGTTAACAATAGCCAGGGCCAACTTGTCATGCATCAGGGGCACATGGAGGCTATGATGTAGTACCTCTTGGTTTAAGACGGCTGGAGCCGTCGGGAATTCATCAAGCTAGCTGTTTCAGTGTGAACTGAGCAGGGGTGAACAAACTATATACTCAAGTAAATACTGTTTATTTTCTTTTTCTTGTACACACTGGGGCAGTTGTATTCTTGTATTTGTTTTACTGAGGATAAGATTAGTAATAGGGTTACGTTTTGGCACCGTTTTACTGAGGTTAAGGTTAGGAATAAGGTTAGGTTTAGGTGTAGTTTACTGAGGTTACTTTTAAGCGTTCCGAGGTCACCAGATTTGCACCCGGGGCGAGCGTTTTCGTATTCCACTACTCAAGTAGTAGTAGTAAGAAGCCTTGCAGAGCCATGAGGCCCATAGGGCCTATCTCCTGTTTCTGTAGCGTGAGGCAGCTTGATGTACAAGTTCACCCCCTTACCCCCAATCCAACCCTTGATGCTGAGTGTCAAGCAGGGAGGCACTGGGTCCCATTTTTAGAGTCTTTGGTATGACCCAGCCGGGGATTGAACCCCGACCTCCCAGTCTCAGGGCGGACACTCTAACCACAAGGCCACTGAACTGGTGTCTATTACTCAAGTAGTTACTTATATTATACTAGAATTCGCAGGCCCGCTCATCCTAGTACCATGCGTGGCAAAGTGGAGAAAGGAAATTGTGGGAGCAATTGTAGACAAAGTCACAACATTTCAAAATGTGGTTCTCAGTGTACTTTTAATGGAGGAAAAGTGTATTTGTATGAAAGAATGTTAACAGTGAATGTGTAGTAAATGAAGCTGCAGTGCCATGAGGTTGCACAGAAACAAAGGACAGTGATGTGTGTGAAGTGTTTGATCAGCATCATCTTCAGTGATGTAGTTCAATCAGAAATGGGATTTGTGAGAATGCAACAGCCTTACTTCAATGGGGATTGTTTAGGGAAGAAGCAGTTGTCCGTGCAAGGGTCTCAGGTTGCAAAGGAATATGCCATTGAAGGGCGTGGAGGAGTGGGGTGATATGAAAGGGCAAGGGCACTGTGCAGCAGTATGTTTTTTGTGTCCAGCAGAGTTTCTAGTGTTTTTCTGCCACTCTGGAAGAGGTTTAGTGTACTTGCCAATACAGAGGAAACAGGGTTCCGCCCGCTTCCGGCGAGCCACCCTGAGTCTGAAACGGTTAAGAAATGACCTCTGTAAACCCAGTGGACTCTGTGTGTTCACAGTTTGTGGACGCCAGGTTTTCATTTGTATAATAGGATAAGTAACTGTCCACCCCTGGAACTTAAAGGGATAGTTCAGATTTTTTTTACTTAAGCTGTATGAAATACACTAATATAGTGGTTGCAACTGTATTAATTGATTGCCCGAGTCCCGTGGTGGGAGTTCTGCTCTGGTTTTGGTGAAATATTAAGTAGTTCCGGTCATTTTGTGGGGGTAAAGTAAATTAATTCACAAAACTAACGTAATTTGTATTGTTGACCTATTTCTACTTTCGTTCAACTTTGACCCCTCTATAACAATTTTTGGGGCTTAGTGATATGGACACAAAAAACATAATTCTGTGTGATAGAGGGGTCAAAAATTAACGAAAGTTGCACTAATATTTTAGAAATACCGGTAGGTCAACAATACAAATCACGTTAATTTTGTGGATTAATTTACTTTTACTGCGTGGCCTCGGCCTGTGCCCCACACAAAATGACCGGAACTACTTAATATTTAATAAAACCAGAGCAGAACTCCCACCATGGGTCTCGGCCAATCAATTAATACATTTGCAACCACCACTATATTAATGGCAAGTATTTCATACAGCTTAACTTAAAAATAATCTGAAACTATAGGTTTCAACTACGTTCTGGCCTCATGTTGTATTTCTGGCTCAAAGGTGTTTTCATTTACTCTATAACTACTGTACATTAAGTACATAATCAAACTGACTTGTATGCTTAAGCCACACTGTAAATGAATATGGTTAAATAGCACAGTTTTTCTTGCATTTACAGAACTAGTCCTTACCCGTTGTATGGACAATTTCCCCCCATAAATATATTTAATTGCTCTTCATTTTAACTTAAACGTATAATATATTTGTATACACACAGATGGAATGGCATTTGTATGTCTGTTAAATGTGAGAGTGTAAATGGGTCAATTGTATACGCTGTCTCTGAGTTACATGAGACGCCCTTCATTTTAACTTGTACCAGGCCTCTTGGTGCTTCACTGCATCTCTGTAGGGCGTCACCACGCTTCTTGGTGCTTCACTGCATCTCTGTAGGGCGTCACCACGCCTCTAACGTGGTGACAAGTGACGGCTACAGGCGTCAGTTTGTAGCTTCATGTCACTGAATGCCATTGAAAATGACTTGTAGCCTGTCGCTTTGTGGCTGCTAGTGTGAATGCAGCATCAGATATAGCCACAGTCCAGCAAGCCTCTAGCCTTCCAACAGAATATACACGGAAGAATGCTCAATCAGAGACTGTGCAAAATGGACCCAAATGGTCCCCTTCTTTCAGAGTTAAAGTAACACTGGGTTTTACTGTGTGGTCTACAGTGTACAGAGAGCTTCTGTGAACATTTATATTCAGGAATCTAATTTAGTTGCATTCTTGAATTAGAATAAAAACTCTTCAAACAAATCATGTGCACCAAGATGAGGTGCATTTAATTAAAAGCATAATGGAAGTAAGAGCTATGTTACATCCAATCTAGCATTTAGTTGTCTTGGCAGTGAATGAAGATGAGCCTGTAATGAATGCACTAGGGATGCTCCGATCACGTTTTTGGGGGCCGATCCCGATCACCGATCTTTTTTTTTAAGATCGGCCGATTCCGATTCCGATCCCGATCTTTTTTAAATATTCTTTTTTTTTAACTTATAAAAAAACCTGGCAACCCGCGCCCCGCGGTCATTTTCCGCTAACCTGAGCGGGGCTCCCTAGCCTGCTGGAGGGGCTCCCATCATCTCATGCACCCTCGAGAGAAATAAAAAGGGACAAAATGCAGCCTTGAGCCTACTGTACCAATGTAACGTTGTGGTCTTGTGGAGCTGCTTGATCACCTTCTCCTCCTCCTGTCCTTAAATTGCCAATACCAATAAATCCACACTAAAGTAGTGTGAATACTTCCACAGCCTAATCAATCTGTCAATCTTTGTCAACTCAGCATGTGTTGACAACCAGTGGCGGAACAACATTGGGCCGGACTGGGTGGTGAGACAGCACGACCGGGCCTCACCCCCCCCCCCCCCCCCCCCCCCCCCCCAACGGAAAAATAATAATAATTTACGCAAACAGTTGCTGCTAATTTGAGCAGGCGTGCATGAACGAGAGAGGAGTTATGTGTGTGACAGTGTGAGGAGCTCATCACAGTCACAGATGGAGGGAAAGTGTTATATTTTGACTATTATTTATGCTACATATCATTGATCGCGTCTGTGTCTGTGACATTACGCAGCAGTGCACACACACGAGAGAGAGAGAGAGACGTAGAGAGAGAGAGAGAGAGGTGCTGCGTTGTTTTGTGTCTCCAGCAGAGTTTGTAGTGTCTCCATCTCTC
This sequence comes from Protomyctophum parallelum, assembly GCF_964188405.1. Lineage (NCBI taxonomy): Eukaryota > Metazoa > Chordata > Actinopteri > Myctophiformes > Myctophidae > Protomyctophum > Protomyctophum parallelum. Next base: position 45,190,887 of record NC_139698.1, read on the forward strand.
TCTGGAAGAGGTTGACCATGAACTCTTTCACCGAGCTGAGGCGCTCCAACACAAACAAATCTGACGCTAAGCTAATAAATAGGCTACTCATCTTTGTGTTCTGTTTCACCTTATTGCGGAGCTGAGTGACGCACACAGGGAAAAGCAACAAGAAGGGGTTTAGAAGCGAAAAAGTCCGTTGTGGAAGTCCACACAAGTCCTCACAGAGTGATTAGCCTATGAGTGACAGCCAGGTGCTGCCACTTTTGGAGCGTGGCTGAGGATGTCTGTTCTGTGAGACAGACTCCACGGTGCTTGTACAGTCCAGCACAGTACATTCTCATCAGACATGATATTTTGCTAAAGTGTAGGCTATTATAGGTTATATAATCTCTGTATCTGGTTAATTGCGGGATTCGCGGGGGCCCGCTGGGTGAAGACGTGAGTGCTCTCTTGCTCTGTCTCTCTTTTCTCTCTCTCTCCCTGGGGTGTGTGGGGGGGGGGGGGGGGGGGGGGGGGATTTTAGTTGCGCTGCCTTCGACAGCGCTATATTTCTCCAGTAGCGGTGCCGAACCGAGAAAGTGACACATTATTTTGGATGTAAAACTGCGCAGATTTTTGATTTGTTGATCGGTTTCGCGGATCGGTGGATTTTGCACGGCCGATCCGATACGATCGATCGGTGATCGGCCACGATCGATCGGCCACCGATTGATCGGAGCATCCCTAGAATGCACACACCGCTTCCCAAACATTGGACGGTCTATGGGGAATTCATGGAGCAACAAGAACTGTCTTGTTTGGAGAAAGAGGGGTCGATTTAGGACTTCTATGTTACTTACTTCTATATTACTAATCTAATTACAGTATTATGATCTGGGGGCGTGTAGTATGTCATATTGCAATTTTGGGCATGTTAAGAAGCGCTTTTGACACCCCGCGGAGTGCGCAAAACGGCCTTGAATTAGTCATGGGTGTGTTTAAGGCGTGTTTGAGACGTACCCAATCAACATGTCCGTACTATTCTCTTTACCAGTCAGCTGATGTCACATACGGAATGCGCACTTTGGGGGTCGTGGTATGACATTTCTTCAGGCTGGCACCATAGAAGACATGACATGCCTTTGTCACATTTGGGTTAATTATTCCTATTGCACTGCATGCTGTCACCTTTATGCCTCAAAAGAACAGACCCACCTTTCAGATCGGAATGGAATTGCGAGTAGATAGCAGCATATTGGCAAATTGCCAATCCATGCGTAATTAATTAATTCGATAACGATAGAACCATGTACCATACAGCGAATGAAAGCAAGATTCATAAGGAATATGGAGATTTTTACATTTAATAAAACGGTTGAGAAATGAGAGAACCATGAGTGTTTATAGGCTAATATCAACGTTTTTTTATGAAAGACCAAACGGGCTGTGAACTTGAAGAGCTCAATCACCATCCCGACACGGAAGAAATATAGCCTAGTGCATGCATGTATATGCACTGTTGCACTTGCACACAGTAGCCTACACACGCTCTTTATTTGTTTCTATTGAAAAACACCAGTAAAATAACGTTTATTATATTTTATTTCATTCAAGTCACGACGAAGGAATGAGTTGAATGCGTGCTGCGTAATGCTGTGGCCCCGATGGTATGGTCTTCGCTGAGTTCGCTCGTAGCATTTTATTGAAGAAGACTTGAATCGGGTGTGATACAGCATATGAAAGCACATTTCCCACGGATTATGGAGATGTTTTTATTTATTTTTAAGGTTGAGAAATGAAAGAATTATGGCCGTTTCTAATCTCAATTTTTTTTTTTTAAAGACGCAAAACTGCCATGTCTCATAGAAACAAGTAAATATGTCTATAAAAATAAGCGCATATAACAGGGGTCTGTAACCTATTTTAAATGAAGTGCCATGTTTTTATTTTCTAAATAGTGAGTCTGCCATATCCAGATTAATTTGAATGACACCACATTAAAATAAAAAAACATATTTTGATTGTCCACAAATATAAAGTTCTTCCTTCTTTTTAAATATGTTCTTGCACATTGTTATAATGATCATTATATATCCCCCTGCAGTCAGAGTTCATAGTTTTAATGAATGAATGTGATGCATTGTGAGCTGGTATAGATCTGCTATTTTCAAAAGTAATCTTTTTATTTAATTTTTGGATTAGCTGTCCTTAGTTGGGCAAATGCATTCATCTGGGGATCCTTGACATGGGAATGTGCTGTGTGACGATCACTGGTTTAAACAACATTAGGAGAAAAGCCCAAATAACCACTTTAGAAACAAGAAAAGCAACCACACAAAGCAACTTTACAGAAAAATAAGCCGCTTATAATAAACAGACATGGCAACACTCTACCAGCCTTCCAGAGCCGCTCAAGTGTCAAATCAAACAGTGCTTTTTGCGTTTATGAGGTGGTCAG
>NC_139698.1:45195805-45310805 GCF_964188405.1 Protomyctophum parallelum
CAGCTCCAGTGGACCAGAGGTCATTGCCATTTTGGAACGATTCAGTGTGGAATTTGTGGGTTTCCATCAATGTTTTACTCTGTCCCATTACCCCAGATTCAGGTCAGGAGACTTGACAAATGAGTCTGTACCTCAGTGACCCTCTGGCCCAATCAGCATGGCCATCGAGATGAAATTGCGGTGAAGATAATATTGCTGGGAAGACTCATCATTAATTACTGCCCCTCTATCAATATCTAATTATACTGGCTGTCTGGTTGAGCGAAACAGAAGATGCGGAAAGACTTTATATTGGCCATATAGCTGCCGTCCCCTTACAGGAAATAGTACTATCCACTCTTCCACCAAGGCCTATATAAGAGTCCGATTCGGTTATAGTAAGTAGTAGTAGTTCCATATTTTACATCTGTACCACAATGGTTCATTCAACCATATAGCTTTGAAACCATAGCAAAGAGGCCATTGAGTTTAAAATACTGTAGTGTGTGAAACCCTGCAGCATTCACAGGCAGGGGACGTATACTGTATAATGAAGAGAACACTGGTTGTTTTGACAGTCAGTTCATCACTCCATAGGTGGATGCGGCATACTGTATTACATCCCTGGCACAGTTAGGCTGGTCTACTCTGGACTGATAACAAATATTCCATTAAAGTTAATAATCATCATGTGGTTCTTGATGTGCCCTTGTGCATTGGCAGACAGTGCATTAGCCGAGGGGGTATCTAGCGAGGAGTAGGCCAGTTGTTTTGGCAGTATAAGATCATTGCTGCATTAATGTGTTTCCCTCGAGAGGACAGAGCTGCAGCTGTCCTTCAGTATAAGGCACTCAAACACTTCAGCCTCAGTAAACAATTGGCTATGGAGGGGGGGGCTGCAATGGTTGTGGTTTGTGTGTTTTGTAATAATAATAAAAAACTACAAAGTAACTAGTAGTAGCTAATAATTGTAGCGGCGTAAAAGTACAATATTTGCCTCTGAGATGTAATGGAGTAGAAGTAAAACTTCTAAGTAGTACTGGAAATTGGGGGGGGAAATAGTACATGTACCACTGGGCGGGTGTAACAAAGAAAATGTCTGAATGGATTGCCTTTCTTCTATATTTCAGGCTAAGAAGGGAGTGGTGTTTTAATCATTCTCAATTGATCCGGTATTTGCATTTTTGCAGTCTGTTGCATAGGGGAATTAAGTCAGAGTTCCGCAGCTACGTTACGTGTGTTTGGAATTGTGTAGTAATTAAAACAAAGACGGACCACCGGAAGAGGAGGACTGAAGGAGAGAGGGCCGAATTGAGAATTTAGACAAAAACTGTTCATCTGTAAAACATTTTCAGAAGTGAATTACTGAATGCTTACTTACTCATTGACACAATTTCGTATTTGCAATGGGGGTTTTACATATTGCAAGGATTTTAATAATCCACACTATCAATTGAAATAAGGAAAAGGGAAAGAAGCCCTCACTCACTTACACACTCACTTTGGTCAGAAAAACATCAACATTACCAGTAAGACGCCCTGAGGGCGAGAAGGTGCTGAAACAACAGAGCTTCTTAATATGACACAGTTAAGAAGCAGGAGTTAAACTATTAATCTGGTGGCCATGAGGTCAGATGTAGAGTTGCTGGCCGGCTCATATATGCAGATATAGGTGATGATCCAGTCTTCTCCATGTATGGCTATCCAGGGTTTGATGAGGTCAGTGTCATGTACAGGGTTTGATGAGGTCAGATCAACATATGGAATGTCATAACAGGTCAGCTCCATATATGGAGATCTAAGGGTTTGATGAGGTCAGATCAACATATGGAATTAATTCTGTGCTGGCCATATATGAAGCGTGTCTTGAGTGTACAGGGTTTGATGAGGTCAGATCAATATATGGAATGAATTCTGTGCTGGCCATATATGGAGCGTGTCTTGAGTGTACAGGGTTTGATGAGGTCAGATCAACATATGGAATGAATTCTGTATTGGCCATATGGAGCGTGTCACGAGGCGTGACTGACTGACGGGAGATGCAGGTTTCCATAGTAAACTGCGACCTATATGGTTGCAAACACAGATTACTTTTTTCCTACCTTGATCAAGGAAGACATATGAGCCTGTCCTCCAGCAGTACCTGTGGATTAGGCCAGTGTCACTCTTCCACCTCTATATCTGCACCTGCTTCTTAAAAGAACATAAAAACCGTGGGCACGTTGAGGTCAATCATCTCCAGTAAGCCTCTGAGCCCAGAGTAGTCCGGCAGCCGACAGGCTTCTTTTGTTGAAAGTGGGAAATTTCTATAGTCTTTTTTTATTGGCCTAAAATATTGTCTATACATTCATGAATCCACTGGCTCGGTATTGAGCAATTTGTTTTATAGGGGTTTATATGTTTCATTCTGACCCCTCCACGAAAAGGCCTCGTTGTCCTGAACCCGTATCTATCATTTATACATTATGGATCAATAGTGTGGACTTAGACAGTTTTTCGTCTGTGGCATTCTTGGAATGGATTCAGAATCATGAAAACCCCCTAGTTTGCAATTGCATGTCACATGCTACTTAAAGCATAGTGGCATTTTGACATTTTTGCCTTATATAGGATGTTAATCACATATAAACCCCTATAAAACAAGTTGCTCAATACCGACAGCCGGTCAGCAAGTGGATTCATGAATGCATGTATATTCACCCTTGCCACAACATCTTGGTTTGGTATGGAACAGTATCTCTCTCACGGGCAAGACAGAACTTGTCATCATTAAAGGCAATCTCAATGCAGTGAGATTCTGGAGCCAGTGGTGATCCCATATCTTCAGAATCTGGGACCTAACGCCATCCTCCAGGATGACAACGCTCAACCCGTAGAGCCAGGATCACAGAGTACCTCCAAAATGTAGTGGAGAGGATGGAAATGCTGTGAGTCCAGACCTCAACCCAATTGAACACTTGTGGGATCAGCTTGGGCGTGCTGTACGAGTGTATGTGCTGTACGTGCGACCAACAGAACCAAGTGTTGTTTTTTCCCTATTACTGTGGGACATGGGTTTTCAACAGGTGGTCCGTGGACCACTGGTGGTCCGTGAAGGTGTTGCATGTGGTCCCTGACCATGCATTTAGTAATGTAGGAAAGTGAAGATTCGTATTTGAATTTATTGTATTGGGTTAGGGTTAGACAAAGTTGAGAAACAATGCAGTAAATGATCTGGTGACAAATTATGACGCATCGATGTTGTCAGTTACTGGGAAGTCGGATGTCAAGAACTTCTGGGAAAACTGTACCGGGTTGCCTGGTTGAGTCACCATTACAAGGAACTGTGCCCATAATCAACCGCAAGTGTCTGCTTACTCATAGAATAAGTTACAATGAACAGCAAGTTTAATATGGAAGGTTAATTTCTTTCCCCCACACCATGACCATATCCCCCCTCCCAACACAACAATGGTCCCCAGGTTAATTCTCAGTCAGGGTGGTGGTCCCCAGGTTGATTCTCAGTCAGGGTGGTGGTCTCCAGGTTGATTCTCAGTCAGGGTGGTGGTCCCCAGGTTGATTCTCAGTCAGGGTGGTGGTCCCCAGGTTGATTCTCAGTCAGGGTGGTGGTCCCCAGGTTGATTCTCAGTCAGGGTGGTGGTCCCTGGTTCATACTCAGTTGAAAACCCCTGCTGTGGGAGAGTGCAATCATCCAATCCACTAAGCAACTCAAAGCAAGAGTTGGTATACCAACCATTTGCAATTTTGGCAAATTTTTTGGGGGCGCTACCCACACGTTTAGCTGTGTTGCTCATTCCACGAATGCCCGATTCTTACAATCTATACAGACTATACCTCGTTGTACAGGTGACAACGATCAACGATTAAAACATAATACCAAATGATATCATCAAAGTGGAGAAATAAAGGACCAAAGTTACGTTTCTGAACCTTTAGAGTTAATATTTTTAAATGGTATATCTTTTAGGTTTAATTACACAATACTTATTGATCTTTTTTAATCCTATACCTAACAAATTACCTAACCAAAGTACGAAAAAAACTAAAACTAAACTATAACTAAACTAAAACTAAGCATTTCACCAAAATAAAAACTAAATAAAAACTAGCAAACCCGCTCTAAAAACGAACTAAAACTAACTGAATTAGAAGAAAAAAAAGGTAAAAACGAACTAAAACTAAACTATAATGAAAAAACCAAAACTATTATAACCTTGGTTTGCATGTCACATGCTACTTAAAGCATAGTGGCATTTTGACATTTTTGCCTTATATAGGATGTTAATCACATATAAACCCCTATAAAACAAGTTGCTCAATACCGACAGCCGGTCAGCAAGTGGATTCATGAATGCATGTATATAGACAATATTTTAGGCCAATAAAATATAAATACCAAATTTCCCACTCCACAAGCCCGGCTGCCGGATTAGATTATTTCACAGACGACTTCTGGGAGCGATAATCAATGTTCCCAGCTGTCAGCCGGTGCTATCTCCATCGTGTGGCTCCGAAGCCAGGAGAGTATCTGAATAACTCCTGCCTTGTGAGGCTGGGGAAAATGCTTTGTCATTTTCACTAATACAAATATAATATTCTTATAATGGCATGTGTATTGTGATCTCTAGCTTTTCACAGTATAGTGTACACTGTACAGTACACTTTAGGACAGACCTAAAAAAGGAATATATCTTATTTTCACAAAGGTAAATTCTTTACCAACAATGTGTAGCAGTACAGTATATCCAAGTTGACATGATAAATGCCTCAGCTCTTCTCAACTGGACACATTCCAGAAAAGAAAAAGGGAAAAATATTTCCATAGTGCAGTCAAGATGGATTGAGGTCTGTGTCAGGAGAAGATTAGCTGACCCCACAGCTGTGAACATCGGATAAACAAAATAAACTCTCCAATTATTTTGGAGAGAGGGGGATTTTTTTTTTTTTGTGCAACAATCTGCCTTAATTCCACTTACATCCTCTCCATCCATGCTTGTCAGGTATTGAAATCACAAATAAAGAATTAGAGAAACCGAGAGCTGTGTGGTGAGGATTAAGGTTAGTTTTCATTATTTTTTCTTTTCTTTTTTGATAAATATGAGGAACGGGGAAACCCGAAGGTTTGGGGTAACCTTGTATGCAGGATTATCTCAGCTGGCTTGTTGTTAGGCAGCTGTGCTCTCCTCATGTTCTTCCAGATATTTGACCTTAGAAAGGATTTAAAAAAGAACAGAAAAACACAACATGCTTTGTGAGTCAGAAACTCCACAGTTTAATTCCTCCAATCACTGTCACATGAGAGATAGTGAAGTACAGTACTCCTGTAATAGTCTCAACTCAAGTTCATGTGCAAAAACATTATTATAGCACATGACGCTTAAAACTAATACTGGTCAGTAAGTAGGCTACTACCCTCCAACAGGGTCATCTACTTCTACGTTTATTGTACAATGGCCGTATAGACTTGTGAGAGCTAATAAAAGTAGAACATAATAAAGGATGATATTAGCATGATATTGTATTTAGCATATTTAGTATTGTATTCATGACATGGTATACATGCCTACATGGCATGGTTACATGCTAATTTCTACTTTTCCATACACAGTCATTACATTATGTTCTGCATTACTTCACTAATATGACTGGGTTTCCAATTTCTCATACTGAAAAATAACAACATAGTCTGGCCTCTTAAACCCAATTTCAGTACAATGTGCTTTGTCCAATGTATCAACACCTCAGTAAATGAAACAATGTTGTATGTATTGCATATCATCTGAGCGTCATTGTATACAGCCTGAACTTCAACTGTCCTGACCTGAGACAAAAGCTCCAAGGGCAGACTAGTAAGATACATAAAGCCAAGGGCATTAATTATTCACTGCATAGGGGGCTTGTCAGGAGCAGATAAATGACAGTGCTCTTCATTGTGATTTGGGTTAGAGGATAAAGGTGCGCTGTTGCCTATTATCATCCACTTTATCTCCTCAAATACTATATCTGACCTCTGACGAAAAAGAACCACACATTAAATATGCAGGGACCATCACACGGTTTTCTGCCGAGTGCTTGACATGCTTGTACAATGGTGTGTGTGTGTGTATGCGTGTGTGTGTGTGTGTGTGTGTGTGTGTGTGTGTGTGTGTGTGTGTGTGTGTGTGTGTGTGTGTGTGTGTGTGTGTGTGTGTGTGTGTGTGTGTGTGTGTGTGTGTGCAGTGTGTGTGTGTGTGTGTGTGTGTGAGCATGTATGCAGTATGACTATGAGTTACTTTAGATCACTGCGTGGGAAAGCAGCGTCTCATCATCTCTTCAAGCCGGCATGCTCTGTCAGAAAATGGACCATCTAACTGCAACATCTTTCCCAGGGGATTACAACGCATAACAAATAAATACCATGCGACACAACGATCACATTATTATTTAAGCTGGACTGGTGATAAGATGCTGTGTATGGCTTCCCATACATATAGCTGACTAAAACTAGATACTGTAAGTGTAAATGTATATGACATTTGAAGGACTTCAAATGTCAGTAAAGGACAGTAAATGTCCTGTATAAATCCTCCTAGGACAAGTTCACACAGTTCCTATTTGCGGAGAGATCCAGCACAATGCGCCCTGCTCCATCCACCTGCATGAAAAACAAAACAAACTCTCCCATCTCCTCACATAATACAATGCACTCACGTCTTCTCGCTTACAGTAATTTCATTCTACCACCCTCACACCTGCCTCTCCCCCTGCTCGTGACCCTCCGCTGAAGGCCCATATCCTCCACCTGCACTGCCCCGATCACCATCACTGCAGCCAGGCACGAATAGGATGTCTTTACCAAAGGTTGTTAATGTGGAATTTCGGTATCAGCCAGAGGACGACGATGTATACTGGCTAGGAGTGTGTATTCACATCAGGGTGTACACAGAGTTAAATGTCTTGGTAATGCACAGGCATGTGCTTCGGCAATGATTAGCATTTTTTCTCACAGCCAAGAGCGCTCTATTCTGAGAGTCTCTGCGGGAGGCTTCTTTTTTAGGGCAGCTGGGGGTTTGCCATCTCTTAGACCTGTTCTCTTTATCCTGAGTACTTTGAAGTCATATAAAGTGACTTTATGAGAAGATTTCAACTTCCAAGAAAGCCCAATAAAAGCCAGCTAAAATGGATGATGTATGTGGCCCTTCTGGCTTTTTACACAGCCTTGGACAGGCATTCATTCAAGTTTGAATTTAAGCACTTTAAGTCCTATTTTATACTTTGTCGTACAACTAAGGTAAACGATACAACCAAAGTGCTTTGCTCAAAAAGCCCCTGAGCAAGGCACTTAATCCCTGGCTGTTCCAGTGGAGCTGTGTTGGCTATAAGCAGACTGCGTGTTTGAACTGGGCATGTCCCATGTGTTTATGAACACAACTGTGTAAAAGCCTTGCTGAAACATTGCATGCAAGCTCAGCAAAGCCATTCCCTGGATAAATACAGGTTATTAAAAACTCACACTTTCCACAGTACTGCATGTGTCATGTTCTGTATTGACAGTCAATGTCTCTCTCTCTGTGCTTCAGAGGTTCTACCAATTATAATAACGTTTGTGTCCTTGAATGTTCCACTCTCCTAAAAATACTGTCCCAAATGTCGTAAAATTGCCTCGGACTGGTTGTCATGGTGTCCAGCTTAACTTGATGGAAAACGTACAGCTCATATGAGATCACTTTTTTTTTAGCTTGCAATCCTGTCATGGAAATGTCCTGTTGTCCAATTTGTGTACACATATACAACAACAACAGGGAAGCTAATTTAATCTGTTACAGTTGTAATAACATATTGGAATGTCAGCATGGGCACTGCCTTTCCATTTTATTTTATTTTATTTTGTGGTCAGATAAAGGGGGGAAGCACCCCCTGTAACAGGGAGAACAGGTCATGTCTTGAATTGCCCCTCTCAGCAGTTCAAATCTCAGAGACAGTATTGGAATTGTGTGCGACTGTAAAAGAAATGTCCCCTAGTTTGATCGAAATTGATTTTTATTTTTTCCTTGAATTGTTTTTCACAGGTACAAGTCTGCTGATAGCTTGTTTGTTGTGGCAGCATTCGAGCTCAAAGCATCTCAAGCTGCTGGTAAGAGTAATGGTGTGTTGAGCAAAGCAATGAAAAGGCGAGCCATACACTGTATGGGAATACAATGAAATATGCTGTATGTACTGCATAATACATAAACCACATAAAATTGAAGAAATAATTATCTTTTTTTGTGTCTGCATCATGTTTTGATTATGCTACTGCTGTCATCTGCAGGGCAAATACAGAATTGCATCTCCTGGGTTTTGTTTTATTTGCTTTTCAATAAAAAGAAAGAAACTACATAATAAAACAGGCCTGGTCAGAAATAACGAGATAGTCAAAGCCATAGAAAGTCTTTCCTCAGTCAACAACAACTGGTACTTGTATAACAATTAGAATAGGAAACAACATGCTTTTAATCAAATTATGTCAATAAATCTTGTCAGTGGGGGCCAACTGGCCAACAAAATCTCAGTATTACATGATTGGCATTGGTGACAAGGGGTGCAATGCCATTTGAGTTGCATGCTGATAGGCATAGAATAGTGAAATAATAATGAACATTTTTCATCAATATGGAATGTGTCCACTTACCATTTGTCCATATGGGACATAAACAGGTTACCATTCTGAATATTTATGTAACTAAAATACTCAGGAACCATGCAATCAGGTAACCATGGAACCAGGGAAGCTTTTTCTAAGAAATAATAAAACCGGCAAAACACAGTATGATGCACTAGTGACTAGTTAATTGACTATTTTAAAAGAAATTAGTTGCTGACTAATCTGGTTAATTATAGTCAAGTGATATACCTCATGGAAAGGAAACCATTAAAATACTCAATAATTTAGAAACATGTCCTTTATAGGCTATTTGTAGTGTTGTAGTACTCAAGTCCTTGACTCGCCTCGAGTCCAGTCTCGAGTCCACATTTTCTGTTGACTGTACACATTTCACTTAAGCCAATATTTCCCATTTAGTTTGACCTTGAGTGTAAAACATTACTCTAGCATAAAAATAAATGAACTTATGAATCTGAATTCACTTTCTAATAGTAGGCTAAATTCTCAAGGTCACAAGATCATTTAGCTGAACAGCTATTTGCAGGATGAGCATTTTCTCTTGTATTATTTATCTGTGTTCTGCTCCCTGTATGTATACAAAATAGTGTGTCCAGGGACAGCTAAATGTATATACGGCATACAGGAAATGCAAACAAACCATTAATCACGGCCTGCAAATAAATAAATAAACACTCAGGAAATGCATTTCTTGAATTCCTTTCTAACCACATTTAGAAAACGCTGTTTAGTCACAAAGCAGATGTAAAAGTAAAGGAGATGTTTAATATTAAACAAACCAAATTTTCTTATGGCTTATTAACAATTAGCCTACTGTAGGTAAGAGCGTATTACTTCAGTCTCATACATTTTCACATTAACAGAGTCCATGTGCTTGTATGGAAACCTTATGATTGACCTCATCTCTTTTACATTGCCAAAGCAAAAGTCGAACAATACAGTCAAAATAAAATAATGTATATACAATATTATACAATTAAAAGAGAATAAAGGAATGTGTTAACAGAACTGTGTTACAATCCATTTTGGGAAAACTAGCATACAAACACATAAGAATTGTACATGCTGTCAGAAATAGTTATATAGGAAAGGTTAGCTTGGGATAAACTATTGAAATAAATGGCAGAAATATTTTTATGTTTTGAATTCACTATATAAAACTTTTGTGACAGACATCAGCAGCTTTTCAAATGTGTTTAAAGGTATAGTTGCACTGTTTGTATGTACAGTAGTTCTATACCGAGATTGCCTTGCCGAGCCTTGAGGCCCATAGGGCAGGAGCCTATCTCCTGTTTCTGTAGCGTGAGGCAGCTTGATGTACAAGTACACCCCCTGGACATGACGCTAGTATGTCGCAGGGACTTACCCCCAATCCACCCCTTTGTGTGTGTGTTAGGTGGTGAAAAACAGCCATGCTGTTTTTGTGCTCAGACCCACCCAGCCATCCAGCCAGCCACCCACACACATAGCTCCGTAAGGGAGTGGTTGCACCACTCAAAAACATCCTACTATAAATGCGCCACGTCTCTGCGTGTGTCTGCATGCGTGCGTGCGTACGGTTGTAATGCATGTAACTCGAGAACCGTTTGCCCCACCGCCTTCACATTTGACAAGTCGGTCGGACACACGGTTCTCCAGAACCACCACAAAAGGCTCTGCTCAGGCTCTGCCAGTTTACCTAACCAGTATACTTTTCACAGTCAGTTTGCACTCTTCAGGCACAGGCAGACAGACAGAGGCAGACAGACAGATACAGAGATCTCCATATACAGTATGGGCACAAAAGGGACACATAGTTAAAATGGGTGCTATGACAACAGGTATTATTAGGTTCCCAAGTTGCATCGTTCTCAAGTAGGCCGGTGGTCTAGTAAATATAAATGGTTAGACAGCTCTGAAACAGAGCTAGACAATATAGCATTTCAATGTTTTGCATTCACTTTGTATAAAACCTTCATGGCAGATATCAGCAATCTATTAAAATGTAGTTAAATGTAGCTGCTCTATGTACAGTATTGCTATGTATCACGGTCATTTGGTGTAAAGTAAACAGTGCAGGGATACACTGATTTGTAGTCCCTAAGGTGGTTCTATTCCATTAGAGATCCTTCTGTCACAACAGCTCACTTGCTGCTGTGTTTGCACACATACTGTATCTTGCACATACCGTATATGACATTAGTCAAGTTTTCTAATTCTCCTTGGGTGTTGTAATGTGGGAAGTATCTGCGTATGTCTTTTTTGTTTTTGCAGTGATTTCTCTCATTTTGCCTCTCTGCCTGATGTCTTGGTGCATTGGGCAAGTGGTTAGTAAGTGTAGCTCGTTTTGTGTGCAGTGGGTGCACACACTACACAGTGTGTCTTCTCTTGGGAGCCAGGTCCTAATTCTGATCTGCATGCATGCGCTGTTTGGCATTTTCTGTTGTATGCAAAAAAATCCAATAGATCCCATTTTTCAAGTTCTTGATTGGCAAGTGGTCCCAAGACTACGCAACCATAGAGGGAAATTGGGTTCTATAATGGCGTCTATAATTTGTAGCCAGATTTGTATTGGGATGTCTATGATGTTTTCCTTTGATGGCATAGAAAGTCGTATAGGCCTACAGCTTGTTTGAAGTTACCTGTGCTGCTGATGTTTCCGTCTCCGTCTCCCCCCCCCCCCCCCTCCCTCTCTCTCTCTCTCTCTCTCTCTCTCTCTCTGTGTCTCCCCCTCTCTCCAACAGTCTGACCTCTCTGAGTAATATAGTTCTTGGTGGAAATCATGGCTCTAAATTGCCATGGAGAACTGGAACGTTGGAATTTGACCAACACACACATCACCAATCAGCTGTGATTGTATTTGTAATTGGAGAGGAGATGTGTGTGGTTCCGTGGCACAACACAGTTGATTGTGTTTGAATTGCCAATGATGGAGTGAAGCTCAGCTGCAGCCAAGCTGTATGCACTGTGCCCTCTAGGAGAAAGGAGTCAAAAATGTGTTTCGTATTGCATTCCCAGAAATACATAATTCCCGTGTATAAAATTTGCTAAGCTTTTCCAGACATGCAGTATTTGTAGCCTGACTCATGGCCGCAAGATTAGAAAGTCTCCATTGCACAGTCATTGTTAAAAATGCAATGCACACGTTCAGTCCTTCATCTTTGGACCATATCACTGCTGGCCAAAGATGAATCCCACGGGAGTCTTTTCTCCTCTGCTGTCCCCCTCTTAAGTTTCCTACAGTCTGTCTAAAGTTCCAAGGAGAGTGGACTTCCAACTCTCCTTATAAAAATACATTTCAGCATGTGTGGCATTTTGAGAAATGAGCAGCTGATGCTGGACAACAACAGGCCACCCCAATTTGACATTGTGCTAGAAATAACAGTATCAGGTCTGGTTTAAGGCAATAGCCTAAAGGTTAGAAAAGCTAGATAGGCCACAAATTTTAATCCAACCCCAAAGCGCTCCAATGAATCTGCACAACGGCCAGCATTAAAATGAAAACTGCTGCTAAACGCAGCACTTGGTGTGAAAATTGATCTTTTAGGCCAGGCACAATAGAACCATTTTCACAAATTGGACTATCAGTATTAAACATTTGTTTCCAGATTTTAAGTTATATCACCATAAACTGCTTCATCTATTTTGTTGGGGCTATTAAGGAGAGCGAGAAGAGAGGTCCCCACATAAAGGGACCGCTTTAGTGCTAGTCATTCCGGACGACTTTGTATGTTTTTAGTTTGTACTGCACTGTGCACTATTTATTGTCTTTTGTATTGTCGTAAAAATACAAAATAAATAAAAAGCTATAAAATAAAGATATGGTTGAGCAAACACTCAAACACACAACTCAAAGATTTTACTATTTTCTGTGCACAGTTGAACAGATATTTTAACTACAGTCTGTGGAATGTCAGTGTTCGAAGTATCTTTACTTCATTTTCAGTAAAGACGTGTGCTGGCTGAAGACAATGTGGAAGTATCCAGGTCTATTTTCACCCTTGAAAAGAGAGTTTCAGATTATTTCCCCTGGCCTGAAATTATCTAGACATGGCACCAAGAGCTCTTTGACACCTTTGGATGAATTCTATACCACTGCTGACATGGAAAGTCCTTGTGACTCCAATTATGGATTTTCTTTTTTTTAACTTTAATTGAGGGTTCATGGTGTTGTATTTGAGACAGATAGTAAAAGTTCCTATTGCTTCTATTATAGTGCTAGTATTATAAATCGAAATATTGTCTATCCTTTGATCCTTTCTATTCGTTAGTCTCTCAGATTAGAAACAATTTAACTTTGTTTGTGTTTTTGTGCTAAACGTGCAATTATGAGACCTGTTCCACCATTCAGTGAGTGTGTCTTAT
Organism: Protomyctophum parallelum; assembly: GCF_964188405.1. Classification (NCBI taxonomy): domain Eukaryota; kingdom Metazoa; phylum Chordata; class Actinopteri; order Myctophiformes; family Myctophidae; genus Protomyctophum; species Protomyctophum parallelum. The sequence continues at coordinate 45,208,770 of NC_139698.1, forward strand.
ACTGTATGTCCAGTAACCTGGTAAACCATCCCATCGGTCACATTAATTCACATTATCATGTGTCTTCTGTCAATCACAGGGCCCTGAGCATAGACACTGATTGGCTGTTCCACTTTTTGGTTCATGCAAAATGTCCACCCAGCTATTGGGGCCAGACCGGCCTACAGAAGACCATTGATTATGTGAATTTGCACGACTGGGATAGTTTACCAGGCTATATATGTATTATGTACAGTACAATCTGTGTTAATTAACTTTAAATTGACCTATTTTACACAGAGATAAATGTACACTATTAGGCTTTGTTAATTGAAGCCTCCTGAATCAACTTTACTTCCTCAGGAACAAATGGCCAAAAAAGTAGAGGTACTGCCAGCATATAGTATCTTCATCTCTCCATACTCCTTACATCATGTTTGCTGAATTCTGCTAAAAATGTAAATGCTGTTTATATTCAAATACAAACTCAGAATGCTAGCAGTTAGACTTTACAGGCTCCCCAGACAGAGTGCCATAATATATTTATGTTTTCAGACCTGTCATCCATCATCCTATTAAATTACCATAATAGGATCATTATTATGGGTGATGTTAATCTCCATGTTGACAATTCTACTGACTTTAAAGCAATGAATGTTATGAATGGTTTATGTCAATGTACCCACACAAACAACCTGCTCAGTTGCAGTTCAGTTAGAGTGTCCGCCCTGAGACTGGGAGGTTGGAGTTCGATCCCCGGCTGGGTCATACCAGAGGGTAAGTCCCTGAGACAATGAGACAAACTAGTGTCATGTCCAGGGAGTGTCAAGGGTCTGTGTACTTATTGATAGTTTTTATTTGGATTGAATCTTAAGAATAACAAACGAGAAACTACACGTTCCGCACGGACCGTCAAGCTGCCTCATGCTAAGGAAATAGGAGATAGGCTCCTGACCTATGGGCCTCATGGCTCGGCAATAGAAATGCAGTAATCCAGAAACCAAAAAACAACAAATGTCTGTAGCCTATCTGTGTCCTTGGGTCTGTGGAGGACGCACCAAATCTGTCTGTGAGGGGTGTTGGCATTGACGTCCCTGATTGACCAGCCCAACCCATCAGCATCACCGATTGTCCAAGCTTCATGTTTCTGCCCCTGCGGCAATATAAGTGGTAGGCTGTACAACTCCAATCGCATACGCCCATGTACCTGCATATGTCATCAACTCGATGTCTGTAGATAGATAGGTATCCCGCTAACTCCATATTTTGTTGATCAGTCGTACGGTTACGACGGTTACAACATATTTGTATTTGGTTGTTTTGGAAATATTAAGAAAATAATAGCCAGCACATCATTCATGGATGCACTGACAGCATACAAAGACGCGTTTCAGCGTTTGGGAATATTGCCACAGTATAATTTGCACATACCTACGTATGTGAAATTAACTAACTATTAGTATCCGCGCCATTAATACAACACACAGGGAAGAGTTAAGTGTCTTGCTCAGGGACACTTTGACACATAGATTTTGCAGGCGAGTTGAACCGGTGACCTTCTGATTGCCAGACGGCCTTTCTATGTGACTAAATACATATGTAGGCTACATTAGGCCTATGGGTGGAGACGTGGAGTAATGACATAGGCTGGTATGCCAGAGCCATAGAGTATAGACAGAGTTCAATGTCGTAACTCTTCTATTAGATGGCTCTGGGGTATGCGTGTGACATCATCATACCCCATACATGGAAGTTATGCGGGAACGCCTACTGAGTGGCAAAAAACTACTTTCTGGCCTTGACAGCCCATACATCCAAACAGAAAAGCCCTATCTGATTGCATTAAACGACGTTAAGCAATGTTAAACTGACTTTACCACTCGATTTGCTACTCACTTTATGCATGCGCATATATATCTGCATGATTGAAGCATCGTCACATTAAATGGTAGAGCAGCAAGTCTGGTGTCATTTATTTTATGTACATTATTTCAGCTAAGCATCAATGTAAGCAATAGTATGCTGTGCATATGACAGTACGGTACAACATACAGTACTGTAATAGAGGCATCTGAATGGAAAACAGAAACAGGGACTTGAGACATTATTATCCAAATGATACTATTGTCATAAAAAAGATGAAGAAAAAGCAAAATGGCTAGATTTTATTCCCTGGCCTATACTATGTCAGAATAGAGTATAGTTATAATCAGTACTTTTCACTGTGTTGCAGTTTAATGTACAAATATACTATATATAAATAAAGTGGGTGATTGATTGATTGTTTGATTGATTGATTGTTTGTTTGATTGATTGATTGATTGATTGATTGATTGATTCATTCATTCATTCATTGATTCATTCATTGATTCATTGATTGAAGGGGCTTCCAATGCTCAGTACATCTCATTATGCTAAAAATAGAATAGACTCAATAGAGGAATGGTGTTTTCAGCTGACCTTGTCAGAACATCATGGCCCTGTCCAATCAATGTCTTGGGCCTGAAGTGTTGCCATTCCTGAGGTGGCAGGGGAAACAGGTAGCCTCATGCACCCCGGACTGCTTCCTTCCAAAAATGTGACATCAAGATGACAACAATGTCATTGTGCAACTCACAGTCACAGAGGATGAGGCACAGGAGGCATTAAAGACAGTGAGGAATCCATCCATGGCAGGTCTCACAGCACCATCTTGTGTTCAACACCAGGAAATGACAGGCATAGGATGCACAGCAATTATCTTGCCTTATACACTGTCGGCCACAATTACCATCTGTCATTATTATTATCTGTCAAGTGTCGGCTGTTTTTAACAGATATGCGAACCAATATGATGAATTGCCCACATTTATGTTGACATCAGCACAATGATAAGGTATCATACTTGGTAAATTAGGGTGTGATTTATTGAAAGTTGAGCCATTGGCAAATCTGTGTGATTATTGTATGTGACACCTCTACTTTAATTACTCTGAGCAGTTCTGTCACCAGTGTGTTATGGACAATTGTGCATACATGGAATTGTCGATAGAGATATAATCTGTATTAATTTATCCATTTGCAACTCAGAGAGTGCACATGGTGTACTGTACACATATTTGTACACTAAGGGTTTGACTATGCATTTTGAACTAAACAGTCTCACTACAAAACAGTTACATATTTGTTACTTTGCCTTGTTGTCTTGGGATGCACATACTGTACAAGGATGCAGTTCCACAGAGGAGTCTGTGGAGGCAGTAGAAGGAATGTGTTGTCTTGCCTTTGCTTCTGGAGTCACTATAAAATGCACTAACTATGAGTGCACCCATGTGGATATTGTCCATTTTGGTTCAGATAAATAATGTTTTGGTTAGATAACCAGGGGTATCATGTACAGTTATTTTAACCTGTAACATTTGCTTCTAATTACGCATGTGAGACTCATTCGTTATCACTTAGAGAGAGAGAGAGAGAGCAACTATCCCTGGCTGAACCCGCCCTTGGACGGTGAACACACCTCCCCTGGGATTTATCAATCTACAATTCAGACCTCGGCCTGATTGGAGAGATAGGTACACAATCTCAAGGTCCAACGGGTCCCTGACCCAAGGACATTGCACACTTGCCAGGAGCTGGCAACCGAAGTTGCCCAGACTCTGACCTGACCATACTGGTCTGCACCCCCTAATTGACATGTCCCTGAGGACAAGAACTAGGGGGCCTGAGGGCAGTTCCCACGCTCCTCAACAACTTGCAGGACTGCATGAGCCACGAGGGCTCAGTAACGTCCAGGTTGTAAAACCTTGCAAAAGTTGAAGGTTCGCCGCTATAGACAGACATCCTGTACCGATATGCCCTTGTATAGACTCCCAGGATGCTGCGAGATGGCACATGCATGGGCTACACAGAAGAGTGAGCTCTCAACCCCACAGGTGGTAGAATACCACTGCTGGAGTAAGCCACCTGAATGGCCTCCACAATCCATTGGGACAGCCTGACCTTAGTCACCCCTTGACTCTAGTACCCCATGCCACAAACCACTGACTTCCTTTCCTGAAGGAAACCGTTCTGGCCATGTACACCCGTATGGCCCTGACCGGGCACAAGGTGTGTAACCTCTCATCCTCAGCTGACGCGAAAGGAGGAGGGTGGAAGGACCAGGTCCACTGGCACAATGGTGGCATTAGAGTTCTTAGGGACAAACGCTGGGTTAGGCTTAACCGTCACCCTAATCTTGAACACCGCAGTCCGGGCTTACAGACAAGGCCTGTAAATCACTGACACGTTTAGCCGTCGTGAGGGCCACCAACAGGATGACCTTCAAAGACAGGGCTTTCAGACCCACCGTCTCCAGTGGTTCAAATGGGGTCTCTGAAAGAGAGACAAGTACCAAGGTGGAACCAGAGAATTTCCGCGCACCCTTCACCCTTCACCCTTATGAGGGTGTCCTCATAAGGCCTTGTTATCAATGCCAATATGGCAGGATGATATGGCCGCTAGGTTCACTTTCAGCGAGGAAAAATAATTGCCTTTATCTAGGAGCCCTTGTAGAAAGCACGGGGTCGTGCAGCGCACCAGCGCTCGAATACCTTGCATGCTATGTCGTACACCTTGATGGTAGACGGAGCTCTGGCCCCCTGAATTGTGGCAACCACATTCGTGGGTAGTCCTGAAGGTTTATCCTCTCACGGGCCAGACCCAAAGGTTCAGTGCCCTCGGATCTGGGTGGAACATCTCTAAACCTGCCTGTGTGAACTGGTCCCGTCTGAGTGGGAGCCGCCACGGCTGGTCGTATATGCTTGCCATGTCCCAGGGCTCCTGAACGCAGGAGCAGATCTGTTGTCCAGAGGACCACTCCGTTACTCGGACTGGTCCCTCCACCCACAGACGGAGGCCCAGATATGGCACAGATTCGGGACCCCAGTGGCAGATATCTTCACCTCAGAGGAGAACAGGAAGTGTCACCTGTCAGTTTACTATTTTAAAATTGGCTAGTAGTTTACTATTTTAAAACATTTTAAAATAGTTCAACTAGCCAATCTACATTGACACATTGTAGATCAGCTATTTGAACTATTTTAAAATATTTTTAAATAGTACAAAATGGAACATCTCTAAACCTGCCTGTGTGAATTGGTCCCGCCTGAGTGGGAGCCGCCACGGCTGGTCGTATATGAAAGGGGCTATGTCCGACCTTCAGGTGACAGGTGACACTTCCTGTTCTCCTCTGAGGTGAAGATATCTGCCACTAGGGTCCCGAAACTGCCATATCTGGGCCTCCGTCTGTGGGTGGAGGGACCAGTCCGAGTAACGGAGTGGTCCTCTGGACAACAGATCTGCTCCTGCGTTCAGGAGCCCTGGGACATGGCAAGCTTTGACCAAGATGAGGTGCCTGTGGCACTATAACGTCAGTCGTTTCGCCAGAGCATGCAATGTGGGTGACCGTAGACCGCCCTGCTTGTTGATGTAACACACCGTTGTGGTGTGCTGTGGCCATGCCTCTGTGGAAAAGGTCAGTGGGGGTCATACCCATCTCTGGGACGATATGGCGATCTAAGAGGGTGGCGCAGAATCAACCCCGTCATGGGGTGTGAATCCATAGCCACTTCTGTCTTTCTAGGGAGATGCAGAGCGTCATGGCTTTGCCTAGTGCCTCGACAGCTGTTTTGGTGAGACGCTTGGCTTCATCGTTGAGGCATCATCTTGCTTCTGGGCTGCTGAGAGGGCGTCACCAGCGTGTATCATGAGGATGGTCAAGGAGCCCTGGAGCAGGGCTTCTGCGTTCAGGATCTTGGCCACCGTAATCATATATGAGTAGATACGCTTCAGCGCCTTCGAGGCTTCCCTGTCTTTCTGACTGGGGAAGGTCGGCGGTTGGAGGACAGCGTGGCTGTGTGGGACACATCAGCTAGCCTGCCATGGGGCGGTCGATGTCCGGGATACCTCCAAGGCCTGCGCCGCTGGGGTTCTCAGTGTCGAGGGTACAGGCGTTGCGACGTGGAGGATGGTCCTGGAAAGAAGGAGCAATCCCTAAACTTATTTGCCATATTTTTTACTATTTTAAAACATTTTAAAATAGTACAAAATGGCAAATAAGTTTAAGGGATAAGGGGTAAGGCAAGATATAGCTGCAAGTCTCTGACATGGTAAAGTGTTAATTCATGTTGGTAAATATGGATCAGACTTTTATGTGGTATTCCATGCATCCCCTTCATCACCATGTGCTTTAACACAGTGGTTCTCAAACCTTTTCATATCAAGGACTCCCAAATTGACACGTATTATAGCCCGTGGATCCCCATATAAAAAGATATGCCAGGGACCCCATTGTACGGCTCTAGCAGTGATTTTCAACCATTTTAATTTCAAGGACCCCCAGATTTGCATTCATTAGGCTACGGACCCCCAATTAATGGCATTTCTATCTCTGGGACCCTGATTTATATTGTAAAACCAATGTCAAGTTAACCAATTGGTTCCATTTGTACTCTCAGAGTTACAGAGACATGAGGGTTCATTTGGTTCCTAACTATCCATGAACTCCCTCAAGGACCCCTGGGGGTCCCCCGACCCCACTTTGACCCCTTTTCCACCGGTTGGTTCCCAATGGGAACCGGTTCAGTTCTTTTTGGTTTTTAGTCCAGTCCAGTTTTTAGCTCCAAAATTGGTGGACAAACTATACCCTATATTAAATTGTTTATAAACATGATAACCCTTCCACAGTAGTAGCTTTTTCACGTTTTTGATTATTTTGCATATTTTCCTACATAATGCCTCATTTGCATATTTTAAAATGTAAAATTTGTAATACAATAAATCATTGTCTTCGTGTAAGTACTCAATTGGGGGAGTTTAATGGTGATAACAATCTAATATAGGTATGGTTTTGCCCACTCAATTCATAATTCACGTTTCAATTTTGGAGCTCTGGCTCATGGACTAAAAACCAAAAAGAACTGAACCGGTTCCCACTGGGAACCAACCGGTGGAAAAGGGGCCTTTGAGAACCACTGCTTTAACCAGTCCAGAACAGAAATGAATGTTTATTCAATTCAAGCAGATGGCTACACAGAAGCGTTTGTTTGTTTGTCTGTTTTTAGCACAAAGGGCACATGTGCACATTGAACATGGTCGAACATTATTCATTGCTTTGAAATGAGTCCACTTCATGTTAAATGTGCACAACAGATTTATTTTTACATACCTTCCACCACTTTTTTCATGCTCATTATTACACATGGATTTAATTATTTCTTGCCTCTCTCTCTCACTCACTCCCTCTATCTATCTATCTATCTCTCTCTCTCTCTCTCTCTCTCTCTCTCTCTCTCTCATCTCTCATGTCACACACACACACACACACACACACACACACACACACACACACACACACACACACACACACACACACACACACACACACACACACACACACACACACACACTCTCTCTCTCTCTCTCTCTCTCTCTCTCTCTCTCCCCCCTCTTTCTCTTTCTTTCTCTCTCTCTCTCTCTCTCTCTCTCTCTCTCTCTCTCTCTCTCTCTCTCTCTCTCTCTCTCTCTGTACTCAACCCCACTCCGTCCTCCACCCACTCCACACCCTCTCCAACATCTGTGTCAAATCTGAAAACTGAAACAGCACCCTACTCAGCCACACTTAAAACAAAAAGGCCAATGACCTTGAGCTCCTCCATCAAGTCCTCAGGAAGGTCTAAAAACAGACTCTCTTCTGTTCCTCTGACCCCGGCCCAATTGGTTCTGCTAAAGAGAAGTGGAACCTCAGGACCTGAGAACATTGAGAGTACCAGGTTTTTAGATGGTTCAAGGGGTTAAACTTTATCCACTGCATTTCCATTACAAAAGGCCCCTCAGACCCTCTGCAGACATGACCTTGGGGCCTGTCAGGGTGAGACTCAGGAAGTGCGCTTGCTGCACTCTCCGCTATTCATGTGCTGGCCTATAGGTCGCTGTCTGTCATCCCCCCACCCCTTGTTGGCCAATGGCCATTATTATGCGGATCTAATGACTGGGGAGAATAATCTAGAAAGCCTTTATTAGAACGAGTGTGGCATGGAGCGCTCAGTAAAGACAGAAATACTGAAGGTGGGTACCATATCAGTATCACCAACTTACTTGAGGGTGGGTAGCTGCAGTAGTGCAGTATAGTCATTATAGTAGATCGTTCTATTTTTGTTTTTTATGTTGGGTATTTTCATAGAACACAATGGAAACAAGATTTGCCTTTTTTTTAAATCCACATTGGCGTTTTTATTGTTGTATTTTAATACCAATAAAGAGATATTCTATTCTATTCTATTCTATTCTATTCTATTCTATTCTATTCTAGTGTTAATATGATATATTAGTTGTAATTGCAGGCCTAGTTATATTTTATTTATCCCATCTAATTTAAATACCACTAATGAAACACGTCAGACTCGGCAGAACACATCAGTGGCATACAGAAACATATTTGAAATGACCACAATGTCTATGGTTCTATAGGAAGCCACAGTAAAATGATGACTTGGATGGTCCATGTGTATGGTAGGTTTAATGGACTATGATAAAGTCTAAAGAGCAGAAGAAAATAGAAGAAGAAACAACATTTTTTGGCGGAAGCCAGTTGAAGGAAATTATTTAGATTATTATTATTTTTCCCCAAGTGGTTATTGCCGAACTGGTCCCACCTGGGTCCAGTTGAGTTTGTTGTTTTGTGTCTTGTTAGCCCTACAGGTCGAAACATAAATAAAGTATCTTCTCCTCTTTTTAAACTTTGAGTGTCCTTTTTTATCAGAAATGATTGAATGGTCACAAAGTTTCGGGTGTTTACTGTTTACAGTTCCCCAATTCTTGTGAGGAAGTGAAACAAAGGACACTTTCAATTCGCTAAATTACTGTGTACAGTTTCAACAGACAAGCTGTGTTAAATTCCTTCTTCTGAGTTGCCAATGTAGTCTCTCAGCACCCTATAGACCTACTGTAATGTGAAGTGATCAGACTTGATTAACGACTTGGATCTTAGCATTCAGCAAAAATAGGCAAAAGATTCAGCAAAAAGCCCAAAATACAAGCTCACAGCACATTGCATTGTCACATATTCTGTGTATGCAGATCGGCAATTTTCAGCGAAGAGATGGTGTACTTTAGGGACAAAGGAGGGGAAAACAGCTGGGTGGATCCAGGTCAAAGAAGTATTTGAAATCAGTGTCACTAGTACTTTAAAGTGGACATCCAACAATTACATTTCTTTGCCCTAATTTCTTGTAATTGTATCAAACAGTTTTTTCCGGAAATAAATCGTATGTCATAGGCCCTTTAACTGAAAGTATACATTTGACAGAGCAAGTTGAGTAATATTTGATCAGAGACTGGCATTCTGTCATTGAGGACGAGGAGAGTTCAAACTTGGACATTTGTATTAGTTATATTTGCCCTGGTTTAGCTCCACTCTGCACACTTTCCTCTTGTTAGCTTGCTTGATGTTGTTGTTTGGTAGTGTTACTGTTGGGGAAACAATCAAGTAACTGCACAAACAAAATCAGCATTGCGGGTGACCGCAGTTCAACAGGGGGCAGCACACTAGTTATAGACTGGATTTTATTGATGTATGGCTGGATGTATTGTATTGACTATTTAACAGTCACCCCTCTGGCAGGCAGACTGTTTTAGTTGTGCTGGAAAAGATCACAACTGCGCCATCATGTTTGCACTGTATTGGCTAGAATGATTAAACAAAAACAAAAACAAATTAGGTTTTGCATAAGCAGTATAAGCATTTTTCCTGGGGTTCAAACAAAATATATCAGTATACAGTAGATTTAATAATAATACGTGTTTAGTAACATTTATGCCCGAACCACCTAAGCTGGCTCCTTTCCAAGTGAAGAAGCAGCGACTTTACTCCCAGTCTCTCTCGCGTGACTGAACTTCTCACCCTATCTCTAAGAGAGATGCCAGCCATCTGTCTGAGAAAACTCATTTCGGCTGCTTGTATCCGCGACCTTAATCTTTCGGTCATGACCCACAGACACAGTTCATGATGACCAGAGGTGAGAGTAGGAACAAAGATTGCTCGGTAGGCTCAGCTCTCTTTTTGTCACAAGTACAAGCTGTACAGTGCGGTACAGCGACTGCAATACCGCCCCTGCCGCTTCGATCTCCTTCTCCGTCCTCCCCTCACTCAAACTCCTTCACCTGGGGTAATGTCTCATTCCCGATTTGGACTTCACAATCCATCGGTTTCCTGCTGAGAACCATCTATCTTATTAACTATAAATGCACCAAGTCTCTGTGTGTACGTACGTCTGTAATCCACGTAACTCGAGAACCGTTCGCCTCACTGAGTCTGACTTCAAATTCGACACACATGTTCCACTCCACCACAGGGGGTGCAGTGCCCGGTGTAGAGTCGGTCGGACCCACGGTTGTCCAGAACCGCCCCAAAAAGGCCTCTGCCCAGTGTCCATATATGGAGCTGGCCTGTTCTGGCATCATTCTGATGTGTGCATACTGTAGACGTGTAGAGACTCCATATTTGGGCATGCCTGACAAAGAACTCCATATATGGGCATAAAAGGGACACGTACATAATATCTGGGTGGGGCATTAATTTCCAACTTGCATCGTTCCAAGTTGGCCAGTGCCCAACGGGCACCGCAGTAAAGGCGTCAACGGGCACTGCTCTAGTATCTATAAAATGCACTCAAGTCTCTGTGCATGTGTACGTCTGTAATCCACGCAACTCGAGAACCGTGCGCCCCACCGACTTCAAATTCCACACATGCGTTACACACGTGTGTGCCACAGGGAGTCTGCACTCCACAGAGAGTGCAGACAGTGCCTGGTGTTAGTCGGTCGGACCCACAAAAGGACTCTGGTCGGGCTCTGGACAGGGCCCCTGCCCAGGCTCCATATATGGAGCTGGCCTGTTCTGACATCACAAATATATATTTGGGCCAGAGGATTTGGGCATGCCTGACAAAGAACTCCATATATGGGCATAAAAGGGACACATAATGCCTACATAATAACTGGGTGGGGCATTCATTTCCAACTTTCATCGTTCCAAGTAGGCCAGTGCCCAACGGGCACCGTTCTAGTATCTATAAATGTCTCTGTACGTACGTCTGTAATCAATGTAACTCGAGAACCGTTCGCCCCACCGACTTCAAATTCGACACACGAGTTCCACACCACCACAGGGAGCGCCGTGCCCAGTGTCAAGTCCGTTGGATACACCATTCTCCATAACCAGCACAAAAGTCTCTTCCTGGGCTCTGGACCTGATCAGCCCTTTATCTCCATATATGGATCTGGCCTTTTCTGACATCATTCTGACATCTGCATAGATTCCATATTTGGGCATGCCTGACAAAGAACTCCATATATGGGCATAAAAGGGCACATACAACTGGAACCACTGCAGCATGATCTAGTATGAGAGTGAAGACACCGGCATGCATTTTCAACTTGCATCGTTCCAAGTAGGCCAGTTCCCAACGAAAACCGCTCTCATCCCAGCCGCTGTACACTCGATTGAGAAACGGTCCAGCGAGAGCTGAAGGTATTGGACTGATGGTGCCAACAGGACCACATCATTTGTAAAAAGCCTTCCCTCTCCAGAGCAACATTAGCAACTTCCTCCTAGGGTTCCCGAGGCATTCCCAGGCCAGTGTGGAAATGTAATCCCCCCATCTGGTCCTTGGACTGCCCTGGGGTCTCCTCCCAGTGGGACATACAGCGAGGACCTCCCTAGGGATACACACAGACAGTGGCAGAATTTCTGCCTTAATATTTAATAATGCTGCATTCAACACAGTTGCCCACAACATAGTAATAGACAGACTGGAAACCTGTGTGGGACTTGAACAGTAATCTCAATGACAGGGACTATCTATCTGCAGAGTTCCACAAGGCAACTTTCTGCAGGGACCTCTTCTGTTCAACATTTACATCATCTCATCTCACACAACCCAAGCCAAAAATCTTGGTGAAGACCTGAATTTTAACAATTACCACAATTACAAAGTCAGTCGCCTTAAAAATATATTAAGAACTAAAGGACGTATGTCTCAGCATGATTTTATAAACGTCCATCCATCTGCAGTAGACTTGAATAATGAAACAGGTGTCCCGAAAAGGTGTCGATCATATCACTCCAGTTCACTTTATACAGGCTCCCTACAGTATGAAGACTTGATTTCAGAAAACCACTGCGTGTATACCAAAATTCAAGGATTTTATAATCTTTAAAACAAACAAACAAATCTAAGAAATTGCAAAAATAGTAGTGAAAATAGCAGATCTATAAGCTCACAACGCTGCATGAAACGACACATTATGAGCTTGTTGATCTGCTACTTTCACTATAGTGATGTTTTCTTTTCATTTTGACGAGAGCTGCTGATGATTGACATGAGACTCATTTAAGCATGGTACAGTTATTATTTAAGCACTTTCTGTTTTCTGCTTTCATTCAATCATTCTTTTGCACAGTAATTTTATATTTTTTATTATATTAAAATTTCCATAAATGTCCATTCATAAATGGACAATATTTGTTTGTTTTTAACTATTAAGTGTGTCCGGATCTCCACTTTCTTTCTGGACAATATTTGTTATCGATGTCTTATTGCTTAATGTGTTGAAATGTTCTAAATAACCTTGCCTTGCCATGCCTGGCCTTAACAGGCCAAGATTTTACAGAGCAGTCAAGTGATGACTATAGGAATGATTTACATCTATAGTAATAATAGCCAGGCCTCTTCCTATCTTTGCTGATACCATGTCAACCTGCCTGGAACATGAAACTGTCAAATATCATAGAATAGAGAATGTTTGTAGGCTACCGCTGTCCACATAGAGCGCTACTGTGCACCACAACTTTGAAGTCGTATGGCTTCGTGTCCACAGTGCGTTTTGCACCTGTCTGGCATTACTGGAATGCAACTACATTCAGATGTTTTTTCCCTCCATTCAAAACATTTTCCTACTAATTTCATATTAGTTTAAGGTTATAAGTTTGGGTATAGTTCTGCGAGATTGCGGTTAGGTTTAGGCATAGTTTTGCTGAGGTTAGGGTTACGGTTAGGTTAGTTTAGGCATAGTTTTATTGAGGTTTAGGGTTGGGGTTAGGGTTAAGTTTAGGCATAGTTTTACTGAGGTTTAGGGTTAGGATTAGACATGTTAAAATGTTTAAAAAATATATATATATTTTTTCAAAGTTAGATGTTCTTTTTTAAATAACAGTACAAGCTCACAATGATGATCGCAATCATCTCATCAGCTTGTATAGATCGACTATTTACTTCTTTTTTTTTTATGGTGATGCATTGGAACCCCCCCCCCCAAAGGATGGTGGACCCCACTCTTTGAAAACCACTGTCTGAATTAGAATTAACTGTAGGTCTAGGCCTGGGCGCAGGCTTTCTTCTCACACACCAATGCAGCCTGTGTGCATGCACGAGCAGTGCGCGCAGACCGGGCAGACGGGAGCGCGCGTGGAGGCGGTCCGGGCTGCCTCAGTTTTCTGTAATCGCTTTTCTGTCGCTACCTCCAGTTAAATAGCAAGGACACGAGAGCGAGCAGACGGCCGTGTAAGGATATACTTTTCACCTGGGATTATAAATACGGAATACCCCATCGACGGCCAGCTGCCAGGTAATATTAACTCACGAATGTAGCTCGTCTCTCGTTTAGATGCGCATAAAGTAAGTAAATGTCCCGCTGAAGTGGCGTTTTTTCCAGTGAGGAGGAGGAGGAGGAGGAGGAGGAGGGGGGACGTTCCTCCCTTTGTGCCGAGGTAGGGTCAGTGCACTCCTCCATGCACACAATGTGGACACTCCGCGAAAACGTTGAGGAATCGTCGCACATTTCGCGAGCCGCTCATCTTGCCCTGGTTTTTGTCGTCGACTGGCCTCGATCGGCCCCGTCTGGCCGCTGTGGACGATCACAGCGAAAGGCGTTCTCTGCGTATTTTTCCCCGAGTTTAAAACGGCCGAGGCCTGTATTCTTTTAAATGCCCCGTGGTAGTGCGTACCCACCGCGGCTTCTACTTTTCCCCCTGTAGCCCCTAATGATGTTATTATTGCTGTGTGGACGGGCTCCATTTCACTCGGAGGGGGCGGCGGGGTGTGTGCGTGTTTGTTGGGGAAGGGGGGGGGGGCGACCCATTGTGTTTGTCGTCCTTAATGTTGTTGACATATCCCATTTGATCGATGTCTTTTGATAACAACCACAATAACAGTAAATCCCCCCCACCCCCCTTCACTTGGCCTTTGATGGATTTCACAGGCTGCAGTCTTCACACGTTGATGTCACATCTCAAACGTTTGCGGCTGTTGGCGAGTCGATGCATGTTTCTGACGAGTGGGTACATTTAGGCGTTGATGTCCCTATCATGGATGGAACAACCCCCCCGGGAAAGGCGAGCCGTTCGTGCCACTTTTAGTTCACGGTTTTGATTAACAGCTTCCCTTCTCCCTGGGATATATAGACTGTCCTATCAGTTTCAGTTGTGTCATACAATATGTTTATTTTAGCGTTCCATGAAGAGCGCTTGGCATAATAGTTCAGCTTCAGGGGCAATCTATGTGCTCCATCACACAGGGGGCACAGTGGTCTGTTCCATGTGTGTCTCTTCTCTTCTGAATGATCTATCACAGATGAAACGGTTACAACTTAGTAATTGCATTTGCTCCCACTCAGCAGGTTATCACTAAACATTTCATCAATTCAATGGGTGCAGCTATTCTACAGGATTTCCAAACCCTCATCTCCCCCACTGTAAAACTAGAAGCATGGATCTCGGAGAAGAGAAGGCCACATTCTGTTTTTCTTTCGTGTCAATGAGTAATTAAATTGACTTAATCGTGTGGGTCCTAATGAATACCCCACCCACTGTCACATTATATAGGCATCGTAGCTTTATCCCCTGTCAGATCGTTGTAGGCTGCTATAAATGTCTACCTTCAGCCCACTCTCAGCATGTCCTGCAACAGTAGCCCATTCTATTTTAGCCTGCAAGCACGACCAACCACATCCATTACATGAAAACCCTTAACTTGGCTGCCCCCAAATGTACATTTTTCTGAGATTTATTGACTTTATTGTGCACTCTATGGCAATTTGCCGTCACTTCAAAATCCTCACTGTTCATTTAACTCGGATAAGTGTACAAATGCAGTGGTTCCCAAAGTGGGGTCCAGGGGACCCCCAGGGGTCCTTGAGGGAGTTCCAGGGGGTTCCCAGCTAAATGATAGTTGGGAACCAAATGGACCCTTATGGGTCTGTAACTCTGAGACTGTACAAATGGAACCAAATGGACCACTCTCAGAGTTAAATTAACATTTTACAATATAAATTGGGGGTCCCAGAGATAGAAATGCCATTAAATGGGCGCCCGTAGCCTAATGCATATCAAACTGGGGGTCCTTGAAATTACGGGTTGAGAATCTCTGGTAGAGCTGTAAAAATCTTCTCTTATGAGGGTCTGTGGGCAGATAAGTGTCAATTTGGGGGTCCTTGACATGAAAAAGTTTGGGAACCACTGTACAAATTGACCCAACACTGGGGATTTCACAGTCTTTCCTCTCTCTCTCTCTCTCTTTCTCTCTCTCCCTCCCAGAGGTGATCTGACGTGCCATTCTTCCATTTTCAGGGCCCAAGATGTCCAGCGAAGTGCAGAGACCGGACGACAGCCCCAGCACCAGCGGGGGAAGCTCGGACATTGAGCAACGCGAAGCGGCGCCACCAGAACAGGAGCGGGAACAAGCACAGCCCAAAAAGAAAGAGACCAAGATCTCAAGCAAAACCGCTGCTAAACTCTCCACCAGTGCCAAGAGGTAAGAGCGTGAGTGAGTCTGGTTCAGACACGTGGTATTTAGGCAGGGCATGTTTGTTTGAAGGCCTCTCTCTCTGCCCCCGGGTGTAGTGTGTGTGTGGTGTGTGTGTGTGTGTGTGGGGGTGTGTGTGTGTGGGTGTGGGTGTGTGTGTGTGGGGGGGGGGGGGGGGGGGGTGGAGGAGTTAAATAAAGCCAATAGGGCCCGCTGGCATTGTTACTTTGATCAGTGTTCCTATTCAGTATGCCACTGAACCCACATAAAGAGGGTAATTTATACAGATGTCAGATACTCAAGGTGGTAAAAAAGGTACTCGAAGAGATACTCAAGTGATACTCAAGATGGCCTGCACTGTACAGTGTAGAAACTGTAGATGGCCTACACTTCTTGGAGAATCTTGATTGAACCATACATGTTAAAATCATCAGTGTTAATGTATCCATTTGTAACTCTTAAAGAGTTTACAAGTGTACATTCTGAAGAGTTAAATGAACAATAAGTATTTTAGTGCATACTGCATACACTGCACCAATTCCCCAACCAGCCAGCGCCACTCAACCCCTTGCAGACAAGGCAAGTGTTTCTCAGAAAGGCAGGCGATGACAGAATTATGCAACGAGTTGAGCAAGCCTCTTTTTATGACAAAAGATTGATTTTGTGATCTCCCTTTGTGTCTGTTGTAGCACCTACTGCAACACAGGGTCTTCAGAATGAACAAAACTGTAAAGTTTGCTGTTGTCTGAAATGTAGTCAATGTTATTGAAGCATGAAGATTATTGATATTCTGCAAATACACCTTGGCAACAGAGTTGGAACAATTGCCCTTCAGTTATTCTTTGGCATCTGCTGTTGAATGTCATTGCAATACTCTTTAATCTTTATGTATGCCATTCAGTTCAGTAGAACTTGATTGATCCCATATGGGACATCAGTGTTAAATATGCAACATAAAACATACAATTCAATACAAACGTATACAACTATACACTGTATAGCAGGTATGCTTCGAAACAGTTTGTTTTATAATCCATATTACACTTTTCATATTGATTTGATTACAGCTGTCAGCTTTACTACTGTGTAATGACATACGACGCATTTGTAATTGCGTTGGTAATGTTTGCAAAGAGGATAAAGGTATTAGTTTAATTCTGGATCACTATATAGAATTAGCAGACATGTGTTGATCTGTAACAACAGATTAAAACATGAATGTTTTTATTTTCCAGGATTCAGAAAGAGCTTGCCGAAATAACACTAGACCCACCCCCAAACTGCAGGTAGGTCAATGTTATCTTTCTAACTACATCTTTAGATCTCTGTACCCAAATGGAGCTTGTATGGACACACTTCTCTTATTGTTAGACCATGCAAATGAATTATTCCCTAATGTTTCCTGAATAAACAATCTATGGATGATGGACAAAAGATTGAGCTTTAACGCTCATGCCTTTTGTCTCTCTGCTGCCACACTGCCATAATGCTATTCCATGGGTTTTGTTTCGGGGATGATAATCTCTGGCAGATTAGTGAAACTCCTGCTTATTCTAGGGTTGTTTATTCCTTAAAAACACATTCAAACATGGGAGGAAACGCAGCGATGTGTCTTCAAATGCTGTTTCAATTCTGATGTGGTCCCCCCTCGTTCTTATGGGGATTTACCACAGACAATGGTTATTGTGTGCCACTGCCACGGCCTTTGGCCCTTTGAGGAAGAGATATGTCGCTAGCGAGTGGCAGACCACATGTGTATCATCCACTCCAACGTGACTAAAGGCATCCCGTGGGGACGCATTGCAGAAGCCAGCTCCTATTAACTTAAATAACACAAAGTGACATTGTCATTGATTATGCCTTTGTTTATTACAGCACTAATTATCCTCCAAATCAGCACTCGGCGCCAAATTTAGAAAGAAAATGGAGGCCAAACCTAGATTCAGGATGTTTCACTGCAGAGGAAGATGAGCTCTGTAGGGTGTTGAGATGTTGACAGGCACCTGTTTAAAATGATTAAGGAAAATGACTTCATCTGGTGATATTAAATTACTTAATCTCAGAAAGCTTTGTTGAGGGAACAAATTGATGGTTATAATCCGAAAGTCTAATGCATGCTTTTTACTTTGTTGCATGTCTGTCAAAATATCAGATCTACAAGCTGTGATGTGTTGTGAGCTTGTATATCTGCTTTTTTCAGTGCGCGACACAATGTACAAGTTGTGCAACCAAGTATAAACCAGGCTGGAGACTTAATGAGATGTTGTTTTACTTACAAATAATCTGTTTTCAAAAGGTATCCATATTGCCTGGGAAATAATAAAGTAATCCAGACGAAGAATGTAAATCCATAATTTATTCTGACCCCTCCCCGAAAAGGCCTTTCTGTCCCCACCCCTTATCCATAATTGATACATTATGGATGATTATTGTCTCAACTGCTCTGTTCACTCAAATAGATTAGTGGTCTATATAGAAAGAGAACGTGACTTCACACCAAACAAGCACAGCTTCTGGTTAGGGTTAACCTGTCTTTGGTTGATGACGCAAAAAAGGCGCGAGGTGTTGTGTGGTGTTCTTGGCGGGTTGCCGTCTGTGAATAATACTTGTCAATAAATGGAGTAGCATGTGGCGCTCCAAAGAGACAACTTCAGCCGTCATCTATCCTTATAAAGAGGGTCTAAAGCTCACATTAGTGCCCTGCGCCTCGGAACGCCACAATATGTTAAATATATTGAACTGAGCCGTCTTGTTTGAACGAGCGGTTCCATTTGGTAACACTACCAAACGGAGTCTACAGCCAGCAAGCAAAGGAACTTTACCAACGCAGACTAGGCAATGTATATCTATACATGTGCACTTAAATAAGATGATCATTGTAATTAACGGTAAATCATGCACAGAAACGTGGTTTTATTTAGGCAACATGATCATTGTGATGTATGTTCATTCATAAAGTCACTGAGGATAGACAGACTGCTTTCACATTTACGCTTACATTTATTAATAGACTATATACCTGCCCCCCTACCCCCCAAAATATTCCGCGAGATTTTCCGTGTGCGCATGGTGGTACTCATGGCAATATCTCAAGGTTGGCAGGTCTGAATAGCTGAAAACCTCAGAAGATGGCGCCACCTGGGGGGTGGGGGGGGGGGAAGCAGCGGGGGGGAGGTCGCTCGCTCGTTCTTGTTAGCAACGATGGAATCAATGTTTCAAAACTCATTTCCCATGTGAACAATCAGTGTGCAATTTACATATTTGCACAAACAAGTGGAGGCAATGTCGTCATTTGTATGCCACACAACACTTGCTTCTGGCCAGGTTGGCCTGAAAGGTTATTCATTTCATTCCCCCAGCACAAATGGAGTCACAGCCTGTTGGCCCCCCTTCAGGAGACAGACAGTCAGAGTTGCGCGGTAAAGAGATTCACCTCGGTACATTCAACACCCAGAGCTGGGGGCCAGATGTATTTCTTTCATCTGACTCTCTCTGAGAAGCTCAGGCAGGAGAGAATTTCCCAACCTTGTCATTGTGCAGTAAAACAACTCCTCTGTACCATCTTGTTGTTTGTATCACCCATGGAGATGTGAATTGGATTATGCCGTGGTGTACTGCACAGTATACACAGCTTCAGTGTACATACACAGTAAAATCCTCATTTGTTAATTTATCAATTTGTGACGATGAAAATGTATTATACTCTCGCAGTTAAATTAAATGTGAAAATACATTGACAGAGCTTTTAAAAGTGTTATCAAAATATTGCTTTCCCTCCAGAATATATTGTTGCGAAGTAATCATTTTAATAATTATGTCTGGTCCAGAATTATTGTTTTGTTTACCTCTAACTGGACTGCCCCCCTTCTGTTTTCATTGATTAAGGTACTTTTTCCCATGGCTCCAAGCATCATTACAATGTTACAAACTACCTTTTAAAGTTAATACATCCGTTTTCCTTTGAACAAAATTGGTACAGGTTTATGCTATGTCACTCACTCTGCAAAATGCAGAAGAGGTATTTAAATTCCACCCATAGCTTTATCTTACTCCCAGTATTGTGGCAGTGCGCTCATCACCCTGACTTTGTCATGCATCAAATTCAAAACAATGAGAACATTTTGAAATTGAGTATTTGACATGGTAATAATTCTGTCATACACTTATAATATGCTGTACATATTATTATATCATGTAAATTAATCAGGACGTAAAAAAGAAAAGCATTTCTCTGGAGTGAAAATTGTTATCTAGGTTAGAATCTAATTCTATGAATCTGAACTCTTAAGCCAGAACGGCCTACACATAATGGGGAACAATACTCGGTTAAGGGTTAATTTGAAAGGGCCTAGGACACTTCAATTAATATTGTTTAAGCACAATTACCGTAATTATCTTTCAAAGGAAGAAACCCTTAGACTTAGAACAATACAATATGCACAATGAATGGCAGACTTAATTTGTAGATCTGTAGATTGTTTGACTAAAAAGTCAGTTTTCTTTTTTCAAGATTTTTTTGAGCTTTTCTATGCCTTTATTGATAGGTAGACAGTAGTGTGACAGGAAATGGGGAGAGAGATTGGGGGGGGGGGGTGATGTGCAACAAAGGTTGTCGGCATCAGGACTCGAACTCGCGGCATTCTGGATTACCAGCCTACGTGCCAGGCCGGCTCGGGCCGGTGGAGTCAGTTCTGAACAAAGATTTAGCCATATCCACCCCCCAAATCCTGCCTATCCATTGACCACATAGACTACTAGCTCTCTGGTTTCTGGGTTTAGCGCTGTTTGTGTTCACAACTGTTACATTGTTGTACTTTTTAACTCATTACACACAGACAAAACCAGTCCTTATGGGTCTGTTTTGTAACTGTAATTTTCAGAGTTAAATTAAACACTGCATTTTACAATCAATTTAAAATTAATTTACAATTTAACAATCCTCCCACCCTAACTCCCAGGAATGGTACACAGATCATCAATCACAACACAAATTAATTGATCAAAAATAGCAGTTACACCACAAGGAAAATAATTATGGGAAAATGGAATAGGCATTGCATTGGCATTTTGAATCTGAGTGAAGGGATAATATTCCCTTATCATTCCCCTTTCATCCTCTACCCTATTCTATCATCCTCATGTACTTGTTCTGATGGGCTCTGGTCGAGGGAAAGAAAATAATTTCTACCTTTCATCCCAAGCTCTTTTGTGTCCCATGCATGATCAATTGAATGCATTCACACCTCTTCTTAGTGTACTGGTTATGTGAAGGCTTGCACCTTCTCACATCCTTTCTAGTGACTGCCTGTCATTTGGCACATTGGGATGTCGGAATTCGGACACATTGAGAGGGGAAGACCAGTTATGGTCGAATCATGTTGGGAGTTGCCTTTTAATTAAATAAAGGCTATTCCTCATTTTAACTTTATGAGTGCCCGGAATGTTTTTTTTTCTTCCTATGCCTTGATCCTGTTTGATCCGTGTGAGCACCTTTTTTTTTTTTTTTTACTATAGTCAGTTTTGGATTTCCTTTCCTGTGAGCACTGAGCACCTGGTTATTCCTTTTTTTCTGATATTAATTTGTCCACAGTTACAAATGGATAAAATTTATACTTGATATAATTGACTGTATAGGAGTGACAGATAATGTACCTTATAGGTAAGGAAGGTGAGTGGTGTTCCTCTTAAATAGACTAGATGGAACAGCACAACACCCCCCCCCCCCCTTCTGCATTTAATTGCTATGATGATGCGGTGTCCCAACAATGCCCAAAACAGAGCCGTCACTCCCTGATGACATCATGGAGGGAACGTTCTTTTCACAAGACACCCAGCTGGTCATTTCGTCATGTGTTCACTGGCTCCCGTCCCAGACGTGAATATATGTATCTCTATCATTATCGAGTGTCACCAAGAAGCTTCCCTTTGTCAGTGAGGTCTCTTGACCTCTAATTGTCTTTTAGCTGATGGGGTAATTTTCATTTCTGTGGCAACTGCATGTGTTGGCGGTGCGCTGTGCTGTGCGGTGCTCCTATGGGAGTTTGTGCGAGTGACGCACCCAGAACCATTTTTCACAGTGTTGAGTGCCATTAAGCACAGCAGGGAGGGAGGGGCATCAATATTCATGAAAGGGGCGGAGTCATGGGGACAGGATGGGATAGTGAGTGAGTGCCAGAATGCCTCCTGGACATTCTGCTGTCATCTACTAGTAACTTATAGAGTTGTACGGGAATCAATCTATAGGTTTGCTTCTCCACAGGAAGCCTGTCTGAAGTGAATAAATATAGCAAAATGTTTTCAGATATTACATTTATTTGACCATAGACATCTTGTCTTGTACTATGATGTATACACTCATTATGTTATGGGATTTCCTTCAGGATCAATCTATCTGAAATTTAACTGTAAATACCGGTATGTATGAATAGAGTCATCATACTTTGTTGTTACATTATTGGCATGTCCCTCACCTTTAATGACTATTGACTATATTTATATTTGGCAAAATGTGTGAAATTGAATAAGAGCACCTTACGTCACAAAGCAGAATATACGAACATGCATTGGCCCTGCTGGTCTTAAATGCAACGTATACTGTAGTAATGCAGTACCTAATGATGACACATGGTGCAAGAACAAATGGATGTCACCTACAGTGAAAAGGGTCTTAAGACATGGTTCTGGTGTTATGGGAATAGCTGGCATTCTTTCTGCATCTCCTATTTATACTCTCAGTCTGCCGTCATTCACGTCTCGTTACAGTAAGTTCAGAGTGGGAAAGTATTTGCTCCCAGTGAATGAAGGTAACATATGCTCTGCTCGAGACCTCAGACATCAGCTCATGTTAATGTGTCCGTAAAGCTTTCCGACGCAACCCTTGTTTGACAGCTAATGCCCGTCTTGATTCATGCGTGTCATTGAATTCTCTATGTCCTCATTTGCGAGGTACTTTCTGGCAATCATTTGTCCAGAATGTTATTAATGGGTTTGCGGGGAAACCATGCATGAAGCACCGACATTTAGACATTTTGTGGTGGAGTGTTGTAGCCGTTATACAACAGCTTCACAGAAGCAGTGTAGGTCAGAGACAGTGACAGAATGGTAATCCTAGATGATGTCAAAGCAAGTGTCTTTTTTGTGATAGTTGTCAGTGAGTGAGGAGGGGAATTCATTGTTAATTCTATAACTTTTGCTTATGAATGTTCAGGTCATTTTAAAGATAATTCATGTAATTTATATCCTTAATTCTCAACCCTTTCTGGACTTTAATATTGTGTTCTGGCTTGGATCAATGGAACTAATTTAAGTATCAAACATAACTAACAACATAAATTAAACATTAAATTAAATTAACATCACTTTAAGTTCTTATTTATTCGTATAACTTTATAATTCTATTACTTTATACTATTTAACATAATCTTAGTGTTTTGCCAATTATTTGTGGGCCCACTTGCCTGCCTCTGATTGGCCTCCATAGTAGGGCGACCACGAGGCATTCTCACATTCTAAAACAGTCAGAAAACCCTTTTCTGGCATCCAGCTCGGTAGTGTGCCTCGAGTCGTTAGTCATTAGACTCTCAACCCACACCTCCTGGTATCTAATCCCACTGCCGGCACTATTTTTTCAACAACTGCTACTACTTTTTTTTTTTGGTCCGATAAAGTATAGTTTTAGACCGCGACGGAAGGGCCCTGTCTCAAGCGAATTTGAGCCGCTCGCTTAAGCCGACTCAGCCCAGTTCGAGTTTTAACCCGATATGCACAGAATAGTAAACCCCTATCCCCCAGAGTCCCACAAGTAGGGAAAGTCACCATTTACACAAAGCCGGCAATGCTTGCGAATGTGACATGACTAGACAAAGCAGTGCGTCACAGAAGGGGACGTTCGGTAGACCAATCAGAGGCAGACGGGGGCGGGTCTTTTCATAACTCTTTTGCTTATTAGATACACGCAGGCCAAACGGCTGCTTGGAGTAATTTTGGAGATCGGGTGAAAAGACCATACACAGTCAAATCCTCAGTGTTAATTGAACTGATTGTGTACAAATGGAACCGCATTTGGTTCCTTTTGTCCCTTTGAGTTACGAATGGACAAAATAGAAAGTAGTCTTTAATCATAGGCCAATGTGAAAAGGGTGCCATTTCTTCTTACGCCTTAGATGGCAATTGGATGATTTGAGGCATTTTGTTCCAAAAATGTGTTTTGTTAAATTCCGACCTATTGGTGAAAAGGGTGGGATATATTCCTCTGCCTAGTAGGAAAGTCTGTGAAAGATTTCACGTAAATTGTACGCTGCGTTCATGATTTGAGGCTTTTTGTTCAAAACGGGCCAATCCTGCAAACTTTGAAAGCCAATGTTAGCCAATTACGATGGAATATGAAATATTGGACAAATCCGTCTTGAACACATGACTAGAGATACTGTGTAAAGATTTGCAGGATTTTTGGAAATTGTGTTTTACAAAAGTTGGACTCCTGGTGGCGCTCTAACGGGCCATTCTGGAAAATTTGGTTTATCATTGGCATCTAGGGAGTGTGTCTGCAAAATTTGGCATCAACCAGGTTAATGGTGCCGGAGATTAGCTGGTAAAGACGGACGGACACACACACAACGCGCACACACATGGACGGAGTGCAAAACATACTCTCTCCCCATGCCTTCGGCCTGGTGGAGACAATTACTAGTATAGTAAACGATTAGAAGGGGCAGCATGGTTTAATAGACTAGTTGACTAGCTGTGCACATCGCTATTTTAAACTGCTTTATTTTCTAATTGTTCTTCAACAAATAGCTTATGCATTCTTGTGTCATGGTTAACATTACAGTTAGCCAAGAATATTCACTACGATTTAGCGGTTAGCTGTCAATATTGTGGGTTTGAGGTCATAAAGTCCTCATTGTTGGGACTGAAACATCTTGTGGTGTTGTGTCATCCTCAACTCCAGGTACACACCGCTGAACTGTGGGTTAAGTGATATTTCTATGAGTCATGATGATGTGCCGTTCATGCATGCAAAGCTTGTGTATTATGGTAATGATAGATGCTATACATTATTCATTTGTAGCCGGAGGCAAACGTTTGCACTGCATAAGAAGCTCTCTGCAGGCAGCACCTTGGACACGGGGAGGGAAATTTGCTTACCCCAACAAAATGCATGTACCTCGGAACCATCTCACTGAATTAGAATGGAGGGCTAGGGGATAATAAACGGAGCCAGGGTTTTATTTACAGCATTGTAAAACATGAGCTGCTGCCACAGTGACGGGAAAGAAAAACTTCCTGAAAGAAAGGACAGATTTTTAAACCGCTGCCTCAGTGTATACATCCTCAGCTCAATACCAACGGTTGTTTAGATTGATTGAACCCAGCATGTGAAATTGCCTTCTTAGGGTTCAAATCCACCCTTGGATGTGAAACTCTTGCACACATAAACTACATGTATTCAGCCTTCTCCCTCGAAAAACAGGCTTGTTGCCGAATTAACCATCCAGTCAGTAATTGCAGTATTCATTGTGCAGATGAACAGTAAAAGGCTTGATTAAAAACTAACCATGTCATTTGAGACAATAAAGATGAGAAACTGGAGGAAGATGGTGTCACCTCGGCCGTGGAGCTACATGGTGGTCTTGGGGCTTTTTCACGGTCGGGGGGGGGGGGAAAGTAGATTGCTTCATTAAAGTCCCTGTTCTGATAGCCTCAGCAGCCAGGCTGATAGAATGGAAGATCTTAACTAAATGAGTATACCATTAGGGGGGGCGGGGGGGAGTGCCTGGGGGGAAAATGAACTAGAATGGCGAATAATACACCTAATAGCTTTATTTTGCACACGGCGGTATTCACAAGCTGAAAAACATACTGATTTACATTAAATTACGGGTTTACTTTTCCATGGTTATTTATTGTCTTGACATAGAGTGTTGACACTCACTGCTTTTCACTGATAGTACTGCCATGCTAAGCAACTGCCCTTTCGCTTGCTGGCTTGCTTTTGAAGTGGGCAGGTTTTGTGCCTGCTGATGTTGCTATAGTGCTGGTACCACTCACACTCACAGAGTGGGTGTTTCTTTTTAAAATGTACATTTATTGACATTTATCTTGTATTATGTGGTCTGTAAGTAACTTTATTGTAGGCTATTTGCACAATTGTGCAAAGACAAAAGTTCTACATTCTGAAGTAAAAATGTTATTGCTTGTTAGTGGTAATAAAGTTGGTGGAACAATTTCATTAAAACAAATGATAAATGTCAGCTATTGACATTTCATTGACCATGTATGTGCAGTATCAAGATATTATGAAGAACAAACATTTATTCCCTGCATTCCTTCATCTCTTGTCATTATACTGGCAAACATTCTTTGAATGTCCTTTGCATACATTTAATTTAACTTGGGAACCTAATATGCAATACCCGTTTTCATAGCACCCGTTTTAATTGTCTGTGTCCCTTTTGTGCCCATACTGTATATGGAGATCTCTGTATCTGTCTGCCTGTGTCTGAAGAGTGCAAAAGGAGTGGGAAATTTGGTATATAGTTTTTGTTATTGGCCTAAAATATTGTCTATATACATACATTCATTAATCCACTTGCTGACCGACTGTCTGTATTGAGCAATTTATTTTATAAGGGTTTATATGTGATCATACCATAACAGCTTAGTGCCCGAGATAACAAGATAAACTTACGTTTGTCCAGGACGCCATGCCTGAGAAACTTTTTTTGAGTGGTGCAACCACTCCTACAACCAGCTTGCAATGTCCTCGTACGTGTTTGTGTGTCTGTGTGTCTGTGTGTGTGTGTGAGCATGAGTATGTGACTTAAAAATAGCAGTAGGGGGCGCCAGAAACAGTGAGAGGGGTAGTGACTCTAATGAGAGAGAGTGAGAGAGAGGCGGGGGGGGGGGGAATTGCACCACTCAGTTCACACGTGTGTGATTTTTATAGCATTTTTAGCTAACGACCCCTCGCGTCCATGTAAACATGGCCAAAATCCCTGCGTGCACGCACACACGCCGTCTTTATTTGCATTATGGCTCATAATGCACTCAAAATGCAATATTCTGGGCTTCATTAGAGCTTAATTTGACTTCGATATGACAAACTGTAATCGCATGGACAGACAACCTCCATTGCTCTGACGTGAGACGGCCTCCTTTCAGTTCTGGTTCAAACTGAAGTAAACATCCGCTAGCTTTTTCAGCTTTTTCCCCTGGTTTGCCTGATAGGGCTGGCACTTCATAGGTAGAGCTCTGGCGTTTTGAGTAGCATGTGACGTATCAAACTAGGGTTTTCATGATTCTGAATCCATTCCAAGCATTAGTTTTTCACAAAAAACACTCCTTGGGCTAAAAACAGTCATAATCGTTAAGACTCGTCATCACAAATGTGATGAGGTCAGCATATTTTGGACACATTTGGCTATGGCTGTTTTTAGCCCAGTGTGTTTTCCGTGCAAAACTAATGCTTGGAATGGATTCAGAATCATGAAAACACCCTAGTTTGACATGTCACATGCTACATAAAGCATAAAGATTTTTTGAAAATCTTGCCTTTTATATAAGTTGTTAATGGTATGGTCACATATATCCCCCTATAAAAAATGCTCAATACCGACAGCTGGTCAGCAATTTAATTCATGAATGCATGTATATAGACCAGGCCAATAAAAAAAAACTATATACCAAATTTCCCACTTTAACTCTTTTTTTGCCACGCTAGGTGGCAGCAAAGTGTAGCTAACCTTTGCCAGGCGATCCAGTGATTTTTCCATCATATTCACAGCCTGTTGAGCAGCCCCCAGACCACTGCTGCAACCATTGACTAGGTACGAATATATTTGTACCTAGTAGACGTCCCATAGCTGGGGGGTACGAACATATTCGTACTTAACCCATTTTGGGCGGGAACCCCTTTTGGTGTTAGCATCATGCTATGCTTTAGCTATTGAAAAATAGCAGACCTACAAGCTCGTAGCGCGCCACCGAGTGGCGTGCTACGAGCTTGTAGGTCTGCTATTTTTGAAAATTCGAAGAACCACTGACATAGAAACGGCTATTTCAGAAAACTGTCAGGATGTAGAAGACATTTTTAGAATCTGATCTCAGGTCAGAATGGGTTAACTAGCTAGACTGGTTAAGTAATCAAATGGCAGGTGTTGGGTTGCCATGGCAAGGAGGCTGTAAAAATCTACATGTGAGGGGACCTCGTTAGGTCCACTGGCAGAGCCTGATCAGAGCCTTTTGTGGTGTTTCTGGACAACGGTGTATCCCACCGACTCAAGGTGGGGCACTGCACTCCCTGTGGTGGTGTGGAACGTGTGTGTCAAATCTGAAGTCGGTGGGGCAAACGGTTCTCGAGTTACGTGGATTTCAGACGTACGTACATAGACACGTATGTGGTGCATTTATAGTGGGATGACTAACTAGCTTTGCAGAACATTTTTTCTATCCAGTTTTAACTCCCCAACTTTGCTGTTCTGACTGCTCATTCATTTTCGAATTTGTTAAAGTGAGCAACTCTCCAAGACACTATAATCTTTGATATTATGCCAATGTACAGTAAAACTTGGATCAGTGATGCAGTCCTTACTTTGTAATCCAGGACTTTAAGGTTTTATTTATTTGTTTATTTGTTTATTTTCACATACAATTTTCTTTCGGAGATGATACACAAGGTCAATAGAAATGTGAAGGAGAAAGCCTAAAAACCCTCCAGGGGATTGCAAGTGGCTTCTCCAGGCATGTTTATACATTCATAGTTTTAACATGCAGATCTTAAACATTAGAATACAGATAAAATACAGGGACAGTGAAAGGACGAAAATATACTGTATAACAAGAAAAAAGCACAATAGACAGAATTCAGACAATAAAACCGCTATAGGAGAACATGGAGTACACCAGGTAATTTAGCAGACCGTATGGGAAGTACTTGGTGGTTAGGAGAACCTTCTTGAATTGATGAGAATACAATTGCCATAGATGTAAAGGCAGGGAGTTCCATATTTTAGACCCTCTGAAGCCTATATTAAATTAAGATTGAGACGTACGGGCATTTGGAGGTCTGAGGTGATTTGAGCTACGTGTTGGATAATCATGAACCTGAAAATTATAACAAAATAGATTAAAAGGTGGGAGCCATAAACAAATAGACCAATTTGAAGATGGTTCACTTGGTAAACACTGAGGACACCTAATCGACTAAATAAAGCCTGAGAAGAATGTCTTGGATGTACACAACTTATTGTTCTTACAGCTCTCGTTTCTGAAGACGGTATAATGGCTCAAGTTTGGTCTGAGTACTAGCCCAGACTATATTACAATAATGAATATACGGATAAATCATAGAATAATATAACATAGTGGCTACCTCAGAGCTGATCAAATGACGGGTTTTACGTAAGATACCAATACTCTTAGCAATTTTTGTAGATGGACATATGTGATTTTTGCACTATTGTCAAAGGTTATTGCACTATTGGATTAAAACTCATCCAGTGCCACCAGTTGGATACCAGTTTTGGCCCTCGTTGCCACCGAAGCCCATTATAAATAAAAGAAAGAACATGAAATTATATTGTGCATGTCATGTGCATGTCGTCACCTGCACACCAGATTAGAGGAATTTTCAAAATATGGATTAAAGAATAATGTAAACTATTTTCACATTTTAATTTGATTTTTCCTTTTTTCTTTTCCTTTTTTTTTCTTTTTTTTTGTTTATCTTATCTATCTTAATTGTCTATCCATGAATACGTACTCTGCTGTTGTTGCTTGTGTTTGTATTGTAGGTTTTCTGTTTTATGTGTTTGTAAAAAGTACTGATCATAAAAAAGAAAAAGAAAAGAAAAAAGAAATATATGGATTAAAGATATATTTTTCTTTTTTTTTAAATGCGTCCAAAGGCACCATTGGCACTCTCGGCCACCAGGGGGAGGCGTCCAAAGGCGTCAGGCGGCACTGAGACAGTTGTTAAATTGCTTTAGATATGAGCACCATCTGTAATACAATATTTTACCCGTTGGGACAGCGGGTCAGTTTATGTCAGATTAGACATGGTTGCACAAATTCAAATGGATAAAAAGGTATTTGTTATGTGTAGTCCTGTTTCCAATATTAAAAATGAATGGTGTGAAGGTGTCCCAAGTCTCTCCCTCTTCTTATCAGCACAGAGAGTGAGTGACATCGGCTGATCATCTGACTGCATCTCCTCTCTCCTCATCAATTTAATCACAACCTGAAGTCTCAGGGGGTGGGGGGGTGATTACCCCACAGACAGACAGACAGACAGACAATAAATGCAAGATTTGCGACTTGACATAGATTAGCCCAGCTCTCATACCATAAGATAAAGGTTATCATATGTCGGCATAATCTGTACATTGCCCCGTGTCTGGGGATGAGGTAATGTAGATGATTGAATAGGGCAGAGAGCACCCTAGTCTGGCACGCTGCTCTGTACCATAGGATGGAAAGGTCATTCAATATATATGGAAATTAGTACGACTTTCCTTGCTTATGGATCATGTCTTGTTACTCTGATAGTGTTCATGATGTGCTGAATTGAGGTGAGGGGTATGAATGAGGAAGTAAGCCTGTAGTACATTATTTTCCATGAAGAAACCATTTTCTAAAGGGCCCCTTGCATCAGTGGCTTCCTGCGTTTCCAAAGCATCTCTTGTTTTTGTGTGTGTGCATTGATACGGCTGTGTTTGTCCAAGTGACGCATATAACAAGATCAATGCAAGGTGCAATTACTTGCTCATCTCTTACAGTTTCAAATATGTTGACTCGACTCCTTTTTGGCTCTAGATTGCTGTCTTTTGCACAGAGAAGAATTGTTGATTCTATTCAAAAAGAAATGATGAAGTGCAAACGGGGGAGATTGATCCTTAAAGACTACCCTTGCAGTAAAAGCCTGAACGCGGTGTGAATCGTGGGGAGACGTTTTATTTGGGTGTATCATTGCAGAGGCAGCACTCCAGCCAGCTGTCGAAGCGAGTTCCCACATGATTGTAATCTCCGAGGACAGGGGCTGTGGCAGATTCTCACGGACACCCGCACTCTAATGTATCCCAGACTCAAGAAACAAATGACCCAGATACTCACTGAATCAAGGAATTCTGCCGACATCTATTGCAGAACGCAGATGTAGCATCACTCTCACATGTAGCACTCTCACTCACTCACTTGCACAGAGGGTGTACTAGGTGTAGGCTAATTGTGGGCAGCAACAGACCCAAAACTCGTGAGCCGTGATGTATCATGTTAATGTCATATATTTGTGCCACACATCTGTCTGAGTTGAAGAAAAGTGTTTTCCCAAAGTCAGACGGAGGAGAGAGAGCTTCTGTTTTTTTGTTTTGTTTTAGAGGTTACACCATCAGGCTAATTGAGGCTGCACAATTTTAGGTCTGGTGTCATATTATTGGGCGGGGTTTGCTCTTCTCTCTCCTTGAGTTGTCATTAGGGATGTAACGGTATACAGGTTTACAGTATACTGAGCTATCGGTAGTACTACTGTGCCCACAATAGAAATGAACCCTTTAGATTTTATACCTCTCACAATTTTCAAATGCTTCCGTCATACAGTATGGAGAACGGAAGCTTGGATCTTGAGTAAGCGATAAAATTTGTAGCCTCCTCCCCACTTCCATTTAATGGAAGTGGAGAGGAGAAACAAATGTATCCTTATATCTATCTATAAAAGCACCAAAGTAACAAAGTAAAGATATTTTACATTTTAAAAAATATTTTTGTGAACGTGACTTTCAGTTAATATAAAAAGAAATGTTTCTTCAAATCATGGACTATAGTGGCTTCTCTGTGGATCTCAGGTGTCCTGTTGATAAGGTCATAATGATAACAGTGATGGATTGACAGATAGACAGACACAGGGACACACAAACGCTTATCTGGACTGCTCACACCATAGGCACCACGCTGTAAAA
The DNA here is from genome assembly GCF_964188405.1 of Protomyctophum parallelum. Classification (NCBI taxonomy): domain Eukaryota; kingdom Metazoa; phylum Chordata; class Actinopteri; order Myctophiformes; family Myctophidae; genus Protomyctophum; species Protomyctophum parallelum. Next base: position 45,240,520 of record NC_139698.1, read on the forward strand.
AGCTTGGTGCGTTGAACACGCAACGGGGTCTAAAATACTGTGCAGTCAGTCCTTGAAGCCTAGAGCCGTGTGGAGCTCATATGTCTCCATATTTGAGCAAAAACTCCAGAAGCCTATTTGAGCAGAATTTGTGGGGAATATACATATGCTGTTCTAGACCAGTGGTTCTCAACCTGTGGGTTGGAACTCCCAGGGGCGACCCCAAATTATTTTGTGGGGTCCCCAGATAATTTGCTTAATGTGCAACATTTTCTCACTCAAAGTAAACAAACCAAGATGCTAAATTTAAGGATTTAATACCTTTTTCAATACCTCTAAAAGAAACAAAAAAGAACATTGCTTGCAGTTAATTGCACGAGTCAGTTCAGAACTTGATTTTATATGGATATATTGCCAAGGTCAAGGTATCATAAACATTATGGTTAACTGCCGCTATTATCCGCACATTAATGTAGGCCTGTGTGAATAGGCTCCACGTAAAGACTTGCTGACGGTACGATTCAGCTCAAGTCTTTATCTGGCTGCCCTCTGCATGCCAGCTGGAGTTTGTTGCAGTGACCGCACCACCACTTACCCCTCTCTCTCACATTTATGATCAAGTAAGAGACGCTCAGAGCCTGAATGAGGCAGCTCTCAGGAGCAGACGCCACAAAGCACCACATGCAACCTCTGAGCTGGTGGGGGGGCGGAGGTCTCCAAGCAACGGCCAGTGGTGGCATGCACATTCAGCTATTGACTTAGCCTTCACGCGGGGGCTCTTGTGCGGCTGTCAGCGCACACAGCAGTATCGTGGCTGAGCGGAGCCTCTGCCATGCCGGCTCGTCTCTTATCTTCGCGTCTTATCTCCGCTACGAGCTCAAAGCCTCAAAGGGGGTGAAGCGTCTGCTTCCATTTGGAGGTGCTTTGAAAAGGAAACATAGTCTCTTTATATACCTCAGAGGGAGAAATTTAAATCATACGATGGAAATGGGAACATTACCTTGAGGCGTGTGGAGCACACAAATGCATGCGTGTCATGGATGGAACATCGCCTTGAGCATAGAGCAGGTGAAAGGAAGTCTGATTTCACCAACTGAGAAGGTATTATATTATACAAATCTCAGTTGTCATCTTCTCTCCTCTGCTTACCACATAATCAAATATTTGGGGTGTAACAGTTCATCAAACTAGTCGATTTAATTGAGTATAAACAAGCTAAAATTGTTAAAGTGCGAGCTCGTAGATCTGCTATTTTTTGCTCGACATCATTGTGCGACAAAGTACAATAAATTGTTTGGATGGATAAAAATCTAATTTAAATAAGAACCACTTCTCGGTTATTCGATTAATCGAAAAAGTAATCGCTAAGAAAATAATCAACAGTTGTAGCCCTATCATATGTCCATTGTCCATGGGTACACACACTGCAGTCAATCAAGGAGCTTGATTGATTGCACCCTGATTAGACCCATACTGTTCCGACTTATGAGGTTACTGCACACTTGTCATTCCTGTGAAATGTATTTCTGTGTGCGATTACCTCCCTGCTCTTTTACACACAAACTGAAATACCATCTCAACATTCATTTGGCTCATTATAGGAACAAATGGCTAAAATGTTCCTTCCAATGGGGGTGTGTGTGTGTGTGCGTGCGTGCGTGCGTGCGTGCGTGCGTGCGCGTGTGCGTGTGTGTGTGTGTGTGTGTGTGTGTGTGTAATAAGCATTTTATTCAACCCAAAGAAAAAGGATCCAACAGATTTCCTTTGTCCCTGGAACAAAACGAGTCCAGATTTGTGGGCCCCTTATCAACACCAAATGTAGTCTTAACCAATTCCCCAGAGAAGACGTGATCATAATTAACTAATTAAAGAAGGCTTAGGAGAGGAGAGGGGAAATACGAACGGGCAGCAAAGGAGATTAGCGGGAATTTGCATGTGTTGACACTGAAGGAGGAAGGTGGTATCTAATGTCTAAATTCTATTTGTCCATTGTCAAGGACACACAGAGCCGTTTCATGCTTTGCTATTTTATATCATTATTATGAAAGTACTGTAGAAATCAGTTTATGCCAATAACTGTCTTTGCGAGCACGTAAGAAATACAATTTTAATTACATCTTTTCTAACTAGTGTCGACTCCTCACACATGCTCTTGAATATCATCAGGTCAGAATTAAAGTCTGGTAATTACACCAAATCGGTGGGATTGTTCATTGTCCCAGGCTTTGTGATCTGGACATTGTCCCAGTTCTCCTCCTGGCGCTGCTCCAGCACAGGGTCTTACCACAAACAACTGTGGGGGAGGGACATCTTAATATGGAAATGCATTAATTACCAGAACCACACAACAGATGCGACCTTCAGCCTTATTCAACATAGCTACTCATCTTGTAAAAGAGAAAAATCACTTTGCAGTGGCTGCCCTTTAAATGTCCCCAAAACTATTCTATGTTTTGTTTTGTCCCACTTGAACCCCAGAATCCCAATGCTGGGGAAATGGGAGATCTACAAGCTCACAACAAGCCTGTGAGCTTATAGCAAAGAGATGTGATATAGATCGAATACAGTTCAACTCTGTTTGACTAAGTATAGAGGGTCTAAGTGGCTAATGTTTTTGTTTCAGTAATGTGTTAGGAATGCCTTAACAGCACAATTCTATCTAAAGCCAAATCTCCTGCTTAAGAAAAAAAGTGTACTGGGCCAAAATCCCCATGGCTTCTTCGTCATTTGCAAATCTCCCTTCATTAGCTTGTCAGAAGACGGCATTTAGCTCCTCAACAGCTTTCATTTCAATCTCTTGTCCTCCCGCTGGCAGTTTGAACAGCAGGGTATCTATTCCATTGCACCTCAATGATTAACATCTTAACGCATCTTCTGTTTTCCAGCGCTGGCCCCAAAGGAGACAACATCTATGAGTGGAGGTCGACTATCCTGGGACCGCCCGGCTCTGTCTATGAGGGAGGCGTCTTCTTCCTGGACATTGCCTTCACACCTGACTACCCCTTCAAACCACCCAAGGTCAGCAGCCAGTAGACACAGCTGTCTTACAGCTTGTTTAGAATTGTTCAGCAACTGCGATTTGAAGTGGTTTCAGGCTCAGCTTTAATGGATTCTTAGGTTTTTGTTTTATTACGTGTTGTCCTTTTTAAGTGGTTTTCATTATCAAACACACTGTCTGTGTGTGTGTGTGTGTGTGTGTGTGTGTGTGTGTCTCTCTCTCTCTCTCTCTCTCTCTCTCTCTGCGTCTCATGCTCTGACTCTCCATACTCCCTGTTTCTTGCTCTTTGAGCTGTGTAACCGGCAGCTTGGTGTTTGACAGCAGACTCAAACAAATCCACAGGCTCCGGCCTGGCTCTCTGTAGCCAGAGGGCTTGAGTGTTTCCGCCTCCCCCTCCCACCCTCGCAAGGTGATCTGCAGCCCCCATCTCTCTAACCCCTTTCCTCCACGACGTTCTTTTTTCACCCGTAGCTGCCATACACTGTCTCACACAATGGAAATGCTCCAATGGATCCTCGCTCTGAATGCACTCTTTGGAACTCGCAGATTTTCTAGGTCCAGGGATGCCCCCCACCCCACACACACACACACCCTCCACACACAAACACACATTTATTTTATTCAGAACAGAGCGGAGCCCTCCCGAATTGACGAGCTGCGTGGATGAGTTTCAGCTGCATGGGGGAGGGGCTTTGAGCCGGGTGAGCGCCGCTTGCTGGGGGGATTATTTATAAAGGCCTGTCCTGTGTGATTTTGGGAATGGCAAGGCTCATTAGAAGTTTCCTGTGGAAGGTCGGGGTCAGGCAGGCCAGATGTTGGTGATTGAAGTAGGACGAAGGGGGGTGTCAGGTGTCACGACCAAACAGTTGTTAAGCGCAGGTCCAAGCTGAGGCAGCTCTAAACAGTTTGTTTGTTGGTGGGGTTGGACACACCTAGTTGAAATGCAGCAGCGAGGTAAAGGTAGGTCACTGTTGCAGTCTTTTGCTAAATGAGGGGTACACAAACAGAAATATTGATGCATGCCGCGACCAAACCTAATGTATTATTTAGACATGATCATTTTGACTTCTGCAACAGAAGTCAAAATCAGAAAGACCCACACACCGTCTGCACTTGCAATATGACCTATATATAAGACCTTCTTCAGGCATCTGACTTATGTTTGTAGTCGCCAGTGCATTCGTATTTGGAAAAGAAAATGAAGACATCTTCAGGCAACATAATGTTTCTCAAGATACATTAAAGCCTGCTCTTTATGTACACAATCAAATATACATATAGTCTTTTTGAGGGGCACTAGTCAGACTTTTAATGTTTGTTTAGAGCCCTTAAACATTACCAGGTGCCCCTCACTTCACACAGGTGTGATTTTCTTCGGGGGGGGGGGGGGGGGGGTTGTTTGTTTAGAGCACTTTAACTTTCTGTGCCGCTAGGTGGCAGCATACGCACACCTAAAGAATGCCACCCAGCCGCTCTAACTCTACGATCCTTGTTTCCTTATTTTTCCTTATTCAGGGAGGTGGGGGCTTTTGTTATGAGCACAGTGATCACTCGCATTAGCTCAGACCCCTTAGCTATCATTACAACCAGTTACATGTGCTCAGCAATGCGATACAAACTCACAAATGATTTACGATCGTCTGATGCGCTCACCATGGACAGCGCTCGAACCTTTTGAGATACAGCACTTTGAAAATCCTGTTATAATGGAGGCTCAATGGAGCTGGATTTAAAAATCCCATAGCTGGTGGGGACAGCGTAATGATATTGTTACTGTGATGTGGCTGTATAACATTGTTGACCCAGTCTCCCACAACCCACAGTTTATACAGCTTGCTGGTGCAGTGTTCCCTCTCATTAATTTACACTGGGTGGTTATTAATTACTGTTCTGGGAGTTATATATCAAAACAAGGGTCACATTGTTATTGTTTTGGTAGGCCTTCAATATACACCACGCTGCCCTCTGTTGGCTGGTCTAATGACATGAAATGGAAGATGTTCCAATGAGCGCTATAGATGGGCCTTTTTAAAGGATGGTATACATTTCTGCATGTTCACAAGATTCAGGTGAACAGTGCCCCATAAGTCCCTCAACAATTCAGTTAGTCAGGAAGTCATTTATCAAATACTCCTCACTGGCTGTAATAAGATAAAGCAATCTTATGTAAACGGTATAAGTCTGGCTAGATGCATGCAATGTTTACAGGATTGTGTTAAAGAGTCCTCAGTGGAGTATTTTTTGCTGTCCGTGATGCTGATCCCCTAGGGCAGGGGTTTTCAACTGGTTTTGATCCAGGGACCACCATTCTGACTAGCAGCAGCCTGGGGACCACCACTGTTGTGTCGGGTGGGTTTTTTTACTTGTACTAAGCAGGACTCAAAATAAGTCTCAAAATAATAATCCATTTCAGTTAATCACCCAAACACTGAAGACACATTTGACACTTGGGTGCATTTGACAGTCACAGTAGGTTTGTCTCTGACAACCCCCCCCCCCCCCCACACACACACACACACACACAGAAACAGAATATATATTTTTATCTTACCGGTATTCTATTTTAATAATCTTCTCTTTATTTTAACCAACCTACAACCTGCACTACATTTTACTAGGGCGTTGTACAGTACCGGCCAACCGGGGCAATTTTAATGCAGTCACGCAACGCAACACAACGTGGGCAGTGGAGCCACCCTTCATTGATTAAAACGGGAACATTCCCTGACGGAGACGCGACGCTGACAGGCCCGGTGGAGCCCGCTCCTGGTTGCATTGCGTTATGAGCTTGTAGCTCTGCCTTTTCGGCAACGATAGACTGAGAAGTTGCACATTGAATAGTGAATACGTCACGTATTATGTGAGACTATTCAATCGATCCGCGGCAGATATTATAACTCCATGGCAGGGAGATTTGACTTTCCCAAACGTATTATTATGAATTGAATGAATAACTTATGGCAACGTCTTACCATGCTTGCCTTGGGCAGCAAGCACGGTAAGCATGCATGCGTTGGGTGGAAGAGCAGGATGGTTGTTCCGCTGGCAGCTGATGACTCTGTCAGCTTTTTCTTTGGTTTATTTGACACGTTGAGCACTTGACTTTTTGAAATGTTAAAAAAAAGTTATTATTATTTACAAACAAGTAAAAAGAGTGCAAATACGTTTTATATTATATATTAGAAAGGTTAAAAAAAAGTAAAGATTCAATTTCAATTTTTTCTGAATGCCTGGCTGCGGACCACTAGCAGTACCTCTGCGGACCACCGGTTGAGAACCCCTGCCCTAGGGTAGGTACCCTCACAAAAAACATGCAGTAATCCTGGTCTCTAAACTACCTCCCCCTGGCCAGCCGGGGCGCCTGATGGAGGGGAAAGGATCTGGTCAGAATAACGTGTTCCTTCCACGCACTACGTCTGGCCGGGGAAACTCCCCCCTGTCAGGTGAAAAGAAGCGGCTTGGACTCCTCATGCATAGAAGGAAGCATGAGGTCAGTCCGCTGCCCTCCCCAGGTTGGCAGAGGAAGTGTAGCGCCCAGGATTACATTAGATAATTGACACTGGGTGAAATGGGTTGGAAAATCGTGGGATACTGATTTGTCAGACTTTTCAATAGTGTCTCACCACTCGTTCAATCTTCTTGTTTGTTCTATCCACACAGTGATATACCAGGGCTGGGGAGGATTTGCCAGTGACTGGAGCATTCTAGAATTCACTATCCATTTCATCAATGCATAGAAATTGTGAAAGGGAGGCTTGGCTGATGGACGGCAGTTGTCCATACTGCACAGGAGATAAGAAGCATGCTCTTTCAAATGCTCCTTATTCGGATTGTAAATTGCAGTACAAACTAGAAAAAGTGCCCTTCTGGGCACAGGTCTCCACCAGGATTTCTTCCTCAACCTAGTGTGAATATGCGTGCACAGTTTCATCGCAATGGGGCGCTGCGTTGAGGAGTTGTGGCGATTTGTACAAAGCGGGCTACTCCTGAAAACTGTAGGAGGCAATCGTGGCAAATCAGGATGGAATATGATAAATCAAACAAACCTGTCTTGATCACATGACTATGGAGATCATGTGTAGCGATTTGCGTGAAATTTGGATAAAATCTGAAGGAGTAATAATAGAAAATGTGTTTTACATATGTCGGCCTCCTGGTGGCGCTATAAAGAGCAGGCAAAGGTTTTTCCTTGGCCTCTAGGGAGTTGGCATACAAAGTTATCCACAGATCCGTGCAGTTAGAGGTAAAAACACTTTTCGGCCAGTTATAGCGCCACCTTGAGGCTGAGTTGAAATTGTTCATGTGGCATTTCGTCCTCGGCCTAGTGGGAATGTGGGTGCACAATTTCACGGAAATGACGCGATGTGTTCATGATTTGCAGCATTTTGTTTGAAACTGAGCACTCCTGTGAACTTTGGAAGCCAATCTTAACCAATCAGGATGGAGTCTGATAAATGTGAAAGACCCGTTTCGTTGAATGGCTCTAGAGAGACTGTGTACCAATTTGCGTGATGTTTGGACAAAATCTGTAGGTGTACTGTGCAAAAACTTGTTTTGCACAAAGCGGCCTCCTGGTGGCGCTATAACAGGCTGTTCTGGAAAGTTTGGGGCAGAGGTTCATCGTTGGCATCCAGGGAGTGTGTGTGCAAAATATGGCATCGACCGGGTTAACGGTGGCCGAGATTAGCTGTTCACGGACACACGGACGGACGGACACGCGGACGGACGGAGTGCAAAACATACTCTCCCCACATGCCTTCGGCCTGGTGGAGACAATGAATGTACCCTTGTTACCCTACAACAAGAATAGCTGAAGCTTGACCTTTGTTCTGCATAAAAATGTCACATTTGGTCAGGGGAAGTGTGAGAGTGACCCTATCCTCTCCCTCCACTATTGTGGAGCATAGAATTTAGCATGGCACATAACCCTCAAATGCTGCAGTGGCCACTATGGCTCCCAGGTGGTTTTAACCACTGGGTCTTTTTGCAGATTATGCTCTGTGGAGGTATTTGTTTGTGTATTCCATCCAAGTTTCCCAGCTCAACATGGTTGCTTTGAATGCTTGGCTTAATTTGAAATTCAGAAATCTCCACAAATAATGCAGGGTTCTTTTCATCGGCAAGGCTTGCCAGCTGCTTACTCACTGGCACTGCAATAATAACAGGAAACTAGGGGAATAGAACTAGAAGATATGTGGGGGAAAGTGAAGGGATTGTCCGTTATGCAATAAGATTTCATCAGATTTCCTAAATCAACCATCCAAGTTTAGGTGAACAGATTTACTTTGGCTTGTGTTATACAGGACTTTATTCTTAATGAAACTTCATGAAATGGAATTTCGATATATTTATTTATATCAGAGTTCAAATTAGTTAATAGGACAAATCTAGCTCTGGTCCATAGTGTTGGGAGTTCTCCTTAACGCAATGGTACTTTCTCCCCACACCCATGGTAGCACAGTGGCCGCAGCCTCTCGTCCTTATAGGCCAGTCAATCTAAGATTTGACCCAAAAGAAAACCCTCTTGGATTAACTGGCCTATTAGTAAAACATAAAAAATACACTTTCACTACTCACCAAAACAAACTGTTTTAAGATGAACACTCAGAGACCCCCACCTCACGTTTAAAATACACTTTTTGACCAAAATGTAAACTAATCTACCGGATGGCAGAAATGTTTCAGTTGGCCCAGGCCGTAGCGTAACGGTCTGGGCACCGGACTGGTGATCCAGTCGCGGTGTGCCGCGGGTTCGACTCCCGGACCCGACACGGCCTTTACCGCATGTCATCCCCCCATCTCTCTCCCGTTTCCTGTCAGCCTACTTTCTATCCCTTAAAAAAATCAATAAAGGCGTAAGCCACAAAAAAATATCTTAAAAAAAAAAAAAAAAAAAAGAAATGTTTCAGTTACTCCGCTGCGGCCTAAAGATGATGATGTACATCCCTGTGGTGCGTGCGCAAGGGAATCTAAAGTCCCATAGCATTAAGGAGAAAAAAAACACCTCTCAAAGCCAGGGTCCAGGGAGCCATAGCATTTATTTGTATTTATGCAGCGGTGGGTAGTAATTCATTTTGTTTAGTCTGTTACATTTACGTAAGTATAGTGTAATTGTGAAGGAAACTTTTACTCCTTTACATTTGGGCCAAATTTAAAGATGTAAAAGTAAACCTTTTCAAAGGATTTGGCCACATTGCACTTTTTTTTTCAAAATTGAATTTTCACCCACTTAAATGTACATTATATTGGTTTAATTCTACCAGACAGCCATTTTATTTTATTTCTATTGGATATGCATGCACTTTTTATATTTTAGACATTTCAATTACATTGTCTCCACCAGGCCGAAGGCATGGGGAGAGTGAGTGTTTTGCACTCCGTCCGTGTCCGTGTGTCCGTCTGTGGACAGCTTATCTCTGGCACCATTGGCTTGTTATTTGTTTCTAATAGCCGGGGGGGGGGCAGCACCAAACATTTGAAGAGGACCTGTGATGTCATGAGATACTTTTCATTTATGTTTTTTCTATTCACTTGGTCATTAAGGTTCACAGAATGAGAGGTCTGCTCTGCCGGAAATATTGCGGAAAAATGTTATGGCCATTTTTGTATACCCCACCAAAGACAACCAATATAAGGAACATTTTCATCATACTTTAAGTAGCATGTGACAGTTGATTTAGTTGACTAAAATGTATTTTGGCAGGCCTTGATGCCGTCGTAATGCCGATCTACAAAATAGTCACAGCGTGTTGTGAGCTTGTAGATCTACTATTTTCAGCATGCAACCAAGTGTAAAATGACTTAAACTAGATATCTTGTCCACTAGTCCCTTCCTAACATTTTAGTCTAGTTTTTATTTGTTGACTAAATTGTCAATATATTTAGTCTTAGTTTTAGTCATCATAGCCGAGTTTTAATTTAGTTTCCATTTAGTTTTCGTCAGTGAAAAAAGGTAGTCGACGAACATTTTTTGTCATTAATCGACTGAATCAACACTGGTGGTCACAAACTAAGAGTGTTTTGCCGGAAGTGTTGGGCCTGAAAATCTGTTGGACGTATTTCCCCCGGATACGTTAATTGTCGACCAATCACAACACTCGTTTTGTAAACCGTTTTGTAAAGCGTCAATGTATTTTCCTTGGGTGGTGATTCCGCTACTTTTAAAACACTCAACCGGCTAGGTCTTGCCCATCGTGCATAATAATACCTCTGTATAACACCTTATTTGTTTTTCATCTTTGTCAGCCAAGCTTAGTTTTAGCTCAATTTTATTCACACTTTTAGTCACACAGCAAAATAGCTGATCTACAAGCTTCAATGCATCACACGTGAGTTTGTAGATCAGCAATTTTCACCACATGAGAAATCATAAATAAGATATCTGTCTTCGTTGTGGCAAATGCACACAACTGTACCACTCATCAACTGAAAGGAGGGGGTGTTCAGAACAAATAGACATAATAAATCACCAAATGAACACACCACATAAATACACAAAACTACACATAAAGTCTCACAATATAATCCAACAGCACATTCAGCGAACATGCCCCCAGTGTTCAGACCTGACAGAGCAGAGAGTTTTGTCATGACTTTGAAAGCAAATTTTTGCAACTTGGCAATTTTTCTAAATCATTAATTTGGCTAGTTGCTTAATAACACTCTGTGGTATGACAAATTGGGTATGGGGGGCTTTCCGGTAGGAATTGCTTGGTGGCGTGAGTGGTTTGATTGGTGTGCTTAAGAACATGGGTCAGGTTTCTGTATACCCCTTATTATTTTCTTTGTACGTGTTTAACTTTACAGACCAGCTACAATGGCTTTATTGTGAAATGTCCTAGTCGTGTCTCAGCCAATCACAATCTCAGCTGATGGGCTCTAAATGCATCTATAGCTACACTGTCTTGTGTCGGCACTCATGCGCTGCAAGGCATAGAGAGATGAGGTTCTTTTTTTTTTACCTTCTATTGTTAATTATATCTCCATTATGACCACGGATAAGCTCTAAAAGTGTGAAAAACATTTTAAGTTGATCAATAGTTGTCAGTTTGTCTTTACACTGAGGCCACCAAGAGAACTCTCCGCACATTTGATGCACTTTGCAAATTAAGTTGTTTTGTTTTTTATTCTGAACTGTGCGTACCTTTCCAGGTGACGTTTCGTACGAGGATCTACCACTGCAACATCAACAGCCAGGGGGTGATCTGTCTAGACATCTTGAAGGACAACTGGAGCCCTGCACTCACCATCTCCAAGGTGTTGTTGTCCATCTGCTCCCTGCTCACAGACTGTAACCCAGGTAAAATTTCAATTTACTTGTTTTCAGATTATTTTCAAAATAGGAACAGTTAATTGTTATTTTGAGTAAATCGGGGCACGGGTCATGTTGAGGCTTCCGGTCGGCACAAACAACAAAAACATCTTGCATCTTAAAACATCTGATCAATTTCAATCTTCCGCAGGGTTTCCACTACTCTAGCATGTGATTTTTCTATATGACCCCCTCAGGACCGTCTGTGACATTAATAATAATAGATATAGTTAACACTCAAAATTTGCAGTGGAAATGTGATTAGGTTAAAGTTCTTCAAAACGACTGTGGCTAACTACTGTGCCTTTAAAGGTAGCTGCTTATTGTGGGGTTCGAAACCCCTTCCAGGGCGTAACTTGTCACAGCCACACTGTTCCCGATAAATCAAAATGGGTCCTTTGAATTTGAGAGCTAGTTTATTTCATCCATATTATAGTAGATCATTTTAAAAAAACAATCATAAAATAAAACAAAATAGTCAAGAACTGATAGCAGTGTTGCATTGACCTGACTTGCACATTGATTGGGGACAGAGTACCTATGTTCCCCACCCTGCAAAAAAGGTTTTGTTCCCGCTTACACTAAGCAATAAACGTGACCTAACCCCTAACCTAAACCTAAGGTAAGTGGGGAACATAGGGATGACCGCGTCCGCATTGATTGAGGTGCCTTGGTCACAAAACATTTGAAAACCATGTACTGGTATAGAGAATAGGTAGCTTTACATTTGTTAACGATACATATAACACAATTCTGAGAAAAATACACAAGCCTAATGAACTATTCGAGCACATCCAGCTAAGGAAAGGTGTTTTGTTTCATACAACTGTGTGCACAGTTCAGGATGAGTTCCAATTAAACTGGGTAGCACGGGTCCACCCGGAACCGAATACCCGAGAGCCGAACCGAGAGCCAAGCCATTTCGGGCCCAAATATTGACTTGTCCCTCGGGCAGGGTCTGCTCCATTCCAAATTGTGGGTCTCGGTCGGGGCTTCTGAAATGAAAAAATCAAAGATCCATATTTTTGAACGAGAGGCAGGTGAGAAGTCAGAAATGAAGAGCTTTAATAGTATATCCATCAGATCAAAACCACGGAGAGCGCCCTAGATTAGGAGATATGAGGCATTCTTTCTGCAGCGGTAAACTAGGAAGTGACCGGGACCGGGGGTGAACGAAGAGCGAAGCCTATGGTGGCCTTGGAGTCCAACTAAAAAAAAAAAAATCTGAATATTCTTCTCTTGTTTGATACCATTGAAGATGCGCTACAGTGGCTACACATGTCCTAGCAACCTGTCTGTTGGATTGCTTATGACGTGTGGGCACGTCGGGTGGACTGAACCAGTTAATAAATATTTCAGTGTTCTTATTTACAGAAATATTGTGTGATAGAGCTGTACTGTACATTTACCCTGAAATACCTTGCTTTGTTATCCAAAGTGGATCAATTTTTCCCCCCCAAGCAGTGGCGTACAGGAGACTGTGTACACTCACCATTTGTGGCTGCACAGCTGTGATAAGCAGCAGGTTCATGGTTCAAGCCAGGCCAAGGTGCTGAACCCTGAAGTTCCTGCCAGTGACCGTTGGTTACATATACAATGACTTACACATTCTTTCTTTCTCTGTTGTTGCAGCTGACCCTCTGGTGGGAAGCATCGCTACACAATATCTGACCAACAGAACGGAACATGACAGAATAGCCAAGCAATGGACAAAGAGATATGCCACATAGACTCCCTGTCACTCAACCGTTCCCTTCCTTTACCACCCAAGTCCCTCCTCATTTTACCTCTCTCTACCTCTCTCCCCCTTAGTCTGTCAAAGCACATTCACTAAGTGCAACAGTATACCTGTCCCTCTACTGTCCCCTCTCCCTTGTCCCTCCTAACCTTTTATTTACCTATTCTGTGTAAAGAACTGTCCTTTGTTCCTTGTTGACTTGAAAGCTTCTTTTTTATACAAAGAGTAGATTGGGATTTTTATTTTCCAATATCTGAATGTTGGAAGTATTGTATTGAGAAAAAAAAAATATTATAATTATCATACGCATTGTCCTTCAGCTATACAATATGTAATCTCGTTTTCTTAGTGGCACCTGGAACAAACATGCAGAATATATGCTTTTACTTTTTTTCTTCTAGTGTGTGTTCTTTTCTTTTTGATTTTGTATTTTTGTCATCAGTATATTATCTGCATGAAATAGGAGGAAGATTTGCATCAATGAAATTTCATGCTTTTCAACTCCCTCTGGTTTTGTTTGTACTGTACGTATTTTTTCAAAGGCTTTTGAGGCAGACCACAAAAATATAGGTCTGCCTGTGAAAGAGGCAGGACTTGTATATTTACTGGCTACCCGCCACCTCTGCAATTGCAGAGTGGTTTGTTGTGCACTTGTATTACTGAAGCACCCAATAAAACACACTGTGGTTGGCTTGTGAGAATGCTCTCCTCTGTGTCCGAGTTTCTTGTGCCATTGTGACCACCATAGAATGTAGACCTGACCATTATGGCCAATTCAACGATGATCAACTTTAATCTGCTTAAATCATCACCATTATCACATCACATGAGCAGTCCCATTAAACATAGCTCAGATTAGGCTATTGAAACTGTTTTAAGATATGATGAATGATATAAATGTCTACAAACCTTCAACAGTAGCTATTATTACAGCAATTTTTGCCGTTATTGCATTATTGATCGTAAGCCTATTATGTTGTATTGAATTATGAGGTTGGTGGTGATGTATGTGTGGAGTTCGGGGACCCACAGAGGTCCTTGATGTGGTTCCACTTCCAGGGGGTCCCCACTCCCCAGAAAACTATCAATATAGCCTATCATAAACATCAGTTTAATCAATAACCACGACCCATATATTTCATACTTTGGCTGCTATTGGAAAATATCCGATCTAGTTCACAATGCATCGTGCTATAGGCTACTATTTTTGAAAATAAAGAAATGTGAATCGTTTTGAAAATAATATCTGTTATGGGGTTCACTTCCCTGGCAGAAAGTCTTTTCAGATTGGCTTACATATAAATCTGGGGGTCCCATGATATGAAAACGTTTGAGAACCACTGTTGTTGTAGGTCGCCTGTAGGCTGTCCAGCTGTTAATTGTAGGTAAGGTGGATTCACTTTCTCATCTTGATTCGATCGACTGTCAGCCTCCCTCCATCGCTACTGCAGGCAGCCGCGGTACTTCCGTTCCGTTCCGCAGAAAGCAATAATAGGCACCAGCCAGTCAGTGGTGGAGGTCCAGACACAATAGAGAGGGTAAGGTTTGGTCACAAAACGGCTTCTTTTGTTGCACATTTCCCTACGAACATTGTTAAACGTTATGTTTATATATATTTTACATCAATTTATGTTAGCATTGTTGACAACTAGACAGCGACTGATACGCAAGCAACAACAAGACCGTCTTGGTTTGTGGGTTGGTTGCTCGGAAATGGCTGTGATTATTTGCTGGACCGGAACAGTTCGTGGCTAAATGCTAAACGTGGTCTTCGTTGATGTACAGGAATGCGAATTTCTTTGTGTCTTCGGTTGAAAGTGCTCCATATCAGTATCCTATGCACACACATCACGTCGGTGAGTATCGCTCAGCGTCGTTAAATGATCGGGTTACGGTATTGTTAGCAAGCGACTTTGCCTGTTCCGTTCCAGCAAGTAGTCTGTTTCTGCCTAAAGTCAAGGCCTTGAAACCGGCTGGTTTTCGTTGCTGTTTGGGGGGACTGACGGGAATATAGAAGATCTACAAGCTCACAGCGAGTTTCGACGCGACTTGTTGTGAGCTTGTAGATTGGCGCGCGATACAATTGTACGACGAAAGGCTTCAATTTAACTGATTATTAATGAGAATAGTTCCACCATCTCAAGTTAATTGGCTCTTATGTCGCCGTATGTATAGTGATTTCATTAACGTTATTAGCTGACTTGTCATCCCAATGTCTATTCTCTTTACGGTAGTTATGCTGATATTCCATATTATAAGTCTGGATTTAATTCTAACCACCTATAATGTAATGTAGCCAGTAGCCTACTGCAATTGTCGGATTTAAACTCTGGCATGATTTTTGTTTATATCCAAGATTTAGATGTTTACGACATGGCAGTGGTCAGTGTCATATATATATAAATTAGTGTCATGCCCATTGGGAAGATGACCACCACATGCCCTAGCACTAGTGCATCATATTACTTGGATGGATGTCAGTATTGATGACATCAAAGATCACCGGGCTTTAGTTCTTTTTGCTAACTGATTATAAAACATTCAATATATGGGCATAAAAGGTATACAGACAGATGGTTAAAGAGATCTCCATTAAACCAACATTGCAAAGTTTATCAAAGAAAAGAACAGTTGCAAAGTAAAATATATTGGCAAAGATGTGAGACATAAGTTCCAGTGGGACTGGTTGACTTGGACAAAACGTTTCATTCGGGGTACAATGTCAACACACAACCGTAGGGATTGCTTCATAAAGGTTGATATGCCTCCGGGAAACGTGATTTGTTCACTTTGTTCAGACCTCATCATACATGATGGAACACAAGGATTTAAAGCCCTTGAGGATCATGTCAAATCCCCAAAACATCTGTATAAAATAAAAACTCGGCGGACAAACATTTTGGAAGTCAGGTTTCACCTCAAGCGCCAAACAGCATTGTCCAACACTGCAAACCAGTCATCTACAAAACCCCTCATTTTGATGATCACGTCAAAAGCCAAGAGTTATGTATCATATTAAATTTAACTAAATTAAATTAGAAAGTCTTAGAGATGCACATTATAGGGGTTCCAGTGTCAAAAATAGCAGTTTTGCAAGCTTTGCATCAATCGTCAGTCCTTTTTGGCAGTTCTACTCTAAAAATGAGGCTTTACATTTTGTGTAGGCCCTATTTGCTGTATAGGTAGCACTAGCTGATGCACATTACTGTGTGGCTGATGCACATTAGTGTGTGTGTGTGTGTGTGTGTGTGTGTGTGTGTGTGTGTGTGTGTGTGTGTGTGTTGCCTCCCCTCTCTTTTGTCTCTGGGGAGAGAGAATCTAAAGCTGGAGTTATAGACTTTGTGGTGATAATATAGGCTTACTAATCTTACTTCGAGAAGTTTAAGCATTCTAGTCAGTAACATGGCTGAAGCTATTCTGGAACATATTGCTTCTATTAGCATAATCCATAATGCACACCAGTAACATTCTGGTGTGCAATAACGTAACTGTAAATAAATAATTGCACACAATTCTCTTAGTTTTTTTCCCCCTCTGAGACCCACTTTCACCTTTTACTAGTGGTGCTAACTAGATAACGTCACAGGTGTTGAACCTGTACACAAGACATAAATAAAAATAAAGAACAGCAGCTTGCTTGAACCTGGCAACTTAAATATGGATTGCTAGCAAAGTACAGAGTAATGCCTCAAAGGCCCATCACCTTCTGTGTGATGCACCTTTTTTGTCTTTGCTTTGGGGGGTGAAGACTATTTCCGCCTCCGTCCGTTTATGCGTCCATGTGTCTCTGTGCAGCTAACTTTGAACATGCCGCTTTACATGTTGCCCTAAAACAATAGAACTGTACTGTAAGGTCATACAATAAAACATTCTTTCCTCTGAATTCCTTGTAGGAGGAGTGTTGTAGAGTGTACTGTATACCATGTCTTCCAAATAAAATTGCACATATCACTGAATATCAGTGAAACTAAATGAAGAGAATGTTGTGTCCAAACTGGTCGGCTCCAAACCAAAGCCGATTTACAAAAATACAAGTCTTGTCCACACTTGAATTGAAAAGTCACTTTGTGGAGCAACATGATCTTGTGGTGAACTGTAAACTAAGCCTAACAGTACGTTTTAACAGCGGGCAGGCATCGGCCGACACATAGCCCAATCGATTGCGCAAGTAACAAAGCACTACATATATGTAACAAACACTAATGTCCGTGTGTCAGAGAATACTCAACACAATTGCTATCTCTAGTTACTTGTGCGAGCAGAGCGCAAGTACTGTTTTCTGCTGCGTATGTCGGTGACTACCTCGGCCAGTCAGGGATTGTGTATTTTTGGTGGTCCCCTCGGCCAATCAGGAACCACCGTTTTTACATAAACATACATAGTTACGTCATCAGTCAATCGCTGATTGGCCGAGCGACGGCACCAACATACGGAGCCAATTAATTTGGCCGAGAGGGCCACCGACATATGCAGCACTCTGATTGGCCGAGCGACGCCACCAAAAATACACAATCCCTGATTGGCTGAGTGACAACACCGACATATGTGGATGACATAACCAATTTGAGTTTCAAACATGGGACACTTTTACATTGTAGTGGATATCTCAAACGGGATTTATATAGACTGGAGTATATATTTGCCATAAGTCTGCTTATGGCAAATTAAATAGTTTTTAAAGCAGGAAAACGATATGCACATCCCAGTTTCAGAACACGGTGCTGGACCCAAAAAATGTAATTGTTTTGACATAACTTAGAAAGGAGGCTGTGTTTCTATTTACCCGTTTACCAAAGAAGCTTGCAATTTACAATGGGAAAGAGAGTATACATAGGCAAGACATCCTCACACGTTGGGTGGTCTAGAATAGACCAGGGGTGTCAAACTGGTGGCAGAAGGGGGGAGGGATGGTAAGTTGACAAGAATCAGAGGTAAGTTGCGCGCTCTGCTCAAAGCGCAAGTTGGCAGCTCGACAGTGCATTTCTAGTTCTTGTCCTAATTTGGAATGGATACATTTGTGACATTGTTTTACCTCTGTAACTGTATCTCTCTGTACTTCACTATAGGTTCCTGCTTTTCTCCAATCCAAACCGGTATGTCGGATGAGGATTCACGTGCCAGTACTAGCTCTTCATCATCACCCTCGTCCTCCAGCCAAAACAGACAGAGGGACACACCTTGCAAGAAACGTGAGAGCAAAGCCATGAGCAAGACCTCCAAGCTGCTTTCCACCAGCGCCAAAAGGTATAAACGGCTATCATTGACTTGACTTTTCAGAACAAAATGGTTGAGAATTGAGATTAGATTTACTGGTTAGTATTACGTATTACTCATCACTCATTGTCCTCTATAAGGAAGGTCCCCATTAATTTCAAAATAAACTTCAAAGTCAATGGCTCTGGTCCAAAATTATGAAGATTTGGGAACTACAGAAATGCATACAACCAGGCCTGGAATCTTGTCATTTTAGGGGCAAGGTGTTGTCTGTTTTGTGAGGGCACAAAGGCCAAATGTCAGTGCAGGAAGGCCATCAAATAAAACTAGATTTTAGTCCATTGAAAAAAAGTTATTTAATTTAAGGATTAAGGTTAATATGTAGACTATCTGCAGTGAAATAAATTCATTTGCATTTACAATCTGAATTGATTCCATGCTCAGCCCTGCACCAATCAAAGTCACTGGATTGGTATAAAAATGGGGACTCGGAGGAAGAATTCAGAATCTTAACAAAAGACACTGGTGTCTACATGGCAAGAAAGAGACACTAGTGTCTACATATGACAAGAAAAAGACACTGGTGTCTACATATGACAAAGAGACACTGGTGTCTACATACATATGACAGAAAGACACACTGGTGTCTACATATGACAAAGACACTGGTGTCTACATATGACAAAGAGACACTGGTGTCTACATATGACAGAGACACTGGTGTCAACATATGACAAAGAGACACTGGTGTCTACATATGACAGAGACACTGGTGTCTACCTATGACAAAGAGACACTGGTGTCAACATATGACAGAGACACTGGTGTCTACATATGACAAGAAAAAGACACTGGTGTCTACATATGATTGAGACACTGGTGTCTACATATGACAGACACTGGTGTCTACATATGACAGAGACACTGGTGTCTACATATGACAAGAAAAAGACACTGGTGTCTACATATGATTGAGACACTGGTGTCTACATATGACAGAGACACTGGTGTCTACATATGACAAAGAGACACTGGTGTCTACATATGACAAAGAGACACTGGTGTCAACATATGACAAAGAGACACTGGTGTCTACATATGACAAAGAGACACTGGTGTCTACATATGACAAAGAGACACTGGTGTCTACATATGACAGAGACACTGGTGTCTACATATGACAAAGAGACACTGGTGTCTACATATGACAAAGAGACACTGGTGTCTACATATGACAAAGAGACACTGGTGTCAACATATGACAAAGAGACACTGGTGTCTACATATGATTGAGACACTGGTGTCTACATATGACAGAGACACTGGTGTCTACATATGACAAGAAAAAGACACTGGTGTCTACATATGATTGAGACACTGGTGTCTACATATGACAGAGACACTGGTGTCTACATATGACAAAGAGACACTGGTGTCTACATATGACAAAGAGACACTGGTGTCTACATATGACAAAGAGACACTGGTGTCTACATATGACAGAGACACTGGTGTCAACATATGACAAAGAGACACTGGTGTCTACATATGACAAAGAGACACTGGTGTCTACATATGACAGAGACACTGGTGTCTACATATGACAGAAAGAGACAAGAGGAGCTGATGGCGCATTAAGGCTACTGTGGCCTCAGGGCATGCACATTCTTTTGAGGGGCACAAGGCCAAACTGAGGGGCAACGACGGCCATGGCCTTCGTGGCCTCTGAAATGTCTGTCCTGCATACAACAATACCTGATACAAAACATTTGCCCCTACAACGTCTGGGTTTCAGAAATGACGTCATGTCACTAAGGTCACACTAAGGTCTCAGAGGGTCATGCTTTACTTGCCCAAAGGCATTAACCCATCTACTCTACTGTACAGTACAATACAGTAGAGGGACCCCCACATGGTAACTCTGTCATTTCTCAACTTGTTTCGGAAGCGGGGCGGCTCGCCTGAACCGCCCAGCCATCCTGGGCGCGTTCGTGTGGGTCTGGAAGTTCCAGGGACCCCTGGAGACCCCCACACAGAGTTGCACTACTCACTTCACACGGGTGTGATTTTTAACTTGCTGGGGCTGTGCGATAATATTACATTTTTGTTTGTTTGGATTTTTATATTTTTATCCCACGATTTTTTTTTAACCCATTTTTCACCCCTGTGTCAATTAGCTAATGTGATCCTGGGCTCTCTCTACACACCCTCCGCCAACCTAGTCCCCATATATGGGGGACATGGGGAGAGCAACGGACTTGAACTCATGCTTCCTTCATGCCTGAGTGTCCAAGTTGCTCCTTTACACCTGACAGGGGGGAGTTTCCCTGGTTGGACGTAGCGCGGAAGGAACACGTTATTCCAACCAGTTCCTTTCCCCTCCATTATGCTTTAAACGGTGCTTTAATGTTTGTTTTAAGCAGTGACATCATGTGGTGGCCACAGTGGGTGCCCATCACTTCACAAATGTGATTTTTGTGTGTTTGCAGGATTCAAAAAGAGCTGGCGGATATCACACTGGACCCTCCACCCAACTGCAGGTATGTTTCATCTAATCTTCCATTGATTTATTGATTGATTGAATGTAAACGGCACAGAGTACAGTCAAACACTTGGTCTTAAAAGGATAGCACCAAAAATAGTCCTTGCGGTCTTGTTTCCATTTGGGTCCTATGTGTTCAATTCATAAACATGACATGAAAAATAACAATTCAATATCATCACAAAATATAAATCACTATGAACAGAGTGGAAGAAAAATAAGAGGGGTGTAAAGAGGGGGTGGGGGTGATCTCCTGTCTAAGGGAGAAGATATGATTTCATCTCCCTTTGGCCTAAGGTGGATTTACAGGCCTGTTTTAAAGGAAGCCAGTGATCTGCCTTATTTTATGCCTTGCCTGTGGTGTATTCATTGAAAAGCCTGAACTGTGTTGTATATTTATTCAGTGGCATTTTTTTTAATTAAGCTAAGAAGCAACAATATTGATGTTGATATTGATTTGAAAGAGAAAAAAGTGAGAGAAAGATACATATAATCAAACTAGCGAAAATAACCGATCTACAAGCTCGAAATGTGCTGTAGATCACCATTTTCACTAATTTGTGATATTGTACAAGGAGGCCAGCTCAGTGGCCTTGTGGTTAGTATGCCTCATGCTACAGAAACAGGAGATAAGCTTCTGCTGTATGAGCCTCATGACTCACCAAGGCGTGTGTGTCTGTGTGTGGAGCCTTTTTTTAAGGGGTTAACAACATGCGATTAGTATAATTAACTACTAACTGGTCTGAATATTGCCATAACTGATGCATCAGGCTGAAACATGACAATGAAGCACAGTCTGGTGCATGGCTGACTGTCCAATAGTATTCATGCATCTTGAATCTCCTCCAGCACATTTAGATCAATACTTTTATTTCTTGTACTCATTACTCTCTGGGGGTGTTCCAAGACAGTATGAAAGGGGAATAAAGGTTCAGTTGCTTTAAGAACATCAATATGGATCTGAATGCATAGACTCATATCAGTGATTTGCTATAAAGGGATGCATCTTATGTCTTTAAAAAAGGATTACCAGCACTCACTTTGATCCTTTAAGGATTTCTTGTTTGTTCACGCTGAGGAAGGCCTGTGGGCCAAAACGGATAGTACACTTACTCTGCCCACTGTAGGGGTGTGTTCAACAATACCATTACCATATTCTCAATTCTCAATTCCTATTTAAGTACACACGAGACTGCAAATAGGTTTCAGAGTTAGAGTCGTGTGAAAATGCCTTTGTTGCTCGCTGCTTCTGAAAACCTTTTGGTTAATACTGCCACTTCCTGGCATGGAGTCATAACCTCTCTCACACAGGCGAGCAACAGACCCATCAGCTGACCGTGCGGTGTGTTAACAGTGTGCATACTGCAACCGTTTAACACCTGACTAGGGGTGCAACAGATTATTATTAAAAAAAACAAAAAAAACTGTGCTTCTTTATTTTTTGATCAATCGGGAAACATAATCAATAGAATAATCGTTAAATGATGATCGATAGTTGCAGCCCTACCTGACATCTGACCCTACTGATCTGCAGACGGTAGTCTGGACTCTGTATTAGTCAGGGCAAGTCAGTTTGGTGTATAGGGGCTAATGTTCGGGTTAATTTAGTGGTTGGACCAGAAAAGAATAAACTGAACCTAGCTGAAGGAGTTCAACTGTTATTTTTTCTTCCTAACAATTTTCTATTCACTCTGCTATCTGGTGAAATCTACTATACCATAGCGAGGCTGACATTTCTTTCTTCTTGCAGCGCTGGTCCTAAGGGAGACAACATCTATGAGTGGAGGTCGACCATCCTGGGACCGCCCGGCTCTGTCTATGAGGGAGGCGTCTTCTTCCTGGACATTGCATTCACACCAGACTACCCCTTCAAACCACCCAAGGTACTGAGTTCAAAATGTCACAGCTCACTTACCCATTGAAACCGGGAAAGCATCATTTTAGATATTGCCAACCACTGATTTTAGAAGGCATTTGTAGAATCGGCCTCGGTCTTGATGGGTTAATGCCACACTACCGATGTACAGTGCCTTCGGAAAGTATTCACACCCCTTCACTTTTACCACATTTTGTTTTGTTACAGCCTCATTTCAAAATGGATTAAATTCGTTTTTTTCCTCATCAATCTACGGTACACACAATACCCCATAATGAAAATGAAAATGAAAATGAAAAAAGTTTTTTCAAATATTTTGTTAATTTATTAAAACTAAGAAACTGGAAAAACAAGTAAAAAAAAAGTATTCACACTCTTGACTTGGTACTAAGTTGAGGCACCTTTGGCAGCAATTACAGCCTTAATACTTTTTGGGAATGATCCTACAAGCTTGGCACACTTGAATTTGGGGTATTTTCCCCCTTCTCTGCAGATCCTCTCAAGCTCTGTCAGGTTAGACGGCGAGCGTCGCTGCACAGCTATTTTCAGGTCCTTCCAGAGATGCTCAATGGGGTTCAAGTCTGGGCTCTGGCTAGGCCACTCAAGGGCTTTCACAGTGTTGTCCTAAAACCAATCCTTCGTTATCTTAGCTGTGTGCTTGGGGTCGTTGTCCTGTTGGAAGGTGAATCGTTGACCAAGTCGGAGGTCCTGAGCGCTCTGGAGCAGGTTTTCATCCAGGATGTCTCTGTACACTGCTCCATTCATCTTTCCCTCTATCCTGACAAGTCTCCCAGTTCCTGCCGTTGAAAAACATCCCCACAGCATGATGCTGCCACCACCATGCTTCACCGTAGGGATCCTCAATAAAAGGCACATGACAGCCGGGCGTCACAGCGCGCATGGAGTTTGCCAAAAGGCACCTAAACGACTCTCAGACCATTATTAACAAGATTCTTTGGTCTGATTAAACAAAAATAGAGCTTTTTGGCCTGAATGCCAAGCGTTACGTCTGGAGGAAACCAGGCACCGCTCATCACCTGGCAAATACCATCCCTACGGTGAAGCATGGTGGTGGCAGCATCATGCTGTGGGGATGTTTTTCAACGGCAGGAACTGGGAGACTTGTCAGGATAGAGGGAAAGATGAATGGAGCAGTGTACAGAGACATCCTGGATGAAAACCTGCTCCAGAGCACTCAGGACCTCCGACTTGGTCAACGATTCACCTTCCAACAGGCCAACGACCCCAAACACACAGCTAAGATAACGAAGGATTGGTTTTAGGACAACTCTGTGAAAGTCCTTGAGTGGCCTAGCCAGAGCCCAGACTTTAACCCCATTGAGCATCTCTGGAATGACCTGAAAATAGCTGTGCAGTGACGCTCCCCGTCTAACCTGACAGAGCTTGAGAGGATCTGCAGAGAAGAAGGGGGAAAATACCCCAAATTCAAGTGTGACAAGCTTGTAGGATCATTCCCAAAAAGTATTAACGCTGTAATTGCTGCCAAAGGTGCCTCAACGTAGTACTAAGTCAAGAGTGTGAATACTTATGTACATGTGTTTTTCCAGTTTCTTATTTTTAATAAAAAACATATTTGAAAAAACTTTTTTCACTTCATCATTATGGGGTATTGTGTGTAGATTGATGAGGAAAAAAACGAATTTAATCCATTTTGAAATGAGGCTGTAACAAAACAAAATGTGGTAAAAGTGAAGGGGTGTGAATACTTTCCGAAGGCACTGTATATCCAGTGAATCACAGAATAAGATTTATTTTAATTTTTGTTTTTAACTGCATAGCCTGTTTTTTGTTTGTAATAGCAGTCAATATTAGTAATGCAAAGGAAACTTTAATAACCTTTACTCAGGGAGTCATGCTGTGTAGATAGAAGTGAAGACATCCACATCTGCTCATAAAATATGAATTTTTATATATATATACTAACTAACAAAAAGCCATTGGAGAAGCCCGCTTTGCATAACATTTTGTGAAAATCGATCTTGCTGTCATTGTAGTCTCATGAATGGGTATTTCCTGGTGTTCCAAAGTGCTGCTTTTCAGCCACCAGGGGGCCTTTCACTTTTGCTGAGTCACAATAAGGAATCCAATATGTTACTGTTGTTTGATAACCGAATGTCCCAGTTCAAAAAGGATCAAGAACTG
Organism: Protomyctophum parallelum; assembly: GCF_964188405.1. Classification (NCBI taxonomy): domain Eukaryota; kingdom Metazoa; phylum Chordata; class Actinopteri; order Myctophiformes; family Myctophidae; genus Protomyctophum; species Protomyctophum parallelum. The sequence goes on from NC_139698.1 coordinate 45,265,341, forward strand.
ACTCTTCCGTGAACTTTTTTTATTATTACACATACACATGTTGATCTTTTAAATAAATGTCACAGAATCGGTGTTGATGATGAGGGGGTGGGGGGTAGCTAGTGAGATTGAGTCGGAGAGTGTACATGTGTCTGTTTGTCTTTCTCTTTCAAGGTTTCCCTTGTAAGCTGGCCATTGGCCAGTTCAAATCTTAATTGACTGTTAAATATAAAACTCGCCGGCCGCCTTGATATCTTTTGCATATTAATGCAACATTTTGTTTACAACCATTAATTAGAATAGCCTTTTTTCTCCTTTTTTTTTTTAAACGGTTAGTAGGGGCAGCCCGTATGACTGTCTAATCCGTGCACACCCCTAGTACGACGTAGTCACGTATCTGTCCTCCCAACACCACTGCATGATAGAGTAGTTATACTTTAGGAAACTATAAACACAGGAACAGCTGTAATAAAGTCCTGCCTGCTGTTTAAAGCAAAACAGCAAAGATATAGATTGACGCACAAATAAGTCTGTTTCAAGTTTAAGAACTTCTGGTCAGTAAATATGCGGAACGGGGAGAGAGTTGGAGATAAAAATACAGCAGTCCCAGCGTGTGTGCTTGTGTTTTGTGTTTTGGTTTCACTTGTTTAATTCGGGTCAGTGCGGTGAGGTGCGGTTTGTTGTGGCCTACATATCATTGATGATTTTTATTTGTGTGTGTGTGTGTGTGTGTGTGTGTGCAAAACAGACTATAACATAACCATTACAGATTACTCTGATCACAGTCACACATACAAGTATAGCATTTTTTTATCTGTCCACTGTCAAGGTTGTATTGGTGCCCCCGCAGCCCCCCTATATGTTGTTCATTTAAGGATTGTGGTGGCCCAATTAATATATAGGCTCCACATTAAGCTCTATATATCTGACCCCAGGTGCACACAACAGTCCGCATGGATAACAAGCTCAAACAACCATACCATGATAAAAACCTTCATGCATACAGACATAAATTCACACACTATAGGAGTCTAATGTCAATAATGAGTACTAGAGCACGTCTAGAGTTGGGCCCTTGCGCTGGTGATCCGACTGATATGGCCATATATGAAGATCTCTGTATCTGTCAGTCCGTGTCCCTTTTATGGGCATAAATCGAGATCCCTGGTGTCCTTAGTATATGGCCATATATCATTAATCTGTTCTCCAACATTGTGACGTATAATGCATCAGACCACTTACAGCACTAGTCTGCAAAATCATTGCGCCCATACAAATACAAACTGCATGATACATTTGAAAGCATGACATGTAGTTTATGAGAATTATGACATTCCCCATGACAATGTAGTATATATTTCTGCGTAGTGTGCAGGCTTTTGCACTTTGCAGACCAGTGTGGTAACAAACCACAGGATCTATATAACATTGCATGTATGACCTAAGCATGTTCATGGTCAGACATCATGCAATATCCTTGTCATCATGATCTGCAGTTTTTTTGTCATCAAGTAGCTGCAGATGAGGGGGGAACACTGTTGTCTGCCTACATGTGTAGGTAAATTTAGGTTAGTTCCAGAGAATTGTAGAATCTATGCACATTGAGGCTGTTCTGGTAGTTGTAGTGGTCCAAACACCTTACCAAGACACTTTATGATGTTTTTCCTTACATTTGTTACAGTACCCAGTGTTGTCTCTGTCTTGCCAGGTGACGTTTCGTACGAGGATCTACCACTGCAACATCAACAGCCAGGGGGTGATCTGTCTAGACATCTTGAAGGACAACTGGAGCCCCGCACTCACCATCTCCAAGGTGTTGTTGTCCATCTGCTCCCTGCTCACAGACTGTAACCCAGGTAAGGCTGTGGCTAGTTAATTGCATTTTCAACCTTTTTGCCCTTGCAAGATTCTAGCCTACCCAGTCTAGAATCGTAAACATTTCATGCCAAAAGTGGCCTTCTCTACTATCAGATGTAGGGTTTGGATACCAGTGCAAAATTAAAATGGTGTCGGTGTCTGAAACTAATAAAAGGCACAAAACTATGGTACATCAATGATCAATGTTGCTTTACATCAACGAATATTGCAATAGATTATCTCTGCCCACAAACAAGCTGTCACGGCAATTGTCATCCTTGTTTGGTTAGCTGGGCATTAAACCTAGACCCTTGTAAAACATTAATAAGTAGAGTTTCAATGTTTGTATAATGTTTGTTGTGCAAGGGACAATTGTCCCGCTTATTACATGGCTACTCGATAAAGTAATTAATAAATTGAACCAAAAGTAACAACAGAAAGGTTTCATTACTTGCGTTAATGAAAGTATTCCATTATTTTATGCCAGGTCACAGTACATCCAGTGCAATGTGTCGCCTCGGAGATCAAAGAAGTGTTGATCAAATAGAATCAATTTTCGGTTACTATTTTTCGCTTCAAATGTTTTCAAAAACATTCTTGAGAGCAATTTTTGGCTGTACACAGGGCTCGACGCTTAGCATTTTTCCAAGTAGCACGTGTGCGCCTAAGTTGAAAAATCTAGTAGCGCACAAATTATTTTAGGAGCACGATGAAAAATGGGGCGCTAGCCCCTCCTATATACAGCCTTTGTCCCCACACATCTCAAAATGAGCCATTGACAATCAACAGAGAAATTACGTCAAAATTCTGCTAAATATGACATAAATTAAACACCATTGACATTGAAGGGAAAATGTATGTCATATGTAAACGAGCAAATCAGCTAACCAATCACAGGCAACAGGCATTCTGATTGGCCAGTATGAGATGATATCTGATGTATGATGACAAGAGCGCCCCTCACTTAACATGGGTGTGATCTTTCTTTAATGAAGTGATATGAGGTAGGGGTGGAAAATAATGTCAAAATATTATATCACTATCTTTTCAGCAATTATCACAAAATAGTGATATTCATCATGATATCATTGTTATGTTTGTTTTCATATAATCTATAATCAATTTGTTTTATGCTAATACTTTGTAGATAGATCGATAGTAGCTCTGTTCCATACCTCTAATACGTGCAACACATTAGAGCTATGGGCCAGAGCTAGATAGATAATATGTTGCTCAAGTCATGGATCATGGATGGATACAGGCTATCCGTTTTTATCCTTCTGTTTTCTATCATGTTAGTGTGACATTCAGACAGTGCAGAGGCTGCTCGATGGTGAATTAGTATTGTAACATTCTCCTTGGCTTTGACTGACTGATATTAATACGGTAATCCAGCCAGTTCGGTCATTCGCATTATCATTTATGCTGGGCACACGCTTTTGTAAGCAAACGCTAAGCAAGGGTTGTTCAATCCGTCCACTCCGTGTGTGTGTGTGTGTGTGTGTGTGTGTGTGCGCGCGCGTGCGTGCACAGCTGCACGCTGTTTCACCCGCGTTTGGTTAAAAGTAAGTTACGTTTGAACTTTGAGCATTACAAACAGACTTTGCAAATAACGTGTCGGGGTCCAAGCAATTCCTTCTGACTCTGTGCTATCATGCTAATGCTATCCCGCTCTGACTTATTTTCTGACTGCCGCTGCTGACAGACAGAAAGCAGTGACAGGGAAGAGAGCACGGAGCAACAACACAGTGAGGGGAGGGGCGGTGGGAGCAAAGGGGACAGATCTTCAAACGAACACCGCATTGAGCCTCGACACGTTGTTAGCTTGTAGCTCTTCTCTTTTTGGCGAACGACACCGCCGTTCAGAAATATAAATTTAGGTATAGAACCGCGACTATAGAATGTGCACTTGCTGTAGACAGAGACTTGTCTTTATCACGATTGAATGGTCAAATCCTGTAGTCGCACCTGTGCGACAAATTTAATTTTACAAGTCGCACGGTGATATTTTTAGTCGCAAATGCGAGTACCTAGTCGCACTGTCGAGCCTTGGCTGTACACGATGTGTGTAATGTATGTTTATGGCTGCCATGTTGGGTACGATGAAAATCAAGCAGCACAGCAGGTGTCGCTCTGAGCCTTGGATTAGATTGTGGTCTGTTATTGAGTCCAGTGCCAGTGGTCATTATCGAGAAATAACACACCGCTAAATTCAGTGATCGACCAATTGGAATCGAGCATTCAACCAAGCCGTGTAATAAGGTGTTGTAAATAGAGCACCGAAGTCTGACGTCACTTTCAGTAGAGGTCGTCAGTCCCCAGGTTCATGTATTTGTTTAGTTGCATTGAAATCCCCATTGAGGCGATTTTAGATCGCCTCATATAACAACTGTGTTTGAAAAATACACATGTCACCCCGGCCGCTTCACTCATATGGATATGAAGAATCAACTGACTGAGAGAAAACGCTAATGTTACTGCTGCTGAATTACCGATAGTTAGATTTTCGCTAGAAGCAGACTATATCATATATGAGTGACTGACTGTTGCAAACGATACAGAGACACCTCCCTGACAATAACGCCGAGACAGCTTGTTTATTTTTGGACCACAACGCTTATAGTAGACGATATTAAGATCACCCCATGTTATTCTCCATAGAGAAATTACTTCCGCGAACCAGGGGAATCGTCAGGATGAGCTAGTTACGTCAGGACTTCGGTGCTCTATATGTCTTCACAGTAATCGTAGCCCCTACAGTGGTGCTGCTAAAGTCGCTTCCTGTGTTTAATAAAGCTTTTTTCCTACCCCATCTAAGACCAGTTACTGATAACCAGTAACTAGTTATCGTTACTAGTTACTCAGCGGCAGCATGTTGCCTGTTTGTGTTTGCTTGTGTGTATGGCGGTAAGTCCCGCCCAACTCTCTCTGATTGGCTTACCCCAATCATTACTCCTCTCTGCCACTTTCCCTTTCTTGGGAACGTGCTGTCATGTTAGTGTGAGAGGACATCGCCTGTAGGTTCGAGATGACAGATACTCCGGAGGGCGAAACGGTTCAGTCGGATCACAGATGCAGTATAACGTAACGCACACACAGTAACTATAACGGCATTACTGAATGGTAAAAGGTAGCTACATACATAGTTGCCACTACGCTGACCGAATCACTGCTTTTCGCGTTGAGTAAAAAACGATCTGATTGGACCAAAACTGTACACCCACTCCTGAAGCGTATTATTGGAATGCCGTTGAGCCACGACGGGGATGTAAACAAATGGATTTGATTTTGTTCGCTTGTCGCTAAAAACATACACAATGGACGTGTTTGAGGGAGACACTTTAGAAGACACTTACAAACGAAACCTTGCAAGATGTCCTCGCGAGAGTTGGGAACGCCGTAGTACTGCTTCAGTATATCTCCAACCAAAATAGTACTAATAATACTAATTTAAAAGACTAAAATAAAACCGCATGAGTTTTCCTGATGTCAGACATAAACTGTCAGAATCAGCTTTTGTTGTGTTGGTTTATGTGCTAAAAGAGTGATTTTGAGAGCTGTTCCCCCATTACAATGGAAGTCAATGAGCGACTATTCTTATTTCTTAAATTGCTAATAAACAACACAATGGAGCGAAATAACTCATGGAAGGGACTAGTTTGCCCATAATAAGGTAAGAAAACAACTCAAACCTCTAAAAAAGTGGCTTTACCCGTTTACTCTGTTTTATGCTTGGAGCCATTTGCAAAAATATTGTTTATGTAGAAGTAGTAGCCACATACCAATCAGAAGCCACAGGTCCATTTCACCCTTTTACATGTCCCGCCTACCTTGGAGATGGGGGTCAGTTTTAGTTAATCAAATCGTAAAGCCACTCAGTTAGATCAAAACATCTCTTTCCAGTCAAACAGAAATGGAGATTTCTGCAGAACAAAATGTTGTACATCCTATTTAGTGCTTTAGTACTCCAGATTTGTTTTAAAGACTCCTTTGCCGTTTCTTTCTTTTTTTTCTAATTATAATTAGATTGTGTGTCTAAACTAAATATGAATTCTTCTTTTCATCTTAGCTGATCCCCTTGTTGGAAGCATTGCCACCCAATACACGACCAACAGAGCGGAGCATGATCGAACAGCCAAACAGTGGACAAAGCGATACGCAACATAAGCCCACAAGAGGACAGCAGTGTGTGTGTGGTGGGGTGGGAGGAAGGTGAACTCTAAACAGTTTGTGTTTGGGGGGGTATTTCTATTTCAGATTTTTAGTACTTTATTGTCTGGTATATTTTTTTGCTTCTTGATTAAGTTATCTCCTCAAATATGGTAATAAAGACAACAGTTGAAAAGGAACATTTTGTTTACGTCCCTTCTGTTTGGAAATGATTTGCTTTTTCAGATGTGGAATTATATTTTATGAGGATGTATGCCAGATATATTGTTGAACCATTTGTAATCAGTCAATTTTACATTTATCAGCTATGACTGATAATTATTTTACAGCAACCATGTCCTGAAGTGTTTTTTGTTTTGTTTTTATCTTGTGGTCGGTGGATAAATGTAATCACAATGGTCATTTTCATTAAAGAGGATTGAGATAAAAAGCTGGTTCAAAGTTTGTCTCTACAACTTTGTGTATCCCACATTTTGACACAAGACCAGCTACAGACACATGCATGTGTCTCAGTCATGACATGACTCATTGGTGGTAATGTTATCCTCTGACTGACTGGACAGTTGACTTTAGTGTTTACAACTGTGTTAACTAGTAAAGTAAAGTTCTTTGTTTACCCAGGGAAGTGGACAAAGCTCAAGATGCTTGTTTACAGCCACACCCTGCTCATAGAACATTTCATGGTAGGGGTTCAATGCCTTGCTCAAGGGCACTTCAGCGGTGGTAATTTTAACGTGCCGGTCCAGGGATTCGAACTGGCGACCTTCCGGACCTGTTCCGGTATCAAGACCGCTCCGCAAACCGTTCGGCCACAGCTGCCCCCTGAACTGTAATGATTCTTATCTAAGTACTCGGACCCTCGTCTGGTTCTGGTGTGTGACGACCCTTGACATTTCCATGGTTCGGACAGACGGACATACGGGCAGGCCTGCTCCGGGAGAACGAGATTAACATGACACAGAGACTTGGTTCACATTAATTCATTCACAAGGTTTATTACACTTACAGGATCATTATATAGCTTGGATACTTCATGTCCTACTGACGTCACTGACTAGACATCACAATCACTGCCTGCAGCACGCGGCCTTCAGCGTGCCCCTAACACAGCCCTAGAGTATGTTACAGTTCAGGCAGTGCACCATACATATAACTTAGTACATTGCATATTCACGTACACGTACCAAGTATCATTACACAGCATGTTGGATATTACAACATGAACTAGTAGCTGAATCAACAGTTTTTAGATATGAAGATATCGCACAGTATAGGTGAGGTTATTAAGCGTAGAGAAAATGAACTTGACGTGAAATAAACTAGGACTTTAAACACAATTGTCAGTTTTGGGAACTTGGAAGTCATTGGGATATATGTTAATTTCTGCTACAGCAGGTATTTCATCTTTATTCGACCGCAGATATATATATATATATCATGCACCAAAAAAATCACGTTTTATTTGACAGCCGCAACATGTGGCCAAGTCTTTCCAACAGCAGCCTCACGTTGGTTTGTTTTTCTTGCTGGGTTCTGCTGTTGCTTCGCATACATACGTGCTTGCGTGCCTTTGCAACGTGACCGCTGTACCCCAGTTACGTTCACACTGAGTTGACTCCGCCTCCAGTGTCTTAAAAGTGTGTCACTGGGTTAAAGTGACTTGAGCGGCCAGGCAAAGGGGAGTGGCCGAGAAAGGCATTATTGAGAACATTTAGTTCTGAATACCTAGTACCCGATCATCATCACACTCATACAACAAGAGACTCTCTTCGGAGCAGCAACACAATTTGCCGTGGAAGATTTTTCCAGCATAACTACTCTCTATATTCGTCAAGGTTGCGTTGAAGGCTGAAAACAAGGCTTGGAGTTTGATGCTTTTAGAATACCGTGGATCTGGTCTAAAGACTTTTTTTTAAATTGAAATTTGAAGTAATGACTATTCTATAACATAAAATGTTATAGAATTGTTTCGACTTCTTGTGACACTGGCGAAATCGTGACAGGCAGCAGTTGAGTTCATCCAACAGTCAACACAAGTCATTTGAAGATTTCCAGTTCAGAGATGCCTGAAGACATTGGAACAGCAAAGCCTGGTAAGAAAACAATATTTCTCAGTTACAAAAACAGACAGGTGTGTACAAGCCTGCACAAAAAATAATCAACATTTAAAACCCTACTAGAGTATCTTACTAGACTACAGTTTACTACCGCTTACTACAGTTCTGCACCCAGGAGGATGTTTGACGTGCTTCGCTACATAGTATCATGCATGGGTTTTCATTTCATCACATTTTTGTTTCTGGATTCTCTGTCTTTGTGGCACGTTGAACTTGTCACTTCAAGTTAAAAATAAAACAACGCTGGAAACAAACGTTGAAATAAAACGCTGATTCTAGACTTTCTAGTTCGGTCGCTGGTATTGTGTGGAGCCATTAAATGGGTTAGGAGTACCTCTGTGGCCTGTGCTATATATGGGCATTCGACACAACAACAGCGTTCCGCTTTCCCCTTCGCTCACATGGAGCACGAAGCATAGCCATGTGTCGCTGTCTCTGTCAAGCACTTTAGAGTATCTAAGGTCTCTGTGTACACTACACGCTACTCGGGACTCTCTTCTGATTGGTCCACTGGAGGCGGTGACGCGGTCATTGCATAATCAGTTCGGTGCGTCCTGGTGCATGGAGCAGACTGCAGGTCCACGTGAGACGGGGTCCCTGTGTGACCTAGATGTGTTCCTCTTTAACAGAATACATGACAGGTCTACGTGTGGGTGTGGGACGGGGAACGAGTGATCATGGGGACGGGTTAGGTAATCAACGGACAGTTTTTACAGTGGACAGTGGATGTATGTGACAAAATGCAGCATTTTTACACATTATTTTGCATGCCCTTTTTACCTTCCAAGCTTGCCTTCCAGAATACGTTAATCAACAAGTGCCTTACCACCGTCCACGTCATTCAATATACCATGTCACATACTACACAAAAGTACACATATCTGGCTGTGTAGCAGCCTACTATTAAGAATCATATTTCTTTCGTGACAAAGGATAAAAGAGGGTAAATCATTTCACGACATTATATGGTAGGCCTTGTTCTTATTCCATGTCAAATTCGTGCGCACAGTACACACACATTCCTATTAATTGTGACGGAAATCGTTTGCTTGGAAAATATTACATATTCAGTCAGTGGATGTTTAACTACAACTGTTCTGCTGCTGTACTGCTGCACTGACCTAGGGCGCGTTCGTAAATACCTCACCGGAGCGCACTCGCCTATTAGTTTGCATTGCACAGTGCGCTGTTTCCGAACGCGCCCCTAGTCTGAAAGTCGGTAGGTGTGCACAGACAGGCAGGGAAGCACAATCCCATAGTATAGAACTCCAGCGGGCTCCTTTATGTTGGATTCCATTAAGCAGGGGTTAACACAACAACATATAAACCGTTTTGAACTCCAATTAAGGCATATCAATGATTATCTGAAGAATAGCCCTTTTCATTTGTTTGATTGTGAACGTTTATTGTACATTGAATGTGTCATTGTGGAAGAAATAAGCAAGCATTTATTTTAGCCAGAAATGTGCCACAGTGCCATTGTAGTGAAAGAGTGCAGGTTTAGTTGTTGCTTTAATGAGCCTATTAAAACAAGTCATTCATTGCCTTGAGATGCTGAACAGAGTTTGACTTGCAATGTCACACAATATCATTTCTTGAATCTGAAGGACGTGTAGTTGGATGTAGTTGGATCAATAAGACAGAGAGAAAAATATATGAATGGTCTTTTTTTAAACTGAAATTTACAACTAATCGTCACTGTTTCATGTGTTCTTCTGTAGGAGGTGTCATAGCCTACATCTCCTCTGGCTCTGCCTCCAGCCCAGAGTCCTGTATGAGCGAAAGCTCTAATAGCAGCTACCAGTCAACCTCTCCAACCCATCCACGCCCCTCGTTGCCCAGTCGGGCTGTGGGCATTGTGGTGGACATCGCCCCCCCTGCAAAGCAGGGGCATCAGCGAAGCCATGGCATGGAGAAGACCGGACGTTCATCTACCTCTACTAAGAGCAGTATCACCAGTAAGAACAAGAATTATGTATTTAAGTCAACTCAAGCAATCAATGTTCAGGAAATAAACAAAGAATTTTTCTCATGTACCTTTTCACTAACTTGGAAATTGATTGAGTGGTTCACCTTCTTTTGCAGAAATCAATGGAATGGTGCTGTTGTGCAAGGTGTGTGGTGATGTCGCCTCAGGATTCCACTATGGTGTCCATGCCTGCGAGGGTTGCAAGGTGAGACAAGCTCTGTCACCCCTCGAATGCTGAACTGAACTATTTAAATAGCCTTACTACTACTAAATACTAAGGCTAAATGGCATGCGTGAATCTCTTGGGTTCTCCAGGGTTTCTTCCGGAGAAGTATTCAGCAGAACATCCAGTATAAGAAGTGTCTGAAGATGGAAAACTGCACCATCATGAGGATCAACAGGAACCGCTGCCAGCAGTGTCGTTTCAAGAAGTGTTTGGCTGTTGGCATGTCCAGAGATGGTGAGAATATTATTATATTTTGTTTATATGAGAGTAAAAAAATTACATGTTTTAGGGAAAGAGAGAGGTCGGAGACCCCTCAAGGGGCTTACAACAGGTCATGCCAGGAAGGACAGGGTGGTGAAAGAATGCTCCTTGTAATGCTGGCAATCAACGAATGTCATTATTGACCTTTCCAGCTGTCAGATTTGGCCGCATCCCAAAGAGAGAAAAGCAGAGGATGCTGCTGGAGATGCAAAATGCCATGAACAACATGATGAGCAACAACACCCAACTACACAGCATGCTCCAAGGCCGCCAGAGCCCGCCCCTCTCCATGGAGGCCCTCCCCAACGACTGCAGCACATCTTCCCCTTCCTCCGGCTTGTACTCCAATCCCTCGTCTCCACAGTGTCCCCAGGACTCGGAGTCTGTGGTTTCCATGGACACCAACACTAGCTCCTCCTCCTCCTGCGCTTCGGACAGCGGCGAGGATGAGGCGCCCAGGCAATGCCACGACGTGTTCGCTTATGGCCAAAAGGAGTCGCCACGACAGGTCCCAGGGTACTCCTCGCCGGTGCCAGTTGCCGAGGAGACCCCAAGCAACAGCCGTATGGGCGTGCAGCAAGGGAACTGGAACCACTGGAATGACGTCAGCGTGGGGAGTTTCCAGCATGGTCACAACAGCAATGGCCAACACATCACTAATGCTGCCTACAGGGAAGAGAGGAGAGTTCACCAACAGCCTCAGCTGAACAGTAGCCTGAGCTGTGAGGTACCAGAAGACGGCCACAGCCTTCAACAGAGGCAGCACAACATGAATACACCAACCGTCTTCAGTGGTTACAATGGACCAACCAGCAGTGTGGACCAGCGAGCACACGTGGTGGGTCTCGGCAAGACTTCTAGAAACTTTACAAATGAATCTACTATAGATACATGGTTTGCTAGAAGGAATTACATGGGTATGAATTGTATTGAGGCATTTCACCAGTGCTGATAGCTCTGCTGTCTGTTTGTCCAGGTATGTCTTATGAATGACTCGCCCTTTGTGGACCCACACAAGCTCAGAGAAGAGATCTGGGAGGAGTTTTCCATGAGCTTCACTCCTGCTGTGCGGGAGGTTGTGGACTTCGCCAAGAGGATCCCAGGCTTCCGTGACCTACCTGAGCATGACCAGGTCAGCTTGCTAAAAGCTGGGACTTTTGAGGTAAGAAAGCAAACATGCAGTGCCTAAAAATATGTTATTTTGTGCATGCTTTGAGACCGTACAAGGGACCTTTTGAAATATTCAGTTAGTGATGTGGCTTGAACTGGCTTCTGAATATAGCTTCAACTGTAGCTCTCTTGTATCAGTGGAAATGAAAGAGACTTTACATGTACTTTTGAAAACATGACCCATATAACACACTCTTGCTCTCTTTTGGCCCTTCCCCTTCATGTGTAGGTGCTGATGGTGCGCTTTGCCTCTCTGTTCAACCTGGCAGAGCGAACAGTGACCTTCCTAAGTGGCAAGTCATACAGCCTGGCGACACTGCGGTCGGTAGGAGCCGGCGAGCTGCTCAACTCCATGTGTGAGTTCAGTGAGAAGCTGGCAGCCTTGCGGCTAGACCAGGACGAGATGAGCCTCTTTACAGCTGTAGTGCTCGTCTCAGCTGGTAAGGATACTGGAACATAAATGTAGACAAATAGTGTGTGTGTTATAATTATAGTATGGTTGAGCATTTACATGCCTTCGTGTCAGTGGCGTGCACAGACATTTAGAGGGGCAGGTGCTCAAGTGAAAAAAGGGCACCTTGTGCAGCACGTGGAACCGACCGTTTTGCCTTAATAGTGTGAGATTTATAGATTTTGTATATATTAGATAATATATTAGAAGCTTTTTTATCAAGAATTGATCATGTCACCATGGTCCACATACTGTACAGTGTACACTCTACAAAAATAAATAAAGAAATTCAAAAGGGCACACTGCTGTCCAGAGGGCAAAGGGCAGGTGCTCTAGCACCACCTAGTGTCTATCTGTGCACGCCACTGCTTCATGTAAATGGTTTGATTGTATTTGACAGCTCTGTGGCACCATTATTGAAGGAAAAAGCAAAAATACTGGGGAAATTATATTGACTTTTCATCTTTGTCCTTGGATTAGATCGCTCAGGGATCCGGGATCTAAACTCTGTGGAGACTCTGCAGGACAATCTGATCCGGGCACTGCGCAACCTGGTCATGAAGAACCATGGTGACGAATCAGCCACCACCTTCACTAAGCTACTGCTCAAGCTACCTGATCTGCGCTCACTGAACAACATGCACTCAGAGGAACTGCTCTCCTTCAAAGTGCATCCTTAAAAGGGTTCTGAAGGGCAGGGTTCTATTCTCACCTCATCTCCTTTGACTAAAGGACAGTATTTCCTCCCCACAGTCACGGCCACCACCAACAGAATCTGCCTCATATTCCCTTGCCCACCACATTTGACCAATCCAGTGATTTCTTTCTTTCTGGAATGTATTGTAAAGTTATTAAGTAGGCTAGAGGAGGGTCTGATCGAATCTGAAATGTACTGTATGTATAGGCACAATATTGAAAATAGACAGCTTAAGCTTGTTGCACACGTGTCAAAGGTTCCTAGTTTTTCAGAGTTAGAGGCACCTTAGAGAGCAAGAAGAGTACTTATTTGGCTATATGAGAGGATAAAGAAAGCCCATTTTGTTTTACACATTATTGATTTTATTTGTCTCTAAAAGCCATTTAATTCCAAAGTGTATTTGCTAATGAGCAGTGTGAATGTGAGAAACAGTACCATGTACCATACCATATTGAGAGCATGTTAGAAATTGATGTGAGCGCCCTTACTTGGTCCAATATTTTGACCAATACATGTTTAAGACAGGCAAATTATCAGAAACTGTATATATGATTGTGTGTTGATTGCTGCTAATGCATGGCTATCCTTAAACAAACAACTTGACATGGTTCCTATTCCCTTTGCCTTGGGAAACCATTATTTATATAGATATATAAATATATATAAGCATTACAGTTTTATATGCTGTATAAAAATATGTGAAGTGTTTTATTTCTGTTTTTTATTTCTGAGGGGTTGTGTTTAATCCCCTGTCAACTGCCTACAGTATACAATGCCTCATTATGGGGAGACAATAATGCCATTTTAGCAACACTACATTTGCACATGGTGTTATGGAACAGCTACCAACCAACTCAAAATCCACACAGTATCCTAGATCGTCATGTATGGGCTACATGTAATGGGAGTAGTACTGTACCTGTAAATGCAATCATGCTTCATGCTTTTACATGCTTTGTGTTTTTACTGTTTTTTCAACTTCCACTTTTTAAGAAACTTTTGTATCTAACTTTCTGGGCTTTGAGCACAGCACTTATTTCTGTATTACTCATCTATTTGATTGAAATTTCTGCTTCTTCCACTGGCAACATTGCAATATGTAAATAGCCATGTATATCTTTCATGAAAATAGGAATATATATTATAGTATAAATAAATACAAGTGAAACATGACTTGTGTGTTGTTGTTGTTGTTAATTAATTAAAAGTTGAGCCTTAGGTTTAGTAAAGATAGCATCCTGATATTTAGAATTGGTTTATATTTGTGTATGTCAAATCACTTTCAGTCCAATATCAAGCTTTGAGACTGCAGTGCCTGAGAACTTCCACAAGGTGTTGCTATCAGCCTACTGCGAGGAAACATGTTTGTCCAGGATTTCAAAACGGATTTTTATTAAAATGGACACTAAAGATATTTAGATTGACTTTCATCATGGCACTTTAGATACCTGTTTGCAGCTCTTTGATTAAAAAAAAGTGTTATTGTAGGACATTTTAGTCAAATTAATGCATTTGTGCATGATATTTTAACAGCTTTTGGGCATCTGTACAATTACAAGAATACTGGCCAACTATTTCAAAGAGCAAGTGAAACAGAGGGAGTTGTGTAAAGGTGTACCTATCCTATACCTAAAATAAAATAACTAAAATAAATAATCTAAACCCATCGTGCCTATTTAAATCATACATAAACAGTTACTTCTATTTGCCTTTGTAGGACCTTATAATATTTAATATAATATTTGGTGAAATGACCATTCAATAATACTGTGGTCACAAAGAAGTTACAAGCCAGGCCTAGTCTGAGACACATCATCACAGCACCAAAAGAAAAGATACAGTCCAGTTGCTAAGGCCATCGTTGAGACTTGTTTTAGGAGAGGGTTTTAATTGATGACATTTTTATCTTAAAAAAACATTTGTCAGGGCATCACAGAGGTTATCTTTTGGTCCCCTGAACTCTGTTGTTAAGGGTGATTAATTCCGACAGGCCGTAGGTGTGAGATTAATGTTCAAGTGCTTGTTTTGTGACTCACCTTTGTATACAACGCCACACACACACACACACACACACACACACACGCACATGTCACAAGTTCCATACAAACTCACATTTGCAAGGATGCATCATTTAAATTCAAAGTTGGTTCAGAATTACAATCTGGCTCAACTGGGAGAAGGGATATATTGATATAACAAAAGCAAATTTGTGAAGAAGTGGCACATCACTAATATGCTTAATTCTAATGTTCCAATGTGGGAAATACTGAAGATACTACACAAAGACGTGTAGTGAACCGTCCGTCAATAATAATTTGGCATATATTTGATGTATGTTTAAGTAATGTATCTACTGTACTGTACTGTACTGTACTGTACTGTACTGTACTGTACTGTACTGTACTGTACTGTACTGTACTGTACTGTACTGTACTGTACTGTACTGTACTGTACTGTACTGTACATGTGATGGGACCACTATCTATAGTGACAGCTGGTCTACCTGGAAACATTATGATATAAAGATGACTCCAGACTAAATGTATTTTGTAAATCAAATTAAAATCTCCAAGGGACAATTCAATCCAAGAATGGTAACAGGAAACGTATAAGAAAAGTATAATCGCAGTCATATAGTTATCTTCATCAATTCATCAATAATATGAAGGATTCTAACAGACAATAGAATCACGTTTCATAGTCAGGATTATGAATTCATCATTACTAAGCATCGTAAATGGGAATACATTCATATATTTGACTAATACACTACATTTGTTCTTTACGTGCCTAGTGGATACTGGTAGATTATTTCAGTTGCACATGGCTCTGTAGCATTGTTTACACTCTTTAAATAATTAAGTATATGGTCAACAGTTAGCAGCTGTCTAGACGGAGCTGTGAGAGGAGAGCTCCAGCCTCCATTTGTCATGTTGTCTTTTTGAAGATAGCTAAAATGGCCACAGTTTAAATTACCGAATCCAAGCTGCTCTTATTGTATTGATGATGTTGGACCATATACTATGGTATAATACTCAAATCAAATACAAATACAACATCAATACAAATTCCTGACACCCCTTGTGTTGGCTACTTGAGTATCTTTGAATGAATCCCAAACATCACAATTACAGTCCCAAAACATGACCTGGTTGTGTTTAGAAAATGTCCCTAAATACATTTGCAAATGTCTTCAGTTTGCATGATAGCATATAGTAAGTATGTAAGACCATTTTATTTCAAAAGCTTATGTAAAACAGGCACTGACCGAAGTGCTGTACAAAAATAATCAAGAATTTACATGTGAGAAAAGCTTATAACTCTGAAGAGGTCTAACTGTAGGCTACCTGAGAATCTTTATACCATCATACAAGAGTATACGGTAGAGCTCAATCTCCGGATATTTTCAACTTTGATGTACATTATTGAAAATAACCTGCTCTAGTTATAAGATATTTTACAGTGCATTTTGCAGTGCATGAAGATGATGATGAGTTTATGGCATGTTATTTTAACATAGCTATATTTTCTGTAGGTATTATTATTTTTGGCTAGACTTCAAGTCTTCAAATCAAACAGCATTAAAACACCATAACCTTCACTGCACTGCTGGATTATCTTTTTTTAAGTCAAATCTCTGTAAGTATATTTTCAAATCATAAATGTATGGAAACCAAAGGGTTCCTCAACAAATACATTAACTATGGCATAGATAATTTTCCAAAGCATATAGTTGTGTATGATTTGGAAAATAGTTGACATGATGTCAGGTACAGTAGGTTTGTACCATGAGCTGTATTCAAAACTATTAATACTTTTATTTCTATTATTCTTGCTTGGTTAACACAGAGGACATATTTTGCTTTAGTTGTTGTTAGTTACAGTTGTATTCATAACTAAATATACAAGGTAAGGTTGTAAGGTAACATATTGCACTGTATATACTGTGTGCGACGTGTGTGCGTGC
Source organism: Protomyctophum parallelum (assembly GCF_964188405.1). Classification (NCBI taxonomy): domain Eukaryota; kingdom Metazoa; phylum Chordata; class Actinopteri; order Myctophiformes; family Myctophidae; genus Protomyctophum; species Protomyctophum parallelum. Next base: position 45,282,205 of record NC_139698.1, read on the forward strand.
GTGTGTGAGTGAGTGAAGTATTTAAGTATAAGTCAGTGTATAAGTAGTAGTAGTTATGTGGTTAGTGTAACATTTGATTTGTGTATTTCTTTGTTGTTTATGAGAATTTGATTATTGGTTTACTGATATATATTTTTGGAAAAATACAAAAGGGTAAAATATAAGAGATTTTTGCATGATAGCAACTATAGGTTACTCCTCTCCTCAGGGTTCGGCATCATCTCTTCTTTCTACCGTGACTATAATTTTGTCGACCACAGAAAGATCTAGCTCGAGGCACAGAGCTACTGATAAGAACACTGACTTGGCCACAGTAGAGGATGAAACACAACTGTCCATAATGAATGAGAGGACACATTCCCTCAACAAGCTGACCTGGATAGGATTGCATATTGGCAATATTTCTTATTGAAGAATAATGATAAAATCCAGTGGGCAGTGGAGGCACTTCAACTGTGAAAGACACGCGTGAGTTTATTAATGCTGCATAATGATTATTATGTAGCTATTTACCTATTGATTTATAACAATGAATTAAAAAAATCCCAGGCCACAGACCTTTCTGTTAAAATACAATTTATTGAAATTCATTGCATATTCCCCTCTACATGACACAGTTGACATAATAGTGTACAGTAATCAACATAAAACCACCACAAAAATGTTCACATGTACATTTAAAACACATTAAAATACAGGCAGCGTCACAGGTTTGGCTCTGGCTAGCTTGTCATTTAGGTAGGCCTTTGATGGACAGGGAGACAAAGGAGTGCTTAAGGAGGTTCCGCAGCCGCTAGCACAAGCAGACTCTGAATAGTCTAGCTGTTATTCAGGGTGGGGGACATGGGTGCGGTTTAAAATAATCTTCTGGGTTTGTCTGATGATAGTCTCATGACAGACATCCATGAGAGTGGGATGCTGCCTGACCCCCATTTTTTCAGGTCTTTGTATAAGCTGCATGGTAATCTGGGCTTTCAGCTGTAGGCCTAGGTTATTGCCAAACCAAACTAATACCGCATGCCATACCGGTCCACAAGGCGCAGAATGCTCTCAACGGCTGATTCGGTCTGGCTTATTAGCCAGGCTACTCAACTACGGCATGCCTGGTAGAAGAGAAGCAACAACCTCTGGTTGACACAAAAGACCCTCATCTAAATAAACATAAAATTTATTGACTATTTGTAGATTACTTCAATTTCATGTTGTATTATAGCTAGACAATTTGTATGAAGGTTTGGGCCCTCACTCAAATTGTTCTGGTGTCAGCTAGGTCTCACCTCCTTGGCCTTGACTCAGATTTGTGTACTTTGTACAATAGACACATCTATACACATTGATGATCACATAAAAAAACGATTTTCTTTTTGTTTATATATTATTATTCTGTTGTAATAAAGGCAACTACAGATTCAATGAAAGTCTGAAAAATAAAAGTCAATCAGCCAAGGGTGGAAAATACTGCACTCTTCATATAGTATAATTATATAGTGCTTTTATATTTTTGAAAAAATAATTACAACTAATTTAACTTGCTAAGTGTATTATTGTTTAGCCATTATAGATTTATTTTGTTTATTTTATGGTGCAGGCATAAGCTAGCTAGATTAGGGTTGCAATATGTGGTTCCAGACCAGAGAATATGGTTGTGTCCAAATTTTCCTTGCCGTCGGATGCTCAATTTAAAGAGAGAGAGAGAGAGAGAGAGAGAGAGAGAGAAAAAGAAAGAACCATGGCAACCATCCATCAATCAAGAAGATGGGTTTTCTTTGTTGGCTGCTAAATAGGTCAGACACAAGCCTTTAGAAAATCTAATGCTGCTTTGAAAGGAAGTTTGATGGAAAGCTATCCCCTCTAAAGATGCTCTCGCCCTCTCATCCTGTTGCTGCTTGTGCAGCAGCCAGCATAAAAGATGTATTGCACCAATAAATAAGTCCTCAAAGATGACATGCACTGAGACTGAGGAAATTGCTGTCTGACTTTTCTGGCCATTTTGTTTTCCCTTTGATGTTTACATTTACCATTGTTTGGCTCAGCATATTCTCTGATCGTATGAATACATTGTGTTATTTCCCATAAATATAGAACTGAGAAATTACATTGAATATGGCAGTTGACAGTAGCACCCGCTTTATTTTAGGATTCAGACAGGGCGTTAAGGGGATTATGAGAAACGACTATCATCTGCTCAAACAGAAATAATACAAAACCAACAATTTACACATTTTTGCCTCATGTTCACAGGATATGTCCAACCAAATCTTTTATACTGTATTTGCTTATTCATCCCTGGTTTATTGCTTCCCTCTCATACCTTGTGCATATATGACACACAAACCCAGTAACTACAGTTTATGTTCAAGCGACTCTGTTACTTTCTGTCCCTAAAGCTCAAACTGAACTTGCCAAACAAGCCTACATGCAGCTTGGAATCACTTGCAGACAGATCTTTAAAGACTTGAACACAGCATTTAAAAGTTTAATCCGATCTGATGTCAGACTCCAACGGTCAGTGAACCTGCTTCCCTACATACATGGTTTTAATAAGTGTGCTATTATTTCTCTTGCCTAATGTCAGTTTATTTTTTCTCATGATTGTTTTTATGTAAATGTTTGTTTATTGTGCAGTTTAAGTTGCAAATTTGTACTGCTCAATGGGATTTCACCTGTAAATAAAGGTCAAATACAATGTAAGACCAACATTAGGCCAAAAGACTAACCCTACTTCTTCATTGGGTCTCAAAGTTGCATCCTAGTTAGGAAGAGTATACAATTCAGTTCAGTCAATGCACTTTATTCATCACGCAAAATGTGGTCTATAGTTCAACAATATGATCAAATACACAGGCACTGAAAATAGACAGTATTTTTTTTCTCAAGAAGCAGAGAAGAGAAGCATACTGGAAAGCTCTTTAAAAGGAACCCTGGCTAATGACTTAAGACAAATATGCCTTAAGACATTATACTCTCTATATACCCTCTATAACTAAAATAAAACAATAAAAACACAAATATTTAAGGTGTTTTTATTTTTCAATTATAGTTATAGAGGGCAAGTATAATTTATTAAGGCATATTTGTCTTATTAGCCTGCAGGGTTCCTTTTAATGCAACATTACATTTATGTAACACAAGCATGGAATACTTAGAAGATATTGTTTCTTTTGACCTTGCAGGGCATATGAAACTGTTTAAACTTATTTTAATGAATGTATGATGATTGATTGATTGATTGATTGAAGTATTTATTAACAGTTTGCAGACTTACAGTACTACATTTCAAGCACAACTCAATACAAAAACTGTGAGTGGACAACAACATTACACTTGTTTACAAGAGGGTCCACTGTTTTCAATTCATCACAAATACATGGAGATAATGTTAAAATGTTCACCTCTTCCCAACCCAAGCAATTTAAAACACATTATAAACCCTTAATTGTTGTACACTCAGTTGAACCGACACTTGATGCCGAGACACACTGCACTGCGGGCGAGAGAAGCAGCTGATTGACAGATTAAAAGGGAGCCAGGGCATATGGGCGAGAATGTGATACTGTATAGTGGAAGGTAGAGATGAGGAGGGAAGAGGGGTAGGAGAAGGGCAAGAGAAGGAAGGGAGGAGGGTAAGGAAGAAGAGAAGAAGAAGGAGGTGTTGGAAGAAGAGGTGGAGGGCGACGAGGGAGGACTGGACCAGTGGGGAGTTGCAGCAGCAGTAGTCTGCAGGAATGTTTCACATGCCTGTCCTCTGAATGACCCTCTCCTCCCTGGAGTGTGGGAGATACTAGGGGTAATTAGCCTCCTTTACCATTGGTGCTGCGCTGCCCTGCGCCTCAATGGGGTTAGCAGTGGCATTGAGGGAGACCAAGTGTATTTCTACTTTCTCACACACACAATAAAAGCTTTAGCATTCTTTGTCAGACTTCTTAGATGATAATGAAGGCTGTTTTCCACTGGGAGGGTGTACAGTCAGATATATATGTACACAGTAAAGTCCTTAGTGTTAATTTAACTCAGATGGATCCTTTTGGTTACATTCATACACTTTCTGAGTTACAAATGGATCATTTAACGTGCATGAATTGTGTGTACCTGTATCCAGTTGCTGGGATGGATGAAAATTTGCAGTTCATAATAACTTTAATTAAGTATTGTGGCAAAATCTTTGGATCTCATGTGCAAATGGCATTTTTCTTTATTGTTAATGTTTTTTTTTGTTTAATGTATAGGCTTTTGGTCCAGGAAATCGGGTGAAATCAATTGAAGCTGATATATGCTCCAATTAATTCCATTATGCTGAAATGGAGCAGATTTTCCTACCATTCTTCCTTTCTTCTCATCAAGCCCATCTTGCAGCTGACCTACTTTATCTTGTGGTAGATTTGATTATGACTCACTCTAACTGTGAATTTGTCTCACTTATGTCAAGGAGGGAGGATCAAAGTAGACATGGATGAAGAGAAACGGAAGCTAATGAGAATAGATTTTTGTAGGAACCCCATGCATAGACCAGAGCATGCCAATGCTGTTGTTGCAACATCCTTATCTGTTTTGTTGTGATGCATGCCAGCCTGCAAGACATGCATGACTGTTTGTGTGATGCTTTTGATAAGACCACACAATCAAAACCTGGATATTTTTCCTGCACATTAGTGTAGGTACAATTAGATAATGCCTTAAAGGCTTTAAGCAGAGTTCATATGTTATAAGAACATTTTAACCTCACTCTAAGTTATCACTTATCATTATTAATTAGTGAAATTAAATGTATTTTATTCATATTGGCAAATACATAGATAGAAGATGGAGGTCTAAACAGCACAGGGTCTCTGGATGCATGGATTAACTGTTAACATAATGTAGCCAAAAGTCTCTCAATAAAAAATAAAAGTAAAAGTAAAATCATAGACTATAATAATTAAGTGTTCGTGCATTGTATTTTATGAGACACAATCGCCACAATGTTATAGGCTCATTTTAGTACGAACAGACCATCACTGTAGAGGAGAAGATCCTGGTACTTGGTGATGTCAGACCGTGGTTGGTTCATCTGAAGGTTAGGAGAAGGTTCATGGAAAGTTCAGTCGCATATATTAGGTAATTCTATCGGTCTCTGTGAGTGTGACATAACTAGTATGAAGTAGGTTGCAATGCTTTGAGACAGCAACTCATTCGTCAATTAAGAGAAGATAAGGACTCCTAAACAAACTTTGTTATGCTAAATAAGCACTCTGTTTTAGCGGACTTGCTGTGCTGTACGTTGCGGACGGTCTTGCGGAGTATACTAGTGTTTGCTGCCCGAGAAGACACAAGTATCTAGGCTGCTGATCGTACGTCGATGGAAAATAGAAGCGTGTGTACTGCTCACGCCCCTTTCGGTACAATATTCAGACGCTTATTATTGAAACGCCGTTTGGATCAATTACTAACTTTTGTCTGAAATGCTGCATACTATAGAAAGCAGGGAGCCTATGCTACACAAATAAGGATTGCGTCGTTCTTCACTTGCGTGTTATGAAGACACCTCTCGGAAGGACATCGCTTTGAATGAACGTAGAAGATGTTCGACTATATGGATTTTCTCGCTGTTGGTAACGTGGAGATTCTGGATTTTTATACAGCAAGTCCTTGCATGCTGCAGGACCAGGAACAATCTTTTGCCTCATGCTTCAGTGAGTTAACAGAGTCGGATTGGCAAGTACATCGGACCTCGCAATGTAGGTTCAACTTCACGCATGAGAATGTTTTCTTTTCTGGTGATTGATGGGCCCATGCATGCACGTAAATTATTATTTTTGCATCATAAGAAATTGTGTTTGATATATGGTTTTGCCTATTAATATATAGCCCTGTTGTGAGCCAATATAAAGATTATACAGAGCATGCCAGAGTACGCTATGATAGCCATAAAATAATGCTAATTTAAAAAGGTCTACATCTGGGGGACCAAATGGTTATATAACACTTTAAACAAGTGATTCACTATAGGCCTTTAGCCTACATTGTATCTTTACACTTTAATAATATAGCTATTAAAACATTAGAAACCATTTCAACAAATGCCAAATCGTTATACAGTTTTACTAAAAAATAAATAAATAAACAATGTAGCTTATTCTAGCCATGCAGACAATTGGACCAATTTGCAACAGGCCTATTTGAATTGCTATAGGCCTATGCTTTGATTTTAATTTGAATCCCGCATCGAAACAGAAAACGGTTTATTGTTGCTACATCACTACATTTTTATTTAGAATATATGTTATATTAACAAATAACTAAAGTATAGCCTTAAAAAAAAAGGGGAAAAAAGTGTATTTATAGTTTTATTGGCATGATGTTGCTCAAATAATGCTTTTTGACCATCAGCGTCATCTCTCAGGGCATTCTTTTCTGTAGGTTTTCACAAACAGTACTTGGAATAACAAAACAGCAGTAGGCTATCTGTAGCGGGATGCCTGTTGGAGGTCTGGCTGTTGTCAGTGGTTAGGACTGTATAGTTTGGACACACAGGAGGACAGGATGGTCATTCTGGGGTCACTTTGAGTTCACTGGACGGTCACCAACTCAGGAGGTCAGACAAGGTCCAGACTGTGCCACCAACACACACACACACACACACACACACACACACACACACACACACACACACACACACACACACACGCACGCGCACACACACACACACACACACACACACACACACACACACACACACACACACACACACACACACACACACACACATTTTAGTTTTGTATTTTAATTGAACTAGCAAGGGGATTGAGCACAGGATGACATCATGTCTTCCGTGGTGAAACATTGTCATTACTAATAATAGTAATATTATCCAATCCACATTCTCAAGTTATCTTAAAAATGAATACCCTAAAATGTTCTTCAGATACAAATGGTTGACTCTAAAATACAAATGAGGCATTGTCATATACATCAAACGACACCACCTAAATTGGGGTAACCTCTCCCCTCCCCCATTCGAATCACTTTGCGTAGCATACCCCCCCCCAACACACACACACACACACACACACACACAGCCTGCCCTACACTGTGTTCCACTCTCTCTTCCTCATCAGTCAGTTGTGGCATGCTCCTGCATTGTTTTGCGTTGGGCGAGAATGCTGGCTAATGGGGGTGTCCTCTTGTTTGACCTGGAGATTCCAGGTTCAACTGGAGGCCACTGGTTCAAGGGGATGGAGATAAGCAATTTTTCTCTTTTTGTCTCCTTTTAAATGTCTTTCTTAGTTGCCTTTTTTTCTTCTGTCAGAGGTTCTGTCCTCTAATGGTAGAGATGATTAGGAGACAGCAGGGAGGCTGGCATAGCCTGTTCTCTCGGTGTGAGAAATGTCCAGGGTGGGATGCTTCTCTGTTCTGCTACAAGGCGTGAAATGACCATAATGCTTATCCAAGAAAAATGCAAGTTAGTAGTACGAGCTCATATAGGGCTGCATGGGATCCTTTAGGATTTGAACGATCCGGCTCCTTAAAGATTCCCTCTTCTACAATTTTCAATTTAGACATTTAGCAGACGTTTAGCAGACGCAATTCACGATAAGCAAGAACAACACAAGGTAATACATCAAATGTATAGAAATAGTCATCTAGGATCATAAGTAAACTAAGAGCCTATCATCTGTCTAACAGTAGAATATCCGTACATTGAAACTATAAACACTATAGAATGGCCCGATTCCTTCATGTTTTAACGATTCCTGTATATATTTAAAAATCCAAATATAACACAAATTCAATTATACTTGCATTAACAGGCTCAGATAAGCTAACACACTTCCACAGTTTCTGACTGTATTGCCTTTTCACTATCTTAAAACTCGAATCTGTTTTTTGCTATAATAGAAATACAAATTTGAGTTAAACTTGGCACTGTCTTTGAGTGTTGTATTTTATGACATCAGAGTTCATAATGTAGACTGTAGAGTGTTATCTGAATCATTCTGTACAAAATACAAATATGTACAAGGATGTCAGTTAAAATGCTTATGCTTATTACATAAGCACTTAGTAATTAAAAATGAATACCAAAACAATATAAAATTGTAGTAATACTATTTTCCTTTTTTCTTTAATGTGAAAACATTGTCTGTTTTAGTCTCAACTGCCTGTAAAGCAAAACAACATAAACCATTTCAAATCTACTCCATTTCCCTCTACACCAAATCCCTTCGCCAGCCAAAATAGCTTATCTACATATCTGTAGAATAGATCATTAATTGTGAATCTTCTATTTTCGCCAAATGTTTATCCCAGAATAGGGTTCTTGTTGTTAAGCAGTCATGCAAGACAGTCTGATCTAATCTCCCATTGGTTCAGTAGAGCAGCTCAGGCACCAATAGGAAGCTGTGATTGTACTGGGCACCTACAACGTGTAAAGTGTGTCAGTGTATTGCAGTGGTTCTCAAAGTGGGGTCTGCGGATCCCCAGGGGTCATTGAGGGCCTTCCTTCTAAGATTGATTATTAAGAATAAGAACCAAATGGACCCTTAATGGTCTGTAAATCTGAGAGTACGAATGGAACTGAAAGGGGTATGTGGCCTAATGCATACCAAACTAGGGGTCCTTTGAAATTCAGAAGTTTGAGAATCACTAGTCACATTCTCAAACCTTTGAATTTCAAGGACCCTTAGTGACTAGTGTATTGTGGGAAACTGGGAACATGATAATGAAACAAAAATCGAATTGCATGTTATAGTTTTCTGATTATTGTAATTGAAAAATGAAACACAGAACTTCAGTGCTAATTTTGTTGAAACTCATCACTGAGTTTGAACACAATGAAAGATGAATCCTTTACAGCTTGTTAGGAGACACTTTCCCTGTGTTCCAAACATTAGACTGTGTGCAAATGTGTACACTTTCATAGTTAAATAAACACTAATGGTTTTAGAGTTCAGACACCATGGCAGATAAGTGTGACCTCTGCATCATTCATTTTCCTTTGACAGTTTTGCTTTCAGTGTCACTCTCTCTTACCCCTTCTTTTCCCTTGTTATCATGTGTTAGCAGCAGTGGAGAGTCAGAGCTCTAGTTCTGGTTCAGAAGACTTATTTGCCAGTCCCCGATCCCCACTTCCCCCTCCTCGCACCTACAAGCCCTGCTTTGTATGCCAAGACAAGTCCTCGGGCTACCACTATGGTGTCAGCGCATGTGAGGGCTGCAAGGTAAGATTATAATAAATAATAATAATAATTAGTTCCCACTCCTTGGGGTGTTTTTTTGTCACTGTATATTTGCACACATGACATTTGTCCTCTGCATTTACCCATCCTATAACTACTAGGAGCATTGAGCACCATTCTACGGCGCTCGGGAAGAGTCTTGCTCAGGGATACACATTGCTGGCCTGGCCTGGAATTGAACCTGCAACAATCAGGGCATCTGGCTTCCCAGGCGGCCTCACTACCACTCAGCTAAGATTCAGGGGTCAGGGGCGTCATTTGGAGTCTCAGGGGATGTCAACTGCAACCCCCTATACTGCCTATAGTGTTTGCATCTAACCTCAAATTCAGTTATATTATGCATTCTCAAACCTCTGAATGTTTTCTGTAAAATAATCAGATTTTAGATCGACACTATTCAATCTCAATCCACTCATCCGTCTACATGTGACGCATGTTATTTATAGACATGTGTTTTCTTGTCTGCAACAATACTGTCATCAATCAATTTTTACATGATTTAACAGCAGCCTACTCCAAAGCTAATACAAAATATATAAATGTACGTATTGTTTTTAACAAGGTGATTATTATTACTTTCACATAATAATAATTAAAAAGCCCTTTTAACATTGTGTTGTGTTGTTGCGACCGTAGGTTTGCAAATTACTATGAAAAACCTGTCCACGCCATCCCGTTACGCCTCGTGACACGTCATGCCACATATATGGCCAGACCTCATCAAACCCTGTACACTCAAGACACTTCCCCCGCTGCCACCCTTAGATCTCCATATGGAGCTGACCTGTTCTGACATTCTATATGTTGTTCTGGCCTCATCAAACCCTGTACACTCAAGACACGCTCCATATATGGCCAGTACAGAATTCATTCCATATGTTGATCCGACTCCCCATGCCAAAGCGCCAGCCCAGCAGTCTGCCATCACCCAGGCGGATGCGTGCACACGACCTCGCCCTCAGGGCGTCTTACTGGTATTATTACATTGTATTTGTCAGTGTAATGAATACAGAAAGATTGGAAGGTACTCTTGCTTGCAAAAAGTGAAACTGCTAAACCGCAAAACTCAATAGAAGTGAATATTGTATAGAGCAGTTGTATAATGTAGGTAACAATGTTAGAATGGTGGAAGAGAACCCTAGAAAATACAGAAAAGGAGGAAAGTGATATGAGCTCACCTGGGACAGACAAAATAGATTAAAAAACTAGAGAGAGAGAGAGAGAGAGAGAGAGAGTAGGAGAGAACACAGAGCAAGAAAAACAACAAGCAGAGTGCAAGAGTAACAATTAGATCTCAAGAATGTCAAGATGAGAGCTCAAGTTCCCCAGATTGCAGATCCTCTGAGTAATGAATGAAATCATGACCATACTCATGGGAGCATTTGACTGCTGTCTGTGCTTATTTACATCAAACTCAAGTAGACCTGAACTTTGGCCTCATAAACTGCCTCCATGCTAGGATCATAGTGTTTCAGTCAATACTATTGATAATGGCCTCCCTTTACAACAAATGTCTCTTCCTCTTATTGATCAACTACTGTGTGTTAATCCATAGAAATTAATCTTAAAATTATATTTGTGTATTATTGTTTAATGCTCTTTTTCGGTGCAATATCCTAATATTTAATCTAAGAAAGTAATTAAGTGCTTTTAAAAGTTTTGTTCACTTCATTGGGGTCTCTGCAAATGGCTGGGTTTCCCAAAGGAAATACGCATAGTGAGTGGGCGTGTGGTTTTTCCTCAACAACACCCCCTTTCACTGTGAACATAGATATTCCGTGCATAGATGTGCCACGCTATGGTAGGCCTCAGGCCTACCATAGCGTGACCGGTCAATAAAATGATGCTGAATTAACTAGCTTGTATTGGTAACTTTGACTGCACAATAGCCTCCCATTTAACCTCCTTGTATAGGCCTATATTTATTAACCCACAATCGAATGTTATTCCATTTAATTCACTTGGGACACAATGGGACAATAGTGTTTTCATATATGCCTACATTTACCTTGCCGACATCACTTCACCTCTGAAATTTAATTTAATTATATTTCGACTGCTGGACAGCTGACAGTTCACTCTTAAAACAATTTATATACCGGTGTGTGTGTATATATATATATATATATATATATATATATATATATATATATGGCAATTTAATTTCTTTGATGCTGAAGTAGGCCTAAACATGTTTCAAAGTTTTTATATTTAAATGAGATGAAGAAAGTCACCACTCACATCACACATTTCTCTGCGAATGGTTTTACTACTGCCACATGTCGACAGGTGTGTGTAGGCTAAAGAGGCTTTAGGGAAACAGGTTTGCTTTTAAATGTGTTCACGCAGAAGGCCTTACGTGCGAAAGTGTCTGATTGGCTGCCATGCAGATTGAGGGAGGGGTGTGTTCAAGCTTCATGCAACACAACATTTCTTTGGGAAACCCAGCCAGTCTGTGTGCTACTACACATTTAATGGGTGCGGTGAATTTGATCATAAAACAAATTAATACTTTCCTCTCTTCGCTTGTGTCTTTATAGGGGTTCTTCCGACGTAGTGTCCAGAAGAACATGGTGTACACCTGCCACAGGGATAAGAATTGCATTATCAATAAGATCACCAGGAACCGCTGCCAGTACTGTCGTCTCCAGAAATGCTTTGCTGCCGGCATGTCTAAGGAGTGTAAGTGTCTGGTGCGCTTTAATTATCAGGATTGTCAGCTCACCCTATTGATCAAATATTCCTGAAGTCCTTGTATACAGTCTCAAACACAATACATCTATGTATAGCAATATCCTGAGTTTAAGAGTTAAGAAGATAGCAGCCATAAAATATACATAGGGGAATATAAAATGGTTCAATAATGCAGTTTTTGAAAGATAGTAGGTAAATTATTTAAATCTTTTACAAAATGATAAGACACAGGGTTAACAATATATATATTGTTAACAATATATATATTGTTAACTGTGTCTTATCATTTTGTAAATCACTTTGGGTGTACTATAGTCAGGTAAATATAGCAGTAGTATCCTTCAAAAACATAAAGCTGTCCACTACCCACTACTCATTTGACTCGAATAATAAAGTCATTAATTGCGGTGGGAGAGGGGGAAGGGTTTGGGAAGTAGAACATGTGGCTCTGCAGCCACATGTATCATTGTTAACCCTCAGCACTCAGACACATGCATTGCATAAATACATCACATGTGTTCGCCTTGTGGACAATGTAATGCATAACTCTGCCTGCCGCCGCAGCCCATATCCAGTGATTGAGATGTAATTTGATCTCACTCACTGCTGGTGTTTGCACAATGACGGACTGGATAAAGAGCATCCAGTGAGAGCGAGAGGAGGAGAGTCCAGCGTAGCAGTGCACAGGCACGTCACTTGACGTCAGGCAGCGCGGCAGCAGTTACGTAAGAAATGGAACTCCCAACATGTGAACGGCTGCCCGGCCCAGTCATTGGGTTGCAGTGAAACGTGTTGACACACATACCACAGCGGTTATGAGTATTAAGTTACCTTAAACTAAGTTTGTGGACTGCCTGAAGTAGAAAGTTGTACTATGGCCCATAAAACGCTGATTCTAGAATCAATTTAGAAACCAAACTATTTACAAGATTTCGTATCATTTATGCATTCATCAGGCCTATCATATGTAGTGTAGTAACATAATAAAATACTGCTGTTTCAGATGGTTTCCTCACACAAGGATATATATATATTTTGTCTGTGACATTATTTTCAAATTCTTCTTTTTTTACTCAGCTTTAGCACTTTAGCAACATCAGTTCAAGTCAGAAATAAAATAACATAACTGGAATCATTAACGACCAGCATGACACCACTTTGAATCCCTTTCACTTATTTCTCCAATTTCCCATTTATCGTCTCACCCCTTCCCCAGCTGTGAGGAATGACCGAAACAAGAGGAAGGAGAAGAAGGAAGCTGTGAAAATGACCATCTTGGAGACGTATGAGCTGACTGCAGAACTTGGCCTGATTGTGGAAAAGATATGCAGGGCGCACAGAGAGACCTTTCCATCCCTCTGCCAGCTGGGAAAATACACCACAGTGAGTCACGATATGTTTTCCATTTTCAACTGTTTTGTTGTTGTTTTTGCTGCTTAATTTCCTTCCCAATTCCCTTCTGATCTGTGGTTTTATCAAGGCTACAGAAGAACATGTCCATGTGCTTAAATGTATGAGTAAAACACTGACCACAACACTGGTATTTGAGGGGCACTAGCCCCTTCTCCTATGTCCAGCTTTTAGTGTGTGTGCAAACACAAACGTTGTCCTACACAAACATTAAATGCCATTGACAATGAATGGACAATTTTGAGTGTTCGCGTAAACACAAACGATTGCGTAACACAAACATTGAAGACGAAGGTGAGGACGCAAATTCTGATTGGCCGGAATTAGATGATGTATGATGATGTATGATGATAAGAGCGCCCCTCACTTCACACACGGGTGTGTGAAGTCCGCTTGCACACACAGACACGCACGCATGCACGCACGCACGCACGCACGCGCACACACACACACACACAAGGTTGAGAACTCCTGCTCTACTGTATGGGTAGAAAAAAACGATGGAACAGTCATGTAAATAATTAATGGTTAAATCTGGAAAATGGTCAGCAGTAATGTCAAGTACACCATGTGTCCTATTCAGTGGGCCAATCATACTACATCAATCAGTATGGTCTATTAAAGTAGTCGCACCCGGCTGACACACTGATGTTATGTTTGGTCTAATACCGTACCGTTCGCTGTGTGTTAATGTTACGTTTGGTCTAATACCGTACCGTTCGCTGTGTGTTAATGTTATGTTTGGTCTAATACCGTACCGTTCGCTGTGTGTCTATTTTCCAATGGCACATACGATGCAGGCAGTTCTTCATGCAGAAGATTATTTACTTCACCTGCACGGTGAAGTAAATAAATATATTCATTCTGCATGAAGATACTGTTTTGCACAAACAGTATCTTTTTGGTTCCATAAACAGATTAAGGAATTGTGTCCTCCAAACATTTCGCGCCGCAGCGATCTAAACAGCGTGGTACACAGCAGTAACCTGAAGTAAAAAACTAACCATTGCCCTTCCGGGTCAAACCTCCCACCTATGCCAGTGAATCACTTCTTTATACATCACAGCTCCACCCCATGGTCACATAAATCCATTTGATATGTTTCACTCATCTGGCTCTTACTGTACATGGTCCTTACACTGCATTTAATTGGAAAGACATAACAAATACTCCTCTCTCTCTATCTGTCTCTCACATCATGTTTCCCCTTTCATCCCACTGCAGAATTCAAGCTCTGACCACAGGATCCAGCTGGACCTTGGGCTGTGGGATAAGTTCAGTGAGCTGGCCACAAAGTGCATCATCAAGGTGGTGGAGTTTGCCAAGAGAGTGCCTGGCTTCACCGGCCTTACCATCGCTGACCAGATCACTCTTCTTAAAGCTGCCTGTCTGGACATTCTGGTAGGGCTTTAGCTTCTACCACAAAAAAGGTCTATGATTTTAGCGCCTGAAGGGGAAATAGGTCTGAGTAGATGCTATTGTTAAAATATAAAAAAAAATCCCGGAAGAGAGAATTCAAAATCAACATTGAAACTTGCTTTCTGTGTGCCAGCTTTAAGCATGCACACAGTTTGAAGGCTATGTAGTCTATTGATAAGGTCCCGCCATAATCTCGGGCCATGTAAATTCACTGTAAAATCCAGTGTTAATTCGTGTTCATTTTAAATAAATTATCCCTAAGGAATTGACTGTGTATCTATGAGAGAGAGGCAGTGACAAACTGACAAAGGATGTGTGCGTGTGTGTGTGTGTGTGTGTGTGTGTGTGTGTGTGTGCGTGCGTGCGTGCGTGCGTGCGTGCGTGCGTGCGTGCGTGCGTGAGTGCACGTGCATGTGCATGTGCATGTGTTTTCCTTACATGCCTTTCCTCTGTTGTCTTTCCTCTGTTGTTCACTGCATACTGTGTCCTCTGTCATCAAAGCTTTCTGTCTCTGCCAATGGTAATCCACTGCCTGGTTGCCCCACAGGACTTTTATGTAAAAACAAAGCGCTATCACATTTATTTCATTATTTCACCATGGGGGTGTTTTCCTAATGAGGCATGCTGGGACAAATATTACTGTTGCTAAATTTAACAATGATTTAACATGATCTGTATCATATCGCCATACTTTTTTCTTTTTCTTTGATTCTTGACATTTTTCTTGCATACTTTGTCTTTCTGTCATTGTTGATCTGGCCCTCTACAGAAACAGATGAATATATCAAACTGCCACACAGACAGTTATGCATATTTAGACGCCTCTAATTATAACTTTCAAAAGCTTTATTACAATGAAAGAGGTCTAAACAGGGTTCTGAACCGCTTTCTGCCATGATGCAGCTGATCCATTGATTGTAGGCCACACATGTTTCTTTAAAACCCCTTGGGATGTACCATCTTATTTTCAAGCGTAGAGAGTAGACAAAACAAATTACATACCTACATACATGGACAAAACAAAACACATACACTAACTGTTGCGAACGTCACAGCCTCAGAATAGGCACATTTTGGGCATTAGTTTCACAGTTTATGGGGTTTTGTCTTTTTGAATCTTTTATCCTCTCATTGTGTCTCTCCTCCCTTGTAGATCTTGAGGATCTGTACACGCTACACTCCTGACCAGGACACAATGACCTTCTCAGATGGGCTGACTCTGACTCGCACCCAAATCCATAATGCTGGATTTGGACCTCTTACAGACCAGGTTTTCACTTTCGCTGGCCAGCTGCTGCCCCTGGAGATGGATGACACAGAGAGTGGCCTCCTCAGCGCCATCTGCCTGGTCTCTGGAGGTACTGCTGTTGATATTCAAGTATATGTCAACGAGTTTGTCCTGCAATGTATGTCCTCAGATAGCAGAGACAATGTTATGTAAGCCAGAGGCGGAGCCTTTCCAGCATATGGGTATAAGCAATTGAAATCATATAGCCAATCATGTCCAAGTTAAATGTAAATAAGCATGGTGATGTTACAGGAACAAAAAACAACATGTAAATAATCCAATCGTGTTGTGTGTATAACAAAATCAACATTAGCACATTCATATTGCACAAGCCTACACATTTGTTTCCCTTCGAATTCAAATGCCAAATAAATCAGTTCACATTCTTATAGATGCACATTTTCAGTTCTTTCTCTCCAAGAAGGACAGCAAGCAGTGAGAGATTAACCTCTAAATGCAGGTAGGGTTATCAACATTTTTAAAAGAGTGCTTCCGCCATAGTCTGAAAACCCACCTTTTCAGACTCCATCATGGCCCATAGCACTTACCCTACCCCTTAGATAGCATTTCTGTAGACTTAGATAGCATTTGATACAGACTTATAGCATGTTATGTAGACAGCACTATAATTGCATTTGTATGTAGTCATAGCACATCATAGTACATATGTATAGCATAGTATAGTATGTATAGTTTATATGTATAGTTTCATTATATAGATATTCCACTGTTACGTTCTTAGCTTACGCATGTTTCATGATAAATGCTTTTTATGTGATGTATTCCCATGCTTTTTTGTTCTTGCTTAATGTAAATCGCTCTGGATTAAGAGCGTCTGCTAAATGCCTAAATTGTAATTGTAGTCTGTAATTGTTGTCTGTAATAGTTCATATTTTTCAAGCCTATTTGTAGATGTTATTGTTATATAACCAAACTTTTCTATTACACACATTATATTGTCTACAATAGATAATAGTACATACCAACAGTCAGACACACTCCCAAAACCCTAACCTAACCCTAACCTCACAGGAAGCCACGGGTGATTTTGTACCCGCAACACAGGTGATTTTTATCCAGCACTTTTGTCCATTTATTATGACTTGTTTTTCTGTAAAGTCACTTGGTGGTTTGCAGTTTTTGGGGCTTGTTTCTAAAGTGTAGTGGCTTTTTTTGGGCTTGCTTCCTAATGTTGTTTAGATCAGTGGTTCTCATTCTTCTCAAACATTTTCTTTCCAAGGACATATCCCATGTTTTTATTTTATTTGTTTATGTATCAGATCTACAAGCTCGTTGAGAGCTTGTGTATGATTTGTGTGGCCTAGTCGCTTCTTTTTTACTTGTTTTCGTAGATCTGGTTGCTTATTTCTCTGTCCCCACTGCTGCTGTCCTGTCAACAGATCGTCAGGATCTTGAGGAGCCGTCCAAGGTGGAGGTGCTCCAGGAGCCCCTGTTGGAAGCTCTCAAGATCTACTCCCGTAAACGTCGTCCCAGCATGCCCCTCATGTTCCCCAAGGCCCTCATGAAGATCACAGACCTACGCAGTATCAGCGCTAAAGGTCAGAGTTAACAAGACCATTTTCATGAAAGTTAATGATTTATAACAAATTGTTCTTAGAATATTACTACTGTGGCTGCTTAATAGCAGTTGAGGGGGGTGATCATGCATATTCAGAGCCAAAAGTTTTGGGGAGGTTTTATTGGTCTTAAGTCAGAGAACCAATGGTTTGAGGTATTTTATAGCTCTATAGCTAGTGCTGTAAATTAATGTAAATTAATCAATGTGAATCTAGCTCTATAACACAAACTCCACCCTGTGGTCATAGGCGTTCACGCGCCTTCAGCGCACTAACATCTAGCGCCCTCACATCTAGCGCCACGCGTAAAAGAAACGCTTCCCATCATGCACCTGCACTGCATTAACCTGCGTGTCACGTGATCGGTTGTATCGGCTGATCGGAAGAAGGAAATTACGGGATTTCACAGCCATCCACTTCCTGTTTCAGCTCAGTTTTAAAACCCTTTATTCTCGGAATCTAGGCTGCATCCGCGGTGATTTAACAGAATGTGATGTAATTTGCATCACAGTGAGTAAAACGCTGCACAATAACATTCAAATGCAAACTGTACGGTAAATATCCAAGTTGGAGGCATGCAATGTAGTGCGTGGGAATTCCTATGGAATGCATTAGTGTGCATGGAGAGATTTGTGCAAACTGAGTGATTTGGTAGAATACTGCTGCACCCCTTTTCAATTAGGGTAGAAGGATGTTCCGTTTTACGTATGGTGCCGAAATTAGCTGATTTACAAGCTCACAACAACGCAGCAATTGTGGTGTGGGCGGTGGGACTCTGTTAACCCATTAGGAACTGAGGCTGATTCTACTAAATGTCTTCTGAAAAACTGCTCAAACCTTTTCATGTCAATGACACCCAAACATGATATGTATTGGCTGCCGGCCTCCATCTCAAAATATTTTGTTCCAGGGACCCCCCAGAAGCAAAAGGTTTAAATGTTTGCTTCAAAAATACACATTTTTCCCAAAAATTGCAGATCTACAAGGTGACGTGCTATGAGCTTGTCTATCTGCTATTTAGCCAAACTATAAAGTAATGGTTAAAGTGGTTGAAATGATTATGCTATAGTTTCATTATATAGATATTCCACTGTTAGACGGATGTTAGGTTCTTAGCTTATTTATGATTCTTCATTACAATTTTGTATGTATCGGATGTATTACACATGTTTTGCGCTCTGGATTAAGAGCGTTTGCTAAATGCTTAAATTGTCAATTGTACGCATTCCCGGTGTTGACGGGTTAAAGGACTTCAGTCTAAATCAGGCTTTGATTTGTATACAGGGGCCGAGCGGGTGGTCACGCTGCAGATGGAGATCCCCGGCTCTATGCCTCCTCTGATCCAGGAGATGCTGGAGGACCTGGAGTACCTGGAGAAGCAGAAGAAGAAGAAGCAGCAGCCTGTGGAGACCGGTTCTGCAGAGCAGAACCACAGCCCAGCCATGCTCTCCATCTCCACACAGTACCTAGACACAGGATTGTTCATGTGAAGGAAAAAATATCAACAACAACACAAAAAAAAAGACTCTGACCACATAGCTTAATGTTGGTTGGCCACTTAAACCCTATACTTGGTCGCCCAGGGCTACTAGTGTGCTTTTCTGTTTTCACTTTACTTTAAATATCTTCACTGAAAATAGTCTGCAGGCTCACAATACATCAGAACATGGCTCATTGTGACCTTGTAGATCTGCTATTTTCTGTAAAAGTTGTCCCCACAATACGGATGCCAGGGTTTAAGTGGTTAATAGCTTCATATAAGCGCAGGGGTCCAGAGGGTTTTTATTCTAGTGTTTTACCTCAGTTTCTGCCTCAACTGTATTTATATTTGCATGATATATCACATTGATTTAATTTCATACCTCAATAAATAGCAATACCTAGAATAGCAAACTTAGCCAACTTGTGGAATGAAGACAAACTTAAATGTGTGAGCTTTTAACATGCAGTGATAACGTCTTATTTTAGTTGTGATTCACTCATGAGAACCATGAGCCCGTGTGAAGGGCTGGGAGGAGTAAGCAATTTTATGCGTACAAAAGGGAAATGTAAATTATACAAAAGTTGAGTATTTACAGATAAAGATCTCATAATTACACAGAATGTTTATAACTGGTAGTAAAGTTCACACACTGGTCTAACTGAGTTTAAGATAAGATAGTGATGATTATGGCTAAAAGAGAGTCTAATCATGCAGTATGACAGTGTTGACTTGATGTGTACAGTAATCACAGAAAGTACAGTGGGGTCAATGAGGAGTCATTCAATGGTACCTGCTGGCCCGCCCATATAACTGCAAGACACTGTGCCAACCAAATGGTATATCGGTAGTATATCGTCGCTGTCAGGCAGAAACCTCTTATCTCCATATATTTAAGAAAAGAACGTAAATTAATGCCCTACTACTTGATCATACTACAGCCCAGCGTCACGCAAGACAAGAGTATCAAAAGTAGCACATCCACAAGCTCGAAACACAATGTGAAGTGACTGAGTGTGAGCCGGTTGAGCTACTTTTGCGTTTTTTTTAATTTAAATACTGATAAAGTGACTGTTTTGGACATATGAGGTTTCCACCCAACAGAGACAATGTGTGAAATGTTAAATAGCACATGGAGCCTTTCTTAAAGAGTAATGTCGGTCAATTTTAGGATTCTTATCATATTATAATTTTTTATTGTTTTGGTTGTTGTTTTTTCACATGAGTCATGTATATAGTCCCTATCACTGCAACCCCCAATGTTGGCCTGTGAAGGTTGTACACCAGTGACTCATCTCTGGGACCCCATTTGTACAGTTTCAGAGTTACAAACCCTCAAGGGTCCATTTGGACCCCTGGTGGTCCCCGGACCTGACGTTGAGAAACAGTGGTGTAGACACTAGACAACCACATGTTCATGAGTCACACAAAAGTAGCACACCCACAAGTTAGAAACTCGCCGTGAAGTGACCACATTTTGAGCCGATTGAGCGACTTATGCCGTTTTTGAATTTGAATCCTGAAAAGTAACTGTTTTGGACATAATGAGGTTTCCACCCGACAGAGACAATATCATATGTTAAATAGCATATGTTAACTTCACATGGAGCCTTTCTTAAAGAGTAATGTTGCTCAATCTTAGGATTCCTCTAATATTATTTTTATTGTGTTTTGTGATCAACTGTTTTGGTGGTTGTTGTTTTTATGTTTTGTTTTTTAAGTGGTGCAAACACTTAAAAAGGGACAACTTTAGTTTTTTTCAACCAAGGTTCATGTTTTAGGTTAAAGTAAAAGATGAGTGTTATTTTTTTTTTCATTTGCTGCTTTCTTTCGTTCTAGGGATTTTAGCTGCTGGCATTTGAGCATGGGGATAATATGTATTTTTTCACAAAATGATTTATAAAAAATATTTACTATAGACCCCAATAAATTATCTGGCCACAAAAGATCACGGGATCTACTAAATGTGTCAAACGTACATATTGAGCCTATGACACATGTGTATGTGGCTTCCTCCCAGGCTACCTTCACATTCAGTAGATCATGTGGTCTTTTGTGGCCAGATGTAATTTCTTGGGGTCTAGTAGGACTATAGTAAATAATAATAAAAAAAGAAATCGCTATAACATTTTGTAATCCCTAAAACGAAAGAAAGCAGCAAATTAAATTAATAATACTCATCTTTTACTTTCTCTAACTAATAAATACATCGCATGGATGCACCTGGGACGTATCTTCAGTGATGTTTCCTGAGGTCAACGGGGTTTCAGGTCTTCCAACATCATACCCCTCACTCATGCCGGGGTTGATCAAATCCCGATTTACGTCCCAGTAGCTACCCTTGATCAGTCCATCAGGGAATGAGCAAGGCCACACAATCCGTTGCTCCGGAACTACTCTGCCGATACTGGGAGAACCAAAATCTGCCGCGTGGAAGGACTAGGCTCTGTGGGTTGACTCCTGACCGGGCCCAGGACCTGTGCGTTGCACCAGACTCCCAGTACCAGGCAGTGCATTCAGTGGTGGATTATAATGGCCCTCCTAAAGGCCTCACCAAGGTTTGTTGGGCTTCCTCCTCACGGAGGACACAGGCTGGGGCGCTAACCCATACTGCTCACCCGGGTGCCGTCTACATTCGGGCTGTCACCCGTCTCTCCGGTGGTCACCAGACTATACCTGGTTGTCACATACCGTCTATTCCTAATAACAGCCTAAAACATGAACCTTTGTTGAAAAAAACTAACAGGAGCTTTGTGTGTCCGTGGGTGGGTGGCTGGCTGGGTCTGTCCAAGGACGAAAATAGCGTTTGGTTGTTTTTCACAACCAAGTGTCATTGTTGAGCAGCCTAAGACACACACACACATATTAACTGTATATATGATGATTTCGTGTGTGACAGTACAGTACAGTAGAGGGACCCCCTGGGGAACCCCACTCTGTAACTCTGTCATTTCTTGACCGTTTCGGACGCGGGGCGGCTCGCCGGAACCGGTCCGGCACCCTGGACGTGTGGGTCTGGGGTCTCGGGACGCCCACACGGAGTTGCACCACTTACTTCACACAGGTGTGATTTTTCTCAGCAATTGAGTCACAGGCCACGGCCAATCCCCCATGTATATACCGGTAGTCCCACTCCCTATCACTGCAACCCCCAATGTTGGCCTGGGAAGGGTGGAGAATAGATCAATGATTCTCAACCTTTTTCATCTCTGGGACCCCAATCCACACTGTGAAATAGTCTTCATTTAACTCTGAGAGTGTACAAAGGGTCCATTAGGATGAAACCAGAAACATCAGGGTCCTCCATTTTCAATTTATCATATCCATTTGGATCCCTGGTGGTCCCAGGACCAGACGTTGAGAAACAGTGGTGTAGCAGTAGACAACCACATGTTTCCAGCCGCTTTTTTTCACCTGATAGTGAGGAGTTTCCCTGGAAGGAACACACATTGCATGCAGAGGAACACGCTATTGACAGAGCACCCCCCCCATACTGGCCTCCCAGTTCCCACCATTGAGCGCCTGGCCAGGCCGGAGGTGCCGTGGGGGGATTTAACCCCAGTTTACACCGTTTTGGACTAGAACGTTACCCCTGAGTCCACCCGGACACCCCTTATTTGTTGTCAATTTGGTCAATGATGATGCATTCTTACTACAGTTACAATAATGACCTTTTTTGTTAAACCCATGATGCATGGAGTCATTGCACAGAAACACGATAAACGTGACAGGACACCTTTTTTCTGAGGATAACTTTATAATGTATTCTGACTCAGAACTTACAACAAATAAATAAAATTAAATATATTAAAATCAAAAAACCTAGAAAAGCATCCATCAGACCCACAAAACGTGTCCTTCATCAGCTGTAGGACTTCACAGTGATGCCATAACTTGAGGATTTGTTCTCCGGTGTATGGCTTTGGGATGATTATTTGTGTTTACAAACATTGACGACTCTGTCTAGACCACAAGAATTACATGTAGTGATTCTTTGTTTGAATGGTGTTGTGCTTTAAATGATATGTATGTGACTTAACAATGTACATTCCATGACAGTGAAGGATTATGTAATGCATTATATGAAATTAAAATTAATAATTTGCAGAGGTACTGCGATACAGTAGGTAACAAATGTCAGTAAGCAGCTGTCTTATGGACTGTAACAACTCATGTGCCTACACGAATCATGTTTACATTTTCCATTTTGCATGGTTAGCTTGGTCCAATAAGTGCTATTATTCTCCTTCATGTCAAGTCAACATTCCACAGATCATGTTATTACAGTTTTATTTTATTTGATAATAATGTTCATGGCATATTCATATATAATATTACTGGATAGATCATATTTCAAATAGTTATTGGTATATTAAAGCTTTGTTTGTTTTATTGATTTCATTTGACCATTTCATGTTCTCACAGTTGTGCAGTTGTACTATCTAATACATTTCACCACTCTACAGCTGTTCTCTGAATGTCATGGGTGACATTGCCCTCTGTAGGATATTTGAGAAACCACACTGCCGCTCCTGAAACACTCAAAATTGCGGCTTGCAGTTTAAGGTGGACTTCATACCAGCATGACAAATGATTTCAACTGGAGCAGAAACAAATCCCCAAGTTGTCATTTTTATTAAATTACAACACAGGGTGCTATTGCTTATCTCTGGCTCTACTGATCATCTATTTAGATTGAAAGTGCATTAGAAAGATTCACTTGAGCCGTCCTGAGTCAGTTATTAGAAGAAAAGTGTACATCCTTGTACACATAATATACAAATAATTACATTTATCTAAGCATGTATTAATAGTAGAGTGAAAACTGAACGTTTTAAGCAGTTGTAAGTTCCTACTTTAGCCAAGCTGCTGTTGTCATCTGTCCCCCTCCCTGCTATCTTCATTTCATAAGACTTTTGACTTTGAATGAGGCATGATTTCTGAATTGTGTTGTTTTTTTATTGGGATGATGGAAGATTGGGTAGCTTTGTAAGTGTTGAATGGGATTTTTACAGTTGGAAGGTACAAAAAGCTTAATTTATACTGTTGACGGTATTGCTTGCCGAATAGCTAACTATACGACAACAGCTTGTCACAAAGCGACACCCTGTCACAGGGCCATCATTATAACATGTTACCAGGCCCCCCTCACAGCACTGTGACAGGGATGTCATGGTACTGGTCATTGTCTCAATAAGGTACTGGTTATTTTGTGCTCAGTATGATGCCAGTATCATGGTCAGCATCATGTCAGTATCATGGTCAGCATCATGGTCAGTATCATATCAGGATCATGGTCAGTATCATATCAGGATCATGGTCAGTATCATGGTCAGCATCATATCAGGATCATGGTCAGTATCATGCCAGTATCATGGTCAGTATCATATCAGGATCATGGTCAGTATCATGCCAGTATCATGGTCAGTATCATGGTCAGCATCATGTCAGCATCATGTCAGTATCATGGTGAGCATCATGTCCAGTATCATGGTCAGTATCATGGTCAGCATCATGTCAGTATCATGGTCAGTATCATGGTCAGCATCATGTCAGGATCATGGTCAGTATAATGTCAGTATCATGGTCAGTATCATGGTCAGTATCATGTCAGCATCATGTCAGTATCATGGTCAGTATCATGGTCAGCATCATGTCAGGATCATGGTGAGCATCATGTCAGTATCATGGCCAGTATCATGGTCAGCATCATGTCAGGATCATGGTCAGTATAATGTCAGTATCATGGTCAGTATTATGTCAGTATTATGGTCAGTATAATGTCAGTATCATGGTCAGTATAGTCTCTCAAGACAAATTCAAAGGAAAAGAGGGTGCTGTTTTTCCATTCTTTTTTGACGATGGGTTCTCAGATTGTGGTCAGTATGATGTCAATATCATACTGACCATGATACTGACATGACTTTTTTCCCCCTCGAACACACGATTAGCGGTAAATAAATAAATTATAAGCAACATAATACACAACAAAAGTAAAGCTTACATTTTAATTGGGTGTGGGGGATGGTATAAGGGACCTGGATATTTATTTAAAAAAGGATGAGACAAACTGCTGTAAGGTATGTGTGACAGTGTGACCCCACCGTGTCACAGTTTGCTGCTAGGGTACATGCCTTTCACTGTTAGGAATCGGATATGCAAAGACAACTAAGAAGCAGCAAACGGATCACACACACACTGCTCTCATCAGATTCCTGTCACTTTAAGCACAGGAACACTATTTGGGCCAAACCAACTTCCCCTTTAGGGAGGGGGAGGATTGCCTGTCACCGAGGGACATGTAAAAGTGTAAAAGGACCTTTGGGAAACTAAAGACTAAAGAATATATATATATATATATATGAATGTGTTTGTGCCAAACCAAGCAGAGTTGACATGTTGTAGATCATGTTGACCCCTATCAGTTGGTCCAGTCTGGTGGGAGGGGCCATGGGGGGTATATAGCTGCAGAGAATGAGTATTCCAGTCTGAGTCACTGAGTCAGTCTGTCTGTTGGTGTTGGACGAGGAAGGGTGTCATGTCTCTGAGGAGGTGATGTTTTGATTATTATTTAATACCATGGTTGAAATGCATAGATCTGTTATTGTGATATTTATTATGAGATATATATATATATTATATATATATATTATAATGATTTTATTTACATTTGAAAAGGCCTCATTTATAAATACTTAAATTACTTATTTTATGATGATTTATTTTGAAATGATTGGTTTGATTTATATTATTATATATATAATATGAAGTACTTGATTTTGAATATTCATTTTTATTTCTATTTGCAGACGTATGGTCTCCTTTTGTTATTGTCACCTTTATTGCACTTGGGGTAATAAAACTTGTTAAAACTCTGCCAAACTGCGTTGCCTTGCCAATTGCCATCCATAATGTTCATACGACCCTCGCCTGAAACGGGTGTGACAGTATGGCTGGGCTCTCATGAGGTTTTCCTTGTGGGCGATAAATGACAACTATTCTGACTGCAACTTGTCCAGGGATCTAACCATTTCAAATGTGTCATCATGATGTGCAATTAAGCATTGAGAAGTCTTGAACAAGGACCCCACATGGGAGGGGGAAAGAAATGTAAAACAAACAATAAAAATATATTAAAATAGAGAAGTCTTGAACCTACTACTTGGAGGACCCCCAGTGTAAACAAGCCTTTATGCTTATCTGGGTACCGTATACTTCCAAATAGTCGCTGGGTCCCAAATGGTGACCCCCGTCTAAATCGTAGCCAGATCCCAAATAGTGGCCAGGGATATTATTTGCATATATTTGCGCTACTGCCATGTTGTTGATGCCTTAGATATTAATTCATATTGGATAAACAACAGGTGAAATAATGTGTGAAATAAATGAATGACATATCTATACTATAGATATATCGATATAGGCTTTTATAGCTTTTAAAAAGCACAAAATCTCGGCGTGTTAGTATTTGGAAGATCTCTACTTGGCTAGCTCAGAGAAATCTGCCAAAACACACATAAACCTCACACACAAAGGGCAGCACACTGTGTGGGAGTGTGGTGACAAACACACAGGAGGGACAGCTCACTTCTTTATCCCAGAGCCATGGCAACTCTTTTCCTGGTCATTCCTAACAAAACAAACATCAGGTTATGATGAATATTGGAAACTTCATGGAGATCATTTATCTGTTATTTATGGCTTTAATTTGCATTTAAAATTATGCTCTAAATTTGGATTTGGGGCAAATAATTGGACAAGAACATTCCCAGTTCACCTGGTGTATGTAGCTTTATAGTACTCATTCTCTTCCAGCACCTCCTCTATGATTCCCTAAAATTGGAATTGGAGTGAAAATAATTATTTAACACAATTTTTAACATCCACTCTAGCTTTTGTGTGCACCCCAGACAGCTTTTAAGTTGCTTGATTCAATAATTAGATATCTTATTTTCTTTTTTTGGTTTTTACTCATTTTTATCCCACGATTTTGCAACCCATTTTTTCACCCAGTGTCAATTAATGTAATCCTGGGCGCTACACTTCCTCTACCAACCTGGGGGCGTAGCGGACTGACCTCATGCTCCCTTCTATGCATGAGGAGTCCAAGCTGCTTCTTTTCGCCTGACAAGGGCCAGACGTAGCGCTTATATAGGGGGGCATGTCTGATCAAATATATAATTATATTGAATGAAGCAATGTAAAAACTGTCTGGGTGCACAAAAAGGATAAAGTAGATGTTAAAATAACACCAGAAGTGTGACTCTATATTTATTAAATCTAAATAGGCTTGCTTTATAATGTATACCGTATGGACCATGTCCATGAGGGACTCACCTGTAGCTGCTCGAAGGTGATGCCATCCTTAAGATTCCCAACATCTGTGTGAGGAACAAAATGGTTCACTTTTAATAGGACTGCAACAGTTAATTTGAACGAATCAATTTAATTGATTATTATTTAGACACGCACATGCACGCACGCACACACACACACACACACACACACACACAAACAAATGTTCTTTTCCATCATTCTAACAATTGCTAATCGATTGTAATTGTACATTGATACCTTGTTGCAATCCAGAGTGTGTAGTTAATAATTATAGCTTGTTAACAACTCTACCTGGACTGTCAACAGTGTGGTGGTCACCAGTGAATGAGTGGATCAGAGGCCACCAGTCTGAGCAGCCTGAGCCTAACTCCACCAGCTCTGCAGAGCCCTGGACAAGCTGCCAGAAAAAGGAGATGAGACCCAAGCCAACTCAAGCACAAGCTAAGCATTGAACAGTGGGAAAACCGCAACAGCAAATGCTCTTTATATACTGTATCTTGGCTGAAGTAGTACATATCACATATGTGATGTGATACTGTATGTACACATCACATGTGATATACATATCACATATTTAATATAGGCCTACATATCACAAACGTATAGTGAATATAGATATGTGAAGGTGTTTTTGCAAGATCTGTTTACGTTTGTAGAAATCGATTGATCGATTGATTGTTGATGTAATGTTTGGAAACTTTTTCGGAAGAGAAAGAATATAGCTTCTCAGATGTCAATATTGTCTTTTCTCACCATGGAAATTGAGAATTGTCTACTATACAGACCTTGCTGAGTTCCACTTTCAAATTGAAGGGACTGCTTCCATAGAGAAACAATGACTTTTTGAATCTTTCAATCACCCGTCGTTTGATGTTGTGATGAGGAGCTGGAGGGAGCTAGAAATGAAAGAAATATGAAGGTATGCGCAAACTGATTTAGTATAACACATCGGTTCTGTCTAGCAAAAAGACATACATTACAGGACATTAAAAGAGGATGTTTTCAGATAAATGACCAAGCATTTTGGAAATGTTTTGATAGTTATGAATCCTAACGCTGAATACATCTGTCAGACTTGAAACCATGTTTGTATCACTATGATCACGTTGGTAACATGCTTGCTGTATAGTACCCTAACTTTTTGCACACATTTTCCGCCTTTCTCATGTATCTGAAGGAAC